>NC_141541.1:117806875-118120000 GCF_021556685.1 Rattus norvegicus
TGGCAGCTCTGGTGGATCACCTGAGAGTATGGAGGTTTTAAAGCCCCTTCCTCCCATAGGACTTGGGCCACTACCAACTCTGTATCTATCCCTAGCCAAGAGCCAACCCAGAGTCCCAAGAGGAGCCTTTGGGAGGACAGCAGCACTCACAAGGGATAAATATAACTTTATTTTAAATAAACATTTGCACTCTGTACATAGCCCCAGCGGAAGAGGGGCTCAGTCATCAGCTGTCTTGCGCACGTCAAAGCTGCCACAAGGTCCCCGCAGTAGCTCTGCCAGCAGTGCAAGCAGCTGCCCGTGTTCTTGCTGCACACTAAGAGGAAGTGCAGCCAGCTCGCTGCGGAGGCTCCGCTCCACCATCCTTCCTAGGGCCCGCCGAAGCTCCCTTAGCAACCGCACAGTTCGTGAATCACCTTCCAGCCGCAGCAGGTCACTGTCACTCAGTGAAATGGTGGCCCGACGTCCGTCATCTGGAGAAGGGGAAAGACATGTTGGGCCATGCCCCTGGGGGCCATGAGTACCCCTTGGGGTGGTGGGAGGGGTACCCACCTCGAATGTGCACGTCCCCATCTGTTAGGAGCAACACAGCTAGTGGGTGCACCTGGGAAGAATCTCGAACAAAGACGCTACCATTGGACTTGACGGCCATGAAATATGTCAGCCATCGGCTCCGTAACCGGGTGGCCTCCCTAGGGAACAAAGTGCTGTGTGAGGCTACACCTCTGGCCGTTCCAGGGCCCTCTCACTCTCCTGCTTACCACTCACCTGTTAATGGTTGACTTGTGCAGCAAGATGTTGCCAGATTTGGTCCTGTAAGTGACACTGTTGGGTTTGAACTTGCCTTGCCGAGTAACCTTACCTTGCCTCACCTAAAGGGAAGAAAGAAATGTGAGCAAGGCGTTGGAGAGAGGTAGGGACTGGTGAGCACCCGACTGATCCTGAAGGAAGCACCTGGATGAGGTTGGGGTAGAGGCCAGCCATCAGCACACCCTTCACCAGCTCCTCTTCCTCGCTGTACTCATTGCACTGAGCAGAGGGCAGTGTGCAGTCAGAGGGCTTTCCCACTAGGAAGGCCTCGTAAATATTCTCTGAGAACTGCTTGATGAGCCCTGGGGAGGCAAAGTGCAGTGTGAACAGAGGCCTCAGGCTTCAGGACTGGGCATGGGAGCTCGGGGGGGGGGGGGCAGAGTGCTCAGGGGGCCCTCTTGGGGGCCGGGCTGACCGTGGATGAAGCGCAAGCTGGGGGCATACAGAAGGTTTTCTTCCAGGTAGTTTTCCCTGGAGGTACGGTCCTGCCAGCGCAGTACCTCCTCCCAGCCAGCCACAGCCCGCACGAAGGCCAAATGGTCACTGCCACTGTCATGGCTCAGCAATGCCTTCACCTGGGAGAGTAGAATGGTGTTCAGAGATCAGGAGAGTGACTAGAGTCCATCTCAGGACAATGGGTGAGGTGTGAATAGATAGCAAGAGGGCTATAGGAAGCACTGTGTCTAACCTTGTCTACCTCTGCCCGGTTCTGCAAACTGCTGCTGAAGGGGTCCCGGGTAAGGCAGGAAACAACCACCAGCAGTGGGTGCAGGCAACGGAAGATGGCAGCCAACACTATGGCCTTGGCCAGTCGGGGATCAGTAGAGATGTGGGCCAGGCGCTGCCCCAAGGTAGTCAGGTACTCCCGCTGGTCCAGCACCCCTGCAACAGCTCAGCTGTCAGTCCCTCCCATGAGCCACTCTACAGCCCAACCATTCCTAGCCTCCATTTACCAATCTCCTGGAGCAGTATCACGGCCTCATCCACTGCCTTGATATTTGGACTGTCCACAGCCTTAGAGAGGAACTCCACTGCCTACAGCAGAAAGAACCGTGCTCTCAGGAGCCTGCATTCTACCTGCCTTGTCCAGGCCAGCCCCTCCGTACCCCTGCCTCTGCCGTACCGTCTTCTCAGGCATGTGGATTTTGGCTTGCAGCACCAGGTTCTCAAGAGGTGTGCGCAGGATCTCTGGCACTTGGAAAGGAACCATTTTCTCCAGCCGGCTCCTCGGGAACAAGTGGTAGGCAAAACCTGACTGGCAGCGGCCTGCCCTGCCCCGGCGCTGAATCACATTTGCTCTCGACACCCACACGGTCTCCAGGCAGGACACCTAGGGGAAGGCAGAAAACCTACATGTGCTACAGGCCATGTCACCAGCCGCCCATAACCCCTCAACAGGAATATTTTCCATCTGTGTGGCCCTCACACAAAAAAGAATGTCTACAGTAGATCAGGACTAGGGGCAACCTGAGAACTGGAGTCATTCCCCAATGGTTGGTTGGGCCCAAGAGAGAGGCGCCACCTTGGTCTTCAGGTCATAGCGTTCTTCTTTGTGCAGACCGCTGTCCACGACATGCACGATGTCGTTAACTGTGATGGAGGTTTCAGCAATGTTGGTGGCCAATACAATCTTGCGCACCCCAAGTGGAGGCTGTTGGAATATGGCCTTCTGGTCCATCATGGGGATATTGGAGTGCACTGGTGGATAGCAAGATGCAAAAGGGCTTCACGCACTGTTCAGCCAGAAGAGTCCCATAGTGAGGGTAGGGCAAGAATTTGGATCCCTCGCCCAACCCTGGCCCTGACCAACCTGGCCCTGATACAACTGAAGCCCAAATGATCTAAATGAGGAACAAGGCCCACTTGAGTATAGGCTGGGTCACTCCCTACCACAGAGGGCAAGACTCCTTCCTGTGCATGCATGCCCAGACTCACCTGGTAGGATAAGGTACTTGCTCTCATGCATGCCCAGGGCTTCCTGCAGCCGCTGTTGCACTCCTTTGATTTCTTGCCAACCAGGCAGAAAGCACAGGATCCCACCTGTAAAGGGACCCTGCAGTCACGAGCTAGTTGGTCCAGCTAGTAGGGAAAGGAGTAGCTGAGAATCGGGGGAAGCACCCACCTGGTTCCCCACGGGCATCGATGTGCAGAACCAGATCAGTCACAAGGTCCAAATCAAGTGCACACTCATCTTCAGACTGGAGTGGGGGAAGAAAGGCCACTAAGTCATGGGGTAAAGGTCACATACAGGGTTGGGGATTTAGCTCAGTGGTAGAGCGCTTGCCTAGGAAGCGCAAGGCCCTGGGTTCAGTCCCCAGCTCCGAAAAAAAGAACCAAAAAAAAAAAAAGTCACATACAGGAACACAGTGAGCTACTCATTATGTAAACTCTAGCCTGCACATACTTGTCACACACAAAGACATGATTATTCCCCAGTTTTTATGTAAGAGACAGGCTTGGGAAGAGTCCCCTATCATAAGGATAGGGAGGAGGGAATCCAAAGGAAAGCCCCTGGCCCTGGGGTATAGGGGCCTCTCACCTCATGGTGCCGGTGCCGGTGTGGGTACTGGTGTTTACCCAGCTTGGCCAAGATGTCCTCTAGGTAGTGTTCCTTGACAGGATACATGAAGCCAGGTACCTTGATGACAGGGCAGCCCCCAAAGTACCGGGAAAAGCGCTCATTATCTCCTGTAGCACTCATGAGCACCAGCCGAAGGGCTGGGTTGAGCCGCTGCAGGCCCTTGAGCAGAATCAGCAGGAAGTCTGTGTTCACATCCCGCTCATGGACCTCATCCACAATGACGTGGCTCACACCCTCCAGGCTGGGGTTGCTCTGCAGCTTTCGAAGCAGGATACCCACAGTGCAGAAGAGCAGCGCCCCACCTCGGGCTGGAGGCTTGCTTTCCAAGCGTACCTGGAAGCCCACATTCCGGCGCAAGGAGGGTCCCAGTTCATGGCTGACCCGCTGGGCCACAGACACAGCTGAGATTCGGCGAGGTTGTGTGATGATCACATTGCAGCGGGCACCTCGACCCTCAGTCACATAGCGCTCCAATAGCAGCTGAGGGATACGCGTGGTCTTCCCACAGCCTGTGTCCCCAGAGATGACTACCACTGGGTGTTGTTCAATGGCACTGAGGATAGTGTCCCGATGAGGGTCCACAGGTAGCTGGGGGGCCTCCTGCCAGATTGGCCCTCTCCTCCGCCACAGCTCTAGCAGGCTCTGGCTCAGGCGCACCTCCTCTGCTTCTGACAGGGGCATGTATGGCTTGCCTGTGATAGGGTCACTCAAGGGCCCTGAGTCCTTGCCTAAGGGCAAGATGTCATCACTCTGCAGCCGGAGTTCTGGGGAAATCCATGAACTGTCCACCGGGTACTAGAGGATGAAGAAACAAGTAAAAGGACAGTGACGTCTGTCTTCCCCCTTCATGCAGTCAGCCCCTCCAAAGGATTCACCTCAGTCACATGGTTAGGGCCCAACCCATAGCAGAGAACTTAGGCTGTGACTGCTGCTCTGACACCCTCGTAGGCATGACTAAGGGGACTTGGTGTAGGGGAGTCCAAAGCTCCCTGCTCAGTGGGAAAAGAGGGTTTCCTATGCCTGTTGAAGGCAGAGACAGCCTCCAGTCTGGAGAGGGGGACAGTGGCATGGAGGACAGGACACTTACATGACTCAGGAAGGCCTCTATCTTGCGAAGGATGGGCTCAGGCACCTGGATGGTACATGGCCGGCGCTGGGTCTCACCCAACTCACGCAGGGAAGCCAGGTTGTACATGGCATGGGTAAGTGGCTCATTGTTTCTGTCCACAAGGCCCAGGCTCTGTAGAAGATATGTTAGGCTCAGTCTATGCTCCTAGACCAGATGGGCTCAGAACCTGAGGGCCATGGTAAGCAATCTGTCTAGAGATTTTGGTTTTAGTGAATAAAGGAGAATGAACTAAGACAGTGTCAATCTCCACAAGCTTATTTTTTTTTTTCTTTTTTCTTTTTTTCGGAGCTGGGGACCGAACCCAGGGCCTTGCGCTTCCTAGGTAAGCGCTCTACCACTGAGCTAAATCCCCAACCCCCTCCACAAGCTTATTAAAAACTTAAATAGGCAAAATTAATCTAGGAACTAAACTTTGGTCAGGCATGGTACTGATGCCTATAATCTCAGCACTCGGGAAGCAGAAGTAAGAGGCTTTCACAAATTCCAAGCTAGCCTGGGCTATACAATGTAGGATGATGGCATACAGGTGAAGGCGGGTACAAGATGGAACAGAACAAGGCCTGTCATTGGTCGAGAAGGAAGGATGGGCGGGAGAAAAGTTTGAGGGACGGGGAGACTGGGACGGAAGGAGTCGGGAGAAAGAAGCTGCAGAGAGAACATGGAGGCGGATGTTAAGATTCCACTCTGTATTTACAGGTTGTTATGAATGCTCTTAAGGGATGGATGAGTACAGGGCCTTGTATGTCTAGGTTGGCAATTTTATCAATTGGATCAGAGGTTATTGTGTTGTGTCTTCTTTCTTGTGGTGAATTAAGTTTTAAGAGAGTATGTGGTGGCTGGGACACTAAGCCGCCATGGATTTGAGATGTATACTTCTGGCATGGTGGCAGCCTGCCTTGGGAACTAGATGGGTAGAGAGATTGTTGCCAGGCTCAGAGAGAAGTCATCGTCAGTGTGATGTGGGATAGAGCAGAGCGGGTGAGAGGCTTTGCTGACTGAGATGAAGTATCTACCAGATATCGTGGGGCACTACAGTGCCCGACCTAGAGTGGGGTAAAAGACAGCAGCTTGTTTTTTTATCATTTTACAAAAATACAGTATAGCTCTATCTTAATTTAAAATACATTTAACAACTAAATGTTGCCAGGCACGGTGGCCCAAGAACAGCCCCTGTGTGCATCCATAGCCTTCATGTGTCCCAGACCAATCTCCTCCCTTGAACACACTCCTTAGACGGTGGTGAGGCAGGCCTCAAAGACCCTACTCTGCAAGCTCTCCCTGTGTAGACTTACCACGGCTTCCCTACCCAAATCCTGCTAGTAGTTCCTGCTGGTAACTTTCTAGACAGTGCCATCGGTGACCCCATCATACAGAAGCGCATGTAATGTCCTGTAAGTGTCTGAACATGGTAAGATAGGCCCTTTAAAGCAAAATGCCTGTTTGTTTCACTACATGAGATGAAGTATGACCTTCACTTCACGTAAATGTGAGCCCATCATTTTTCTTACCCTTGTGTTCCTCTCATGTGCAATGTCTCACTAGCTCTCCCTCCAGCTGTCTTCCCACTTCCTCTAGCTCTCCTATAACTGAAGACCTAGTGCTTGGCCACAAGAGGCCCTAATGCTATCCCTTTGCTGTCTGCTGTGTCACCCAGCTTCCCGGCACTGTAGCCCTTTCCCAGACAGCTGCTCCCAGGCTGTGAGTGGGGGACTTGTGCATATGAACTGACATCGCAGACTTTTAACATCCTGCAGTGAGACCCAGATCAGCACATCTACTCCCTGACTTCACCTCTTGTTTCCAACTTTTTTTTCCTGATTTTGTTTTGTTTTTGGTTCTTGCCTTTTTTCACCCTCCTCTAGACAGAGTTTCTGTGTGTAGCCCTAGCTGTCCTAGAAACTCACTCTAAAGGCCAGGCTGGCCCGGAACTCAAGAGATCCACCTGCCTCTGCCTCTCAGTTTAACTCTGAGTTCTGGGATTGAAGGCTTGGACCACGGCCCTCGGCTGCAGCCACTGCCACTGCTGTTGCCACCGCCACGGCCCCACCAGTATTTTGTTTCTATTTTTTTTTTTTTTTAAATACAGCTTTGCTATGTAGCCTAGGCCAGCCTCGATCTCATGATGATCTTCCTGCCTTGCCTCCCAAGTATTAGGATGACAGTACCACCAAGTCATGAACTCCTCATATTCTCCAAGTTGACAGCAGTCCCTTTCACCATTGAGGGCTTTAAGACATGGTTCCCAAAACCAAATCACAAAGATACAGCAGACGACTCAGTAAAGCAGGTTCACTGCACTCTGCAAACCAAAACTGACCATTCGCCACCATGCATCAGATGAACGCACTTCTCGTTATCAGGCACAATTTTTTTTTTTTTTTTGGTTCTTTTTTTCGGAGCTGGGGACCGAACCCAGGGCCTTGCGCTTCCTAGGCAAGCACTCTACCACTGAGCTAAATCCCCAGCCCCATCAGGCACAATTTTAATTCCAAGGCTGTGGCAGCATTCTAAAACTCCTTGTAGGGAACTGTTAGATAGCTCACCGTGGAGAGTGGCCACCAAACATGAGGAATGCCCTATGTTCAATCCCCAACATGAGGAAGAAAAGAAGTTTACCAGACTTTATAGCATCCACGGATAACCATTTGGGATTCTGAGACAGGACTGTGAATTGGAAGCCAACCTGAGCTACACAGCAGGTACCAGGCCAGCTGAGCTGTACTATGGCCCTGCTGCAAAAGGAAGCGGTAGAGGGGCAGGCTGGGGCTGTAGGTAAGCTGGTTAGTCAGTCAGCTGCCTAGCACATGAAGCTCTGGGTTTAGTCCTCAGCACTGCAAGGTGGCATAGGCACCTGGGAGATGGACGCAGAAAGAGCAAAACTCAAGGCTGTCCTCCACTGTGTAACAAGTACCGGGCTAGCCTGGCCCACCAGATCCTGTCTCAAGAAGGGCACGCTTGCAGCCAGTCTGATGGCCTGTGTTTGACGCTGTGATCCATATGGTAAAGGAAAAACCTTACTCCTGCATGGTTCTCTGACCCCACATGTGCCAGGGTGTATACATAAGAAAATGTTTTAAAAACAGGTGGGGAAGGGGGCGCACACCTTGCCGGATGAAGGACACATTGCCATCACCTTAATGTCTCTTCCTCAGTTCTCATTCTCACTGTTATTCTGTTGGTCACCACCGTGAGCAGGATCTCTCTGGGCACCTAGGCCCTGACCGAGTGCGGTTACGGCTAAGCTCCCAGGCACAGTCACTGTGCAAGACTGGGAAAGCAGAGGTCGGAACAGAGTTGACAAGCAGGACGGGCCACCAGCTCCTTTCCTACCTGGGTACAAACAGTCCAAGGCCTAGTGGGCTTTACTACCTAGAGAAGTAGACCAGTCTGTCACAGACAAAGGACTTATTACCTTCAGTTTCTTGCAAGCCAAGGCTGCTGCCTTATTCTCAGCCTCAGCTTTGCGGCGCCCTTTGGCGACAAAGGTCATGGGACAGGGCCAGAGCAGAGTGAGTGTAGCCAGCTTGGTCTTGGTACCCACAGTATGGAACTGCATGAGGTTCTACATGGAAGATAAGTGTGAAGTTACAAAAGGCAGCGAACGGAAAGAGACTGTTGGATAAGCTAAGCACTTCAAGGAACAGAGATGGATTAACCACGATCTCTTCAGCACCCAAGAGTCATACCAGACTGGGCACAGACATGGACCTGTACTGTGATTTCCCCTTTGTCCCTCTGCTTTATGTCCTTCACACAGTGACCCTGTGTGACCCTAGTTGAGCTTGCTTCTCAATTTCTGTAGTAGAAGACGGGGTTCATGCAATGCCACTACCTGTCTTCCTAACCCTCGTCCAATTAGCACTTTCAGGAAAGTCTGGTGCTGAAGCTGTAAACAGGAGTCAAATCCCGTGCCTGTCCTGACAAAGTAAAGGCTTTATACCTCATCATCGGTCCCCAGAGGCCCTGCTGTGGCATCAGTGATGCAGTTTACAGTCCAGGATGCAGGCGCCCGCTCCTACTCTTTCATAATCCTAACCCACCACCGGGTCCCAGATTGGGGTCTTCTAATCAGCAGTCCCCAGCCTTTTCACTTCTCCTCTGTCCCTGCTGCCTTATCCTTTCTATCCATCACGGATCCTATACCTTCTGGGTGGCCTAGGTAGGAGCCGAGACTGACACACTCAGCCCTGCCCCACACCCAAGGCTTCTTTCCTGCTTAGCCTTGGGGGAGATGGGCATACACAAGTGGGCTGCTCAAGCTCACACTTTCAAGAGAGCCAACTCACCTTAGCTGTGGAGGAAGATGTTGCAATCTGAATCACTTTGGCCAGAAGGTTCTTGGGAAGTGGAAACTGGGTCAGAGCTCTAATAGCACTGTCATCATCTGTCATTTCAAAGGAGCCCCCCCTATGAGGACAAACAGTTGAGGTTAAAAACTCTGCCACCTTCCTAGGCATGTTCCCTGGGCCTTCAAGGTTGGGACATAGTGCTGTTGTGACAGGTAGGTAGGACACATGAAATGACGGGGGCAGGCTCTACTGCCTCTTCAGTCACACAGCAGAGCCCACACTCCCCAACATTCCCCAGAGGGAAGCAAGAGGGAGAGGGTAAGCAGTGATCGCTGTGTGAACTGGAAAAGGTCATGTATAGTCTGCAGGAGCCCAGCCATAGGCCAAGACAATAGTGTGCGATCTCATCCCATTCCCCCATATAGGGGAGACAGTAGTGTGCGATCTCATCCCATTCCCCCATATAGGGGAGACAGTAGTGTGCAATCTCATCCCATTCCCCCATATAGGGGAGACACCCTGAGCAACAAGATGTGATAACTGAAGTGCTGGGCAGAGCCCCCATCTAAAGGCCCAGAGACGGTCAATCCTCTGTCAAGATGTGGCCAGGGTTCCCTGCATCCGTCTGTAACAGCAGTACCTTGAGTCCCTGAGTGGGTTGTGGGAGTCTTGCTGGGTCATGGACAAAAACTCCGTCACATCAATGGTCCCCTCTTCTAGCTCTTCCTCCTCATCCTCCTCTTCCTCTCGGCCTAAGGATCGGGACAGTCCTCCAGTACCCGCTGGCCGTATGTTCTCAGGATTCAGCTGCCGCCAGGAAGTTGGAGGCATGGTGGGTTCTGGGCGCCACCAGCTGTCAGCTGGAGATCCAAAACGATCAGCTAGCACTCGATATTTGGCTGCATCAAACAGCTCATTCCGTGGACCCAGGAGACCCCAGCCCTGTCGGGTGGAGAGAACTGTTAGGATCATACCATCATTACATCTCAGTCAGGCTTGTGCTGGGCTCTACTACACATACCTCGGCCCTGGCCAGGAATGGGAATAAAAAGTACACGTAAATCCAGGCATGATGGGGGAACCCATTATCCTAACAATGAAAGCTGAAAGAGAAGGATCTTGGGATCCAAGCCAGTTTTACCTACACAGTGAATCCATCTCAATAAACAATAACAGAAAGAAAGGGAAGGAAAGGAGGACAGAAGAAAGGGAAGGAGAGAATTTCTTAGAAATGTCTAGATCTGCTGGATATTTGGGTCAAATGTCTGAAATCCTATCCCAATCCAAGGCAGGAAGACCTTTTGAGGTTGTGAGCAGCCTGACATGCATGAGCTGGTCTCAGTGAGAAATGTTAGAAACTACTTCATTAGAGCATCAGAAATCAAACAGCAACGGAGCCCCCAGGCACAGCGGATCACTCCTGCAGAACCAGCACTCATCGAAGCAGATAGACAGTTCAAGGCCCAGCTGGGTGCCATAGTTTGAGACCAGTCTAAACAAAACAACCAAAGAGAGCAACAAACAACCAAAACCCTATAAAACAAAACAAAAAAACCCCAAAACTAAAAAATAAGGGGTAATAGTGGTGCAGGTCTTTAATCCCAGCACTCAAGAGGCAGAGGCAGATGGATCTCTGAATTTGAAGCCAGCCTGGTCTACAAAACAAGTCCTAAGACAGCCAGGGCTACACAGAGCCACCCTGTCTGGAAAAACCAAACAAACAAAACACCAGGGAACCAGAGCTGTAAGATACAGCACACAGTGATCTGCAATGCCACAGTAATAGGCAATTAGGAAATGAGTAGCCACAATGTCCAATAGATACCATTCCTACCACAAGAACCCTGTTAGAAATATACTACACAATAATCCAAAATGTTTTTTTTTTTTTTGGTTCGTTTTTTCAGAGCTAGGGATCGAACCCAGGGCCTTGCGCTTCCTAGGCAAGCGCTCTACCACTGAGCTAAATCCCCAACCCCCCAAAATGTTTTTAAAACCGTCTGTAAAGTAAATATTCGGTAGGAATTCACAAGTCAACATAAACTAATTGTATGGGTATTTACTTCAGTAACGGAGCCAACAGAAAGATCAAGAAGTAGGCTGGAGGGATGGCTCCGCCTGCAGGAGAATGTGCTGCGTGTACAGAGGACCTCACCTCACAACAGCTGAAGACTGAAGCTTGTTCCTTACGCACTGTATTCACCTGAACACTCTGATCCCCACACATATACATGTGCTTACAGGGAAACTGTGTGGGACAAGAGCTCAGGGGCTAGAAGCACTAGACACTTCTAGAGGATCAGAGCTCAATTCCCAGCGCCCACAAGGAGTGTCACAAACATCTGTATGAATCCAGTCTCAAGGGATGCGTCACGCTCTGCTGGCCCCCATAGGTACCACACACACACACAAACACCCATTAAACACATGGAAAAGTCTTAAAAAAAAAAAAAAAAAGGAACAAAGAAAAGAGCTACAAAAAGTAGTGATAGAAAGCTCACCTCACATGTGCCCTGGGTTCAGGCTTCAGCACAGCAGAACAAATAGAAAAAAAAAAAAAGGAAATGGGCTGCAGAGATGGCTAAGTGGTTAAGAGCACTGACTGCTCTTCCAGAGGTCCTGAGTTCAAATCCCAGCAACCACATGGTGGCTCACAACCATCTGTAATGGGATCCAATGCCCTCTTCTGGCCTGCAGGCATACATGCAGGCAGAAAGCTGTATGTTGTATACATAATAAATATTTAAAAACAAAAAAAGATTGTTAAAAAAAAAAGAAATGTAAAGTCATAGAAATTACATGTGCCATCTTAAATACAAAGCTGTCATGATCAAGTGAACACAGGGCATAAAGTAACGTGAATCCCTTTGCCCTTCCATGACCTTCAAGAGCACCAGGCATAAAGAACTTATACATGTGTTCTAGCAATACACACAAAACAAATATCTTTAAAAGCTGTTCTCTTGAACCAGTGGTGGTAGCACACACCTTTAATCCTAACACAGGATTAAAGTGTGTGGCTGCCCCTCAATAGTGACTTCTGGACCGGATGGGGTACAATGACCATAATGAGAGAGGCTGAGGAGTCAGAGAGCTCTATTGGTAAAGAGCTTAACAAACAAACACAGAAGACTTGAATTCAATCCCCCACTGGGATGTACAACTCCTGGAAGTGTGGGGCACACTTATAATCCCAGGGCTGGGGAGGCAGACAGGTGGATCATGGGACATGTTAGCCAGCCAACCAGGCCTGGTATGGTGAGGGACATCTTTAGTCCAAACACTCCAAAAGCATAGGCAAGTGACTCTGTGTTCAAGGCTGACGTGGTCTACATCAGTAGTTCTCGGCCAGCCAGGCTACAGTGTGACCTTGTCTCAAACAAGCAAATGAATAAACAGAAAAATAATATAGACAACTTCTCAGGAATGACAACTGTAAAGGCCCTCTGGATGACATAGCTATATGTAAACACACACACACACACACACACACACACACACCACACACACACACACACACACACACACACACACACACACACCCCTAGGATGACATAGCTATATGTAAACACACACACACACACACACACACACACACACACACACACACTCCTAGGATGACATAGCTATATGTAATCACACACACACACACACACACACACACACACCCCTAGGATGACATAGCTATATGTACTCACACACAAACACACACACACACACACACACACACACACACACACACACACACCCCTAGGATGACATAGCTATATGTAATCACACACGCACACACACGCACCCCTAGGATGACATAGCTGTATGTAATCACACACGCACACACACGCACACCCCTAGACGTGGGAAGAGCTCAGCTCAGCTGAGTGCCTGAACACTGTACCAGCACCATATGATATCCCTAGGACCAGAACTACTGCAAGAGAGAGCCAGGGGTAAGCCTCCCGGGCCCCAGGCCTTCAACAGAGGAGCCCCACCTTGAAGAGTTGGCAGGCTGCCGCCGCCGCCTGCCGCTCGGCATCGATCTTCTTGCTGCCATAGCCTTCCACCTCCACGCTCTTGGGCCACTTTATGTGCAGTGTGACTTTCTGGGAAAGTGAAAAGCAAATAAGAAGTGGGACGGTGCCCACACCCGAGACCCAGAAGACCACGTCACACAGTGAGTTCCAGGCAGGTGGGGTTTTAAGACCCTGTATCAAAAATAAACAAGCTGGGTGTGAAGGCACGGGCTTTAATCCCAGCACTCTGGAGGCAGACTCAAGGCCAGCCTGGTCTACACAGTAATTTCCTGGACAGCTAGGGCTAAACAGAGAAACCCTGTCCCCAAGCAAACAACCAACAAAAGGAACCTTCACGCAGAATGTGCTCCCGCACGCCTCTGTGGGATCTAGGCTCTACGACACTTGGAGCAGGAGTCATCACCTTCACTTCTCTCACGCATCCTTTGTTAGACAAGGGGCCAAAACCACAAAGCATTGTGAGCGTCTCTTCTGAGTTCACAGTGGCACACATCCGTGCCTCTTTCGTGTGTATAGAATACCTTCAGTATCTGGGAAGTGGAGGCAGGAAAACCAGCAATCCAAGGCCAGATCCGGTTACAGAAGTTCTAAGCCAACCCAGTCTACACAAAACCCTATCTCCACAAAAGCAAATGAGCAGTGCCACATCCCTTTGATCTCAGCACTTGAAAGGTAAAGGCAAGCAGATCTGAGTTCAAGGCCAGGCTGGTCTCCAAAATGAATTCCAGGACACTGGGGATAAAGAAACCCTGTCTAGAAGAACAAAAGCAAACAAACAAAACCAGAATTTTTGGCCACTTAGGAAAAAAAAAAAAAAAAAAAACTCCAAAAGGGAAGAGTAGCCAGTTTCCTCTGAGTCAAACCAGTGTTTCACTTAGCCATCAATAGAGTTACCTTTTTCTTCGGTCCATTCGTGTGCACATAGACTAGCTTGTCTTTTGCATGTGAGATGCCAAGAGCTCTTCCAATCACGCTGTTGAGAAGGTTTTTAGGCTGTGGAAACTCTTTTAATAGGTCCCTAGAAGCTAAGAAAATAAGAATGAAATAATTACAATTCTTTTTCTTTTGAAACTCCGTAAGGTAGGGGAGAGAGAGAGAGAGAGAGAGAGAGAGAGAGAGACAGAGAGACAGAGAGACAGAGACAGAGACAGAGCTCGAGCTCGCTCGCTTGAGCGCATCAATCAAAGTTGCTCTGGGCTGAAGATGTGGCTCAGGACCCCAAAGCAGTCAATGGAGTTAGGAGTCCTCGGAAAAGGGCTGGTTTGGTCAATAAACTGCGTGAGTCTGATGTCTAAAAGAGGGTACTCAAAAAACAAATAAACTGCAGAGTGGTGGTGATACACATCTCAGAAGACAGAGGCAGGTAGATCTCTGTGCTCACAGCCAGCCTGGTCTATAGAGTGAGTTCCAGGACAGCCAAGACTATATAGAGAAAGCCTGTCTCAAAAACAACAACAAAAAAATCCAACCAACCAACCAAAAAACAAACAAACAAACAAAAAACGCAACCCAAAAATATGTTCTACGCATGCCCAGGACCTTCCTAAAGCAATTCACACAGTGAAGGACAGGCCCCTTGCAGATCAGGATGCGGCCCAGACTCTGAAGATCATGCCTCCACTCTCAACTAATCCTAGCACTCTGCACAAGTCCTCTCTAAAGCTCATAGGAAGGCTCACAGCCAAGACAAGGCATGAGCCAACCCTCCTGCCTCCCTGACATAGGGGAAGGGTCATCAGATACCAGTAGGTCATCTCTTTCCTTCTACTTACTCTCTGCATTAACCTCAAAACGAACATGCTTGAGCAACCTCATCTAGCAGCAGCTCCTGCCAGATACAGGCTTAGTTGGACCACAAGGAGGCAGCATAGCCCAGCTCAAAACAAAAGAAAGTGCCGTTCACATGCAGTCAGAAATCTTTCAGGAAAGGCTTCTGAGGTCTTCTCATTCAACACCTTCAGTGTCTGCACTACATTCAACTTCTATCACTCCA
The DNA here is from genome assembly GCF_021556685.1 of Rattus norvegicus. NCBI lineage: Eukaryota > Metazoa > Chordata > Mammalia > Rodentia > Muridae > Rattus > Rattus norvegicus. Next base: position 117,821,709 of record NC_141541.1, read on the forward strand.
CAGACTAATTGCTCCATAGGTTATCATGTACTTGATTCATCATAATCATTAGGGAAGTTTTCACACAGAAGTGGATAGAGTATTCTTCAATGGATACCTGAGAATTCCAGCAATGTTCGGGCAAGTTTATGTTTTTTTAAAAATTCATTTCTTGCTAGGTCAGTGCTGAAAACGTTTAATCCCATCACATGGAAGACAAAGACAAGGGAACTGTGAGTTTCAGGCCAGCCGGGCTATAGGGTGAGACCCTGTTTCAAAAATAATCTTATTACTGTGTGTACACATGTATGTGAGGTCAGGGATAGCCCTGGCAAACCTGTTCTCTCCCTCCACTGCAATCAGGGGTTGGAACTCGCTCAGGCTTATCCACCAGACTTGCAAACACTTTTACCAGCTGAGCCATCTCACCACTGCTGCGTTTTGGAACATTCCTCCAAAACTTCTGACATAACCTGGCTATCTAGTTTGGGATATTTACCTGGGGCAGACTTCGGTGTCAACTAGAACAATAGGAGGGTCCAGCCTGGACTACTCTCCTAACTGCTGTCTTATAAAGCATGTAAAAATCAAGAAGTTACTAAACGGCATCAAGACGGTTGAAAGCATCTTGCAGCCCTACTTTAAGACAGATATGCAGACACCACACCTCCAGATCTTCAGGATGGGTAAAGGTTAGCTCACTCCGCCTATCTTAATGGCCATATTCTCACCAGTTCTATTCTCTGCACTAGTCAAGAACAATAAAACCACCGACTACCAAAGAAGACATTGTGTCTCTATTTGATCTTCTGAAACTCCAGGTGTATTTGGGGCTAAGTCCAACTGTGAAGTCAGAGCTAACACTCAATGCCACTCAATCAGGCAGAAATAGGATATTTAAGGGATTCCCCCGATCCATCCACATGCAGAAGTGCTGGGTTCTGGGTGGACCTAAGACATACCAGGCTTTTTAACAGCAAGGCAGACTCACAGATGTAAAGCATTTAAACTACTTTCAAAAATAAAGCCTTGACCTGCGAGGCCGGACACTGTACGGCACCCCTTGCTTTTCTTCCCTAGTCAAGGACGTCGCAGCCAAATCTCAGCTTCACTGTCCTCACCGTTCACCATGCTTCCGTCACCCTCCCCAGGTTCGCTAGGGGCCACCTCTGATTCGACCTCGGCAGCTTCCTGAGTGCCATCGGGGCGGACAAAGCTTGATGAGAAGCCGCGCGAGCATCCTTGTCGCCCGGCAGCGCGGGGATCCGGCGGCCGGAGGCGCGGAGAGACGCCGGCAGCCAGCGCCATGAGCCGCCTGGCAGCCGCCATCGCGATCCCACCAGTCCCCGCGGCCCTAGACCGCGACAGTACCTTCGAGGGCTCAGCAACCGGTAGCAGTACCGTACGCCCTCTGCTGGCCAGGGGGACTCGGTGCCGACCTGAGAGCAAGGAAGCTAGGATGCAGCTAGATGCATCCCACAGCCTGAGCCTCCTCGCCTGGAAATGCAAACCAGACTAGGCATCTGGATCTCAACCAAGAGAGGGAACAGGATAATCTTAGAAAATAGCGCTAGGCATTTGCTCAACGTCCACTCAAGGAACCGAGCCAAGTTCCCTCCAGGTCCTACACATGGTAAACTCCTTACAGGCTGCTTCATAACGCCTGGCTTGGATGTAGATACAGTGTAAGCAGGGCACCCATCTCCTTCCTATAGGTAATCCTGAAGACTCTAGAACAGGGAAGACCTCTCAAATATCAACTGATTTTATCTCCTAGAATGGAGTCAAGGGAGAAAGCACTTGGGCACTGTGCCAAGAACTGAGCTGACTCCACAGTTAAGAGTGCAGTTCTGCTGTTCCTCACTTGTGTGAAGACTGCAATGCCACTTCCAAACTAATATGCCTGGATTTTATTCCTCTTCTGTCTCTTAAGGCTTTTGAGGACTTGGAGGGCTGGGAATGAAATTAGATCTGAAAGCAGTGGCTATGTGGAGAGTGGGCATCAAAGTCGCAGGACGTTGGGAGAAAACTTTGCTGGGGGGGGGTTGCAGTTGGGTAAGTGGGGAAGAAGAAATTTGTTTCATTCAAGCCATGACTTGAATAATCCTCTGGAGAGCTCATTAAAACAATCACTGCTAGGCATGGTGTTTATACATTTAATTCTAACACTTTTAAGGCAGAGGCATCTGAGTTTGATGCCAGCCTGGTCTATAAAGTGAGTTGGAGGACAGCCAGGACTACACAGAGAAACCCTGTTTCAAAAAATCAAAAATCAAATAAATAAAGTACATTACTAAGCTGGTTGTGGTGGTCAAACCTTTAAACCCGGCCCTAGGTAGGCAGAGGGAGGTGGATCTCTGTGTGCTGTGAGATTGAGTAGCAGGACTGCCAAGGTCCATAGGAAAACCAGACGAGTGGTGGGCCCTGCTGAAACCCGCACTCACATGCAGAGGTAGGCCTGCTACACGTTCAAGTCCAGCCTGGTCTCCACGGGAAGCTCCAGGCTGATGTGGGTTATACAATGCAACAAAAAAAAAAAAAAAAAAAAATCAAACAAGGGGTTGGGGATTTAGCTCAGTGGTAGAGCGCCTGCCTAGCAAGCGCAAGGCACTGGGTTCAGTCTCCAGCTTCGAAAAAAAAAAAGAAAAAAGAAAAAAAAATCAAACAAGAACACATACAAAAAACTGCTCTGGGGATGGAGTTTAGTTCATAGTGCTTGCCCAGACTCCATAATTATGTTCACAGGATTTGACCATAAGCACTGTATAGTGGAGTATGTCTCTGAACCCCACATGGGGAAGTGGAGTCAGGAGGACTGAAGTTCAAGGCCATCTCTGGCAATACAAAGTAAAAAGTTGAGGCCAGCATGAGGTTCTACTTCTTTTCCTTTATTTTGAGACACACATAGCCCTGGCTGTCCTAGAACTCACTCTGTATACCATGCTGGCCTCAAACTCACAGAAATCCACCTGCCTTTACCATCCAAGTTCCAGGATCAAAGACATATACCACCACCACCACCCCCCACCTACATGAGCCACTATGCACATGGTAGACAGACATATATGAAGGCAAAACATCCATACACATAAAATTAATTTAATAATAGATAAATAAGCTGGACAGTGGCCAAATACCTCTAACTCTGATGTCAGCCTGATGTATAGAGCGAGGACAGCCAGAAGTGCACAGAGAAACCTTGTCATTATATATATATATGGCAGAGCATGATAATATGCTTCCCTAAGGACTTTGCATTTGGCAGTGTGGCTCATTACTTTGCCAGAAGTCTAACCAGCTTCAAAATTGGTCCTCAAAGACTATAATTTTTTTTCAAAAGAATGAAGATGTTTACCAAGTCAGGGTGGGCACAACAGTGGCTGAGGATAAAGTGAGAACTGCGTTGTCTGGAGAAAAGACCCTACCTAGAAAGCGATCTATGCCCATCGAGATCCCCTCAGTAATGCACTCTGCTCTGCTCGGTCAGCCAGTTAGTTATGTGTATGGATGTTCGCCTGCATGTATGTCTGTCCACCAAGTGGTGGCTCATGTGGCCGGCGGTGGTGACACATGCCTTAGGTACCAGCATATGGATGGCAGAGGCGTAAGCGTGTTCATGCATGATTCCTAGCTTTGCTTCCAAAGAGGCCAAGTGACACACACAGAGCAACGCTGCTATGAACTGTTACACATCTGAGCCTCATGACAGGAACATGGGCATCTGCTAGGCCATTTTCTCTATTCTTAAAACACATTTTAGGGCTGGAGAGATGGCTCAGAGGCCCTGACTGCTCTTCCAGAGATCCTGAGTTCAATTCCCAGCAACCACATGGTGGCTCACAACCATCTGTAGTGAGATCCGATGTCCTCTTCTGGTGTGTCTTATGTCTGAAGAAAGTGACAGAGTATTCAAATAAATAAATCTTAAAAAAAACAAAAACGAAAACCAAACATTTTAAACAGATGCCTGAAATTTTATGTTAAAAACAAAAACCAAGAAACCAAGGGGGCTGGAGAGTGGCTCAGTGGTTAAGAGCAGTGGCTGCCCTTTCAGAAGACCCTGATTCAATTCCCAGCACCCACATGGTGGCTCATACATGTTTGTAACTCCAGTACCGGGGAAATCTAACACCCTCACACAGACACATACAGGCAAAACACCAATGCACACAAAATAAAAATAAATCAAGACAAAGAAAAGAAGGTAGGCATTGTAGCTCATGCCTATAATCCAGTACTTAATAGTCTGAGGCAGGAGGATTTGGGAGTACAAGGTCAGCCTAGGATTCAAAATAAGACCCTGTCTCTAAAACTAAGAAAAGGCTGGGGCTGACAGTCAGTGACAGAGTGACTAACCTGCATAAGGCCATGGGTTTAGCTCCCCACAACCCAACCCAGAGAAACATGGAAGGAGAGAACTGACTCAATAACGTTGTCCTTTCATCTTTACCAGACACACATTGTATAATATTTATACACAGTAACAATAAATAAAATCTAAAAAGAAAAGTTCATGCCAAGTGGTGGTGGTGCATGTCTCTAATCCCAGCCCCTGGGAGGTAGAACCAGGTGGATCTCCAATTTAAGGCCAGCCTGGTCTATAGATTGAATTCTGGAACAGCCAAGGATACACAGAGAAACCCTGTCTCAAACAAAACAAAAACAAAAAAAAACCCACCCTGGATCATATCAAGAATGTAGAAAAATAATAAAAATCAATTATACAGAGTTCTAAGAGCCAGCATCATCTTGAGCAAATTTGTCACTCCATAATACCAGCGACTCCTGTAAGATCAAGGCAGCTCTTCAGACAAGATTTTGGAAGGCTTCTGTTTCTATGATCTCCTCCCAAGTGCTCAGAGTAGGCCTTAGCAAACCTTTGACTACACACCTAATCCAGGCCACTGCTGTTACTGTAGGGTCTTTGTTGTATTTGAACATAGTATCCTTACTCCCATCCTGCCTTGCACTTGCTATTTAGCCAACAATGACCTTGAACTACTGATCCTGTTGAGTTCAGGGAGCACAGGATGTGCCAGCACACCCCATTTATTCAGTATTTCAACCTAGGAAAATACTCTTGCCAACTGAAGTGCATCGTTAGCCCTGTAAGGAAGTTATGCTAATTTGCTTATATAATGTCAATTACTGCTTTCCTGCTATCATGGCAGAGTAAATTGCAACAGAAAAACATGAAAGTAAAACCTGAAATATAACTGGATATGGTAGTTCATGAATTTAACCCCAGCACTCAGAAGGGAGAAAGCAAATCCCTGACATCCTAGGATATATCCATATAGTATATATGATATATATTATATATAAGATTACTAACTTAGAGAGATTCTTTTTATTTAGTTTGTATTTTATTAATTTTTAGTGTATATGCATGACTGTGGTTCTCCTTCCACCATGAGTGCCAGGCCCTGAGCTCAGATCATCAGGAAAGCACGGCAGTGACTATTACCTGCAGAGCCAACTCAGCAGCTCCTTTTGTGTGTACTTCTGCATCAGGCAGGACATCACCACTAAACAGAATCAAGGTGTAAAGGATCTGAGTCTGCAGGGGAATGTTTAGGAGCTTAAGCTTCGCTTATATTTTGATTCATGGTATTACTCTATAGTCCAGACTGAACTACAACTAATTATGTAGCCCAGGCTGCCTCAAACTTGTAGCAATCCTTTTTTGCCTCACCCTCCCAATTGCTAGAGTTCAGGCATAAGCCGACATGTTTAGGAAGTGAGCACCAAAAGACAACAGAAGGAAACCCAAGACAACTTAGACTCTGTGCAAACCACAGTACCTTAGGAAATAGGGGGTCTATCAACACCTAAAACACTGGGGCTCTCAGCCAGCATGTGGCAATGTACTCAACTTATCATGCTCAAACTGATAAGCCATCGTCAAGCTGACTGGAGATAAGAATAAAAGAAGAGCTATCAGGGTTAGGTAAACACTCCCCACACATGGAAGCCCCAGAGCCCTTAATGTCAGGCCCTGCATCAGGAAAAGCATGACTGCATAAGGAATACACAGGAAAGAGTAAACTGTGGCCCTGGACCTGGGGAGATTATCCTGCGGGATTTCTAGTGCTCCATGCCTCAATGCTGGGTAGGAAAGAAAAGACACAGAGGACACTTACAGGTTTCTTTTTTACATATTCACACTTATTTTGGAAGGAGGCTTTGGTAAGAAATTGGTGGTAGTATGGGGACAAGTCTGGAAAGGAAATGATTTGGTTTTTCAAGATAGAGTTTCTCTGTGTAGCCCTGGCTGTCTTAGAACTCTCTCTGTAGACCAGGATGGCCTCAAATTCATAGAGCTCTGCCTGACTCTGCCTCCCTATTGCTAAGATTAAAAGCGTGCTCCACCACAGCACAGCTGAGATGATCATTTTTTGCTTTCGATTCAAAATGTCTCTAATGGGCTCTGCTCAATAGAAATGACCGCTGTCTTCTGGGTGCCATTTATTCTATTTGAACACTAAAGATACTATTTTTACCACATACCTTCTTTTTCTATGCGTACAGGGAGATAAAGTATCATGTACTACTGTAGCCAAAACTGGTCTTGAACTCCTGATCCTCATGTTTTCCTACTGTTGGATTACAGGTGCTTATCCCCACATCTGGCTTTCACAGTTCGTTCTTAAGGCAGAATTCCAGTGAAGCCTCTAGAGTGTTCATGCATTACTTAGAACCCACCTACTGGGAAGTGAAGGAAAGAGGATTGCTTGAGCTAGAACTTCAAAGCCACCTGTGCATTACTCTAAGATTCCATCTCAGAGGAAAAAGAAAGAGGAGGAGGAGGGGAAATACAGCTCAATGGTAGAGTGCTAGCATTGTGTCTGTGAGGCCTGATGTTTAGGGCCTTCCTAATACCACCACCACCAGCACACTCACACATGCACGCACACACGCATGCACACACACAGACACACAAAGGAAACAGAAGCAGCATGTGAGAAAGAAAGCTTAACTATCTATGCACAGCAAGATGTCTTCTGCACACCCTGTGGAAGCCTCCTGGAGGCACAGCAAGAGAAGCAGTGTGCAGCACCAACAGCTCAGCACACAGGGCAGCTATCCACCCCAAGAGCATAGTGTATTTCTTGGCATTCAAAGAGGCATGTCCTACCTGACTCCTACTTAACCCAAGCAAACAGTCTTTGAGCTTAGCCACAGCACATCTAACACTCTCAGAGCCACTCACCTGCCATGTTGGAAATGTTAACGTTCAGCCTTTTCGAGTTACAGGGCATTTTAAGAAAGAAAAAAAAAAGGGCAATCAACTCTTGTTTTAGCAATGGTAGGGGGTGGCATTTCTTTAAAACCTAAGTCAGGTGGTCAGAAGGGTTGCAAATATGTATTTCTACTACACTGCTGCCAGAAGTCAGGGCCATGGTAGAGCAGAGGGGAATGAACTGGAACGACCTAGAAGCATGGCAGCATCACAGGCCACAGAGACTGCTCTCCACACTTTTGCTAAGCTCTTGACCTTCAAAGTCCTGTATAGAAACTAGACTAGGCAGGCTAATTCCAGATGAAACAAAGACTCCATCACCTAATATAATGTTCTTTCCAGTAGGCAGAGGGATATGAACAGGTAATCCCAGCAGGGAAGAGAGCCTGTCAAGACAAAAAGGCCACCAGGAATGTTGGTCTTGGCACATGAGGAAAAGACTTAGGTCTGAGGGAAAGAAAAGATGCCCCTGTGCTCAGACTATTGCCCCTATCCATAGGTACATGTTGACGTGAGGTGAACTATCACTCATCTGGGCATTGAGTATTCTTCCCTATCAAAAATATATCCAAATTGCCAAATACCTGTCAGGTAGATTCTGATGACAGTGACGTGTTTTGAGGTACTGGGTTAGACAGTGTGCAAGCATCCGAGATGGGGGTCAGGCTGAGTCAGGGTTCTGTCCTGGCCGTGTCAAGTATTTGCCCTCTGAACAAGAAAAGCCTAGGAATTCCTACTAGCCTACAAGCTTCTCCATCTGGTGCTTAACAACTTAACTCATCCTAACATTGCTTTCAGGCCACACATGGAGGCCCATGGAGACTGTAGCATCCAAGTTGGATAACCAAGGACCATGAAAAACCTATTGTATTTTCTCTCTTGGGGTCTGTCTTCTTTGCCAAGCTTACCTAGCCTTGTGACTCATTTTCTAGAAGCATGACCCCAGTACAGGGTTTCCACTGCCACCCACCTACCCACGGATCTCAGACCAAGCTCTTACTGGAAGCAAGAATCCTGCTCTTACCTCGAGAGATGGTCCCTCCAGGGGCAGGGTTGACACACATGGGTGGAAGGCGGGGTGGGGGAAGCTTGCATTGACGCTGCCTGTGCTGGGTCCGATCTGGGGAAAGAGAAAACATACAAGGTGGTATGTTCTTGCCCTTCACACAGTATACACTACTGAGCTAATTCATCCTGAAAATCCAAGTAGACTTCCAAAAATATTGGAAAGGCAATCCCAGGTTCTGAGGAACAGGCCAGCAATGCTGTACAACAGAACAGTAACTGGCTTACAGACACACCAGAAACATCCTGGTAGAAGATCCCTTCTGACTCTCTGGAAGCCGTCAGACTACATCTACCCTTTAGGAAGTTTATGATTGCTTGATTTTGTTTTTCTAAGAGAGCATATCAAATAGCCCAGACTAGCCTTGAACTCGTTATGTAATGAGATAATTTGAACTCTTAGTCCCAAGTGCTGGAATCACAGGTCAATGTCATCACAACTGGCCTCTCTGGGTCTTAACACACATCGTCTATGTTTGGCTTTAGCCTTTTGTTGTTGCTGTTTGAGACAGGGTTTCTTTGTGTAATGCTGGCTGTCCTAAGAACTAGATCTGTAGACCAAATGACATGAGTTCAGTCCCCAGATTCACACAGTGGAAAGAAAGAACTCTGACCTCTGAAGACTCTGACCTCTACAAGTATGCCACAGAACACAAATAAATACAAATATAATTTAAAATGTTAAAGGGATCAATTTATCACGTCAAATGTTTCATTTAAGAGACTAAATTCTACTTAAACAAGGACCTACAAATTACATTAAGTCTTATTTTTATATTTACTTATTTGTGTATGTTTATATTATTATAGGCTATAATGTATGTGTCAAAGTCAGAGGCCTCTCTGGAATCTGTTCTTTCCTCCTACGACAAGTTCAGATCAGACTCAGGTGTTCAACCTTGGCAACAAGCATCTTACCTACTGAACCATCTTTTCAGCCCACGTTACCTTTTGTCGTTGCTGTTATGTCAGGGTCTATAATAGCCATGACTGGCCTGGAACTCACAGAAATCCAGCTGCCTCTGCCTCTCAAGTGCTGGGACTAAAGGCATAAGCCACCACACCTGGCCACAAATTACTTCTGTAAGAATCTCCTAACTTTTGAGGTACCTGAAGTAAAGCTGAGTAGCTGCAGTGGCTTGGAGCTCCATGCCCAGCACTGCCTCGGCAAGCCTGTTTCCAGCACAGTGTACTAGACACAGTGTTAGCATCAACTATCCACCTGCGTTGGCAGGCCAGAGCGTCTTCCCATGCACACACCATGTGTCATCCTCTGGTGCATGACCTTCTTACCCTTGCCCAAAGTCTACTTCTGCGATATCTTCTTTTTCACTATAATATTGGCATTGACTCTTGAGGGCTTCACACATGCACACAATGGATTTCAATCATGCTCTACTTCTCCCATGAATTTTAAGACACTAGAGGTATGTGGTTGTTACAGGAAACATATATAGTGGGGTTGGGGATTTAGTTCAGTGGTAGAGCACTTGCCTAGCAAGCGCAAGGCCCTGGGTTTGGTCCCCAGCTCCAAAAAAAAAAAAAAAAAGGTGGTAAAGGCACTTGCTACCAAGCCTGGTGACTTGAATTTGATTTCTAGCACGCCCATGACAGAAAGAAAGAACCAACTTCTGTAAATTACCCTCAGAACTCCACATGAACACAGGGCCAAGCACACACAATCAAGTGCATATGTAAAAGTATACAATTTAAAGATGTTTACAAACCTCCTTTAAGCTTGTTAGGGAAGTGTAGATAAATGGCGGGATGACTGTTACCTCATGAAGGCTTTCATTAACTGGACAGGGCTAACGTTGTGGGGTCCTACTGTATCACCAAAAAGTTTCGGATGTACAGCGGGAAACATGAATCCTTGTTACTGATCTAGTGCATCTTTATAGATTTTGATACACGGGAGTTTTGTTTGTTTAAGTTATTGTACATGTGTGTTGTCTGTAGGTACACACATGTCCCACTGTGTGTGGAGGTCAGAGAAAAACTCTTTCAACTTTTATGTGAGTTTCAGAGATCAAACTCAGGTCATCCAATCCATGCAACAAGTACTTTTACCATTCAACCCTGATCCAGTGTTTCAAGTGCTAACCACATAAGACTGAGTCCTCACTCTGTGACAGTACAGCCAAGAAATTAGTCAGACATTCAATACACAAGAAAGGGCAGAAAATTCAGAGAGAGGAAGGCCAGCCTGGGCTATGACATAAGAGAGTTCGGAGCCAGTCTGAGCAAGTATCAAGACACTTTTCCATATAAAATAGAATAGAACAGAACAAAACAAAAAGATTATTGATAGACGTGTTATTGATAACACTCCATTGGTTAGAAAGCAAACTTAGACCATACTATATCCTGCTGCTATTTGATGACATCATGGAGTGTTCCTTTAAAGGAATCAGGCCCTTCTCTAAGGTCTTTATACAGATTAACTCATCTGATCCTTGGGATCCTGTGACAAAGGTGCTTATCTCACCCATTGAAATCAGAGAGAAGAGGGCACAGAGAGCCTCAGTCATCCAGCCAAGACCTCCAGCCAGCCAGTGAGTATAGAACCATCAGGTAAACCAGAAATCTGGGTCCAGGTTTCCTGTTAAGGCCACACTGCCTTATATAAGACAGCAGTAAGAATGTCATCCCTCAGGCTAGGTGGGGGTGGCACACACCTTTAATCCCAGCACTTGGGGGGCAGAGTTATGTAGGTCTCTGAATTGGAAGCCAGCCTAGTCTGCAGAGTGAGTTTCAGGACAGCCAGGGCTGGACAGAGAAACCCTGACTCAAAGATAAAACAAAACAAGAACAACCCATCAATCAAGCCTTGGTCTAGAAAGTCAAGACAAATTAATTTTTTGTTTTTTGTTTTTTTTTGTTTGTTTGTTTGTTTTCTGAGACAGGGTTTCTCTGTGTAGCCCTGGCTATCCTGCAACTCACTATGTGGAACAAGGTGGCCTTGAACTCACGAAGAGTTCATCTGTCTCAGCCTTCCAAGTACTGGGATTAAAGACTTGCACTACCTACTCAGCTCAAGTAAATCTAAGAAATTTTGACCTAGGTGGTAACTGGGGCCCATCCTGTAAGAATGTTAGACAAGGGCTGGGGATCCGGCCTAGTGGTCGAGTGCCTGCCCATCACGCACAAAGCTCTGGGACCTATCTATCCCTAGCACAGCATAATCTGGACCAGGAAGCAAGAGGATTGGGAGCTCAGGATATCCATGGCTATGTAGTGAGTTCGAGGCCAGTCTGACCTGTGACTCTCTCAAGAGATAAAGAGTGTTAAATAACACTGGGCTCTTCCTCTCTTCACAAAACTGGGACTGTTCTTTCAGATAGTCCTACCACAATTATGTCACCCACCCTTTATAAGTGAGCCGACAACAAAACCACAGGTTAGTAAGGAGACACAAAGTAATTAAGTGACACTAGGTTTTCAGCTCAAAAAATAATGTGCTGTCCATAGTAATCTCCATTTTAATCTCTCTACTTAGCACTTCCTCCATCTCAAAAAAAAAGAAGCAACTCATTTTTCAGCATCTGTGAAAATAGATGGAATAAGTCTGGTATACTGGACAGCCCCAAGGCCCCATTCTGTGGATCATATAGGCCACCACTTGGTTGGCAATTCCCTTACCACGATGAACACAAGAGAGAGGAGACATAATTGGGAGGATCTATTTAATACGCACTAAAGGAAACTCTATTCTGGCTCTACTTGTGAAACATGCTCAGATCAGAGCCTTGGTCAGCTTTTTTACACACATATACACAAACATTCACACACACAAATAAGCAAATATAATTTGAAAATTTTAGTCAGTAGTACACACCTGTAATCCCAGATCTCGGAAGACAGAGGCAGGCAGATGTCTGAGTTCAAAGCCAGTCTGGTTTACAAGCTCCGTGACAGCCAGGGCACACACACAGACACACAGGCACATAGACACACACACAATAAAAAAAGGAAAAAGGAAAATAGAAGAACAGGAGGGACTTTTTTTTCTTTTTTTCTTTTTTTCAGAGCTGGGGACTGAACCCAGGGCCTTGCACTTGCTAGGCAAGTGCTCTACCACTGAGCTAAATCCTCAACCCCAGGAAGGACTTTGATAAGCAGTGAATAGGCAGGAAGGAGTGCTTTGGGAGAAGGGCAGCAAACATGCACAAAACCCAGGGCAAGAGGCAGCATCAGTTCTGAGCTAGGTAGACAAGGAAAGGGGTTTTGGAAATGACTCTGAGAGGGTCAGAGGACTGCACACTGCAGAGGCACGCTCATAACCTTCCTCGTGTCCAATCACACATTAGACAGGCATGGAATTGTGAACAGCTCCATTCTTACCTTTTCTGAATGAGTCCAGGGTGAACATTTCTGGCCAGGAGAGAAAGCTGGAATCCTGAGAAGGGGGTCAAAAGGCCATGAATATTAATTACTATTCCTCGTTCAAGAATCTGCAAAGACTGCAGCAAGAGCATAGACACTGTCCAGAAGACAAGGAAATGAAACTGGAAACTAGCAAGGCCAACCGCTGCCCTCCAGGCTTAGGAATTCAAAGGCCAAGCCAGATGGTGGTGGAGCACACCATTAATCCCAGCACTGAGGAGGCAGAGGCTAGTGGATCTCTGTGAGTTCAAGGCCAGCTTGGTCTATAGTTCCAAGACAGCCAGGGCTGCAGAGAGAGAAACCCTTTCTTAAGAAAATCAGGACAAGGTTGGGGATTTAGCTCAGTGGTAGAGCGCTTGCCTAGCAACCGCAAGGCCCTGGGTTCGGTCCCCAGCTCCGAAAAAAAGAAAAAAAAAAAAAAAAAAAAAAAAGAAAAAAGAAAGAAAACCTAGTTCAGGGATGGAGAGATGGCTCAGTGGTTAGGAGCACTAGATGTTCTTCCAGAGGTCCTGAGTTCAATTCCCAGTAACACATGGTGGCTCACAACCATCTGTAATGGGATCCGATGCCCTCTTCTGGTGTGTCTGAAGACAGTGACAGTGTACTTATACATAATAAATAAATAAATCCTAAAAAACTAGTTCAGCCCTTGGAAATGAGAATTGACTGAGAGAGTTCAGGTCAAAGAATGACCACATATTAAAGTTTCATAATTTAAAAGTTTTCTATGGTAAAGTCTCTTTGAAATGCATGGTAAATTTCTAAGTAATAATTGTTAATGGTATTATTAATAATAAATTATAAATATTACATTGGAGCACAGTTACTGTCCAGAAGTCTTGATGCCGTTCTTTTATTCCCCTGAGACAGGGTTTACTGTAGAGCCCAGGCTAGCTCAAACTATCCTATTTCAGCTCCCAAGCACTGGGATTACAGGTATGTACCTCATACTCAGTGTTTTGGTTCATTCTCCCGACTAGTACATCCTTCCTTCCTTTTTTTTTTTTTTTTTAATTTGCTTCACTTTCTGAACTGATCCTCCTACATCTGCCTCCCAGGTAAAAGAACAAGTGTGTGCTGCCATGCCTAACTCTTATGATACATTTAACTGAGGACTCTAGAGAGCACTTACAGTTTAGTAATACTGTGTTGTAAAATAATCAAAACTCATATTTAGAGATCTCTTTAACAATGGCACTCCTGGAATTGGATTAGGTCCAGTAACCCTCACTAAATTTAGTTTTAAAAAAGCTACACAATGTTTTGCACATTAGATTAATGTCCTACATTGCTAGGAGAGTAGGAGGGTCTACTCCTCTGTCCCTAATTGCTAGTCCCTTTCATTCACGACTGTGGGGAGTGGGCAGTAACGGGCCTCATCTTTAAACCAACAATGTGACCTCCTCATCCCCAGGGATGCTGAAAATTTCAACCAGTAAGATATGGTGCTCTCCAGAGAGAAAACTTCAATATAAAACCATCGACAACACCACTTACTAGAGAAGTTACATCCTATCAACACCATCTACACAAATTAAAAGAAAAAGGGTGTAGTTTAGGGTCCTAAATTTAAAGAAGACCTAAGTGTTTTAGGTTTTATGGTTTTGGTATTAGGAATTACAGTAAAGGTCTTGTCCATACTAAGCAACTGGTCTCCCACTAAGCTATATCACAGCCCCATACTTTCTTGCTAAGAAATTTTAAGTTAATCTGCATGTAAACAGACTTGGGTTTTGTTTTTTTGTTTTAATTTAAGATTTATTTATTTATTATATAGAAGTACACTGTAGCTGTCTTCAGACACACCAGAAGAGGGCATCAGATCCTATTACAGATGGTTGTGAGCCACCATGTGGTTGCTGGGATTGGAACTCAGGACCTCTGGAAGAACAGTCAGTGCTCTTAACCACTGAGCCATCTCTCTAGCCCCTTGGGTTTTGTTTTAAATTTGGTTTTCATTTTTAGGGTGTTTTTAGATAAAGTTTCACTCTGTTATTCAGTCTAGTCTAGAACTCACTCTGTAGCCCAGACTGTGATTAAACTCAAAGGAACCCTCTTATCTTAGCTGCCAAGTGCTAGAATTACAGACAGGAGTCACCATACCTAGAAGAGTTTTGCTTTTAAAGTCTCTGGATCCTCTCTTGTCAACAAAGTTTCATATACCACAGTCTTCCCTGTCTTCATCTCAAAAAATATGAGATTCAAGGTATCAAATCATTTCATTTTATTGTGTTCTAGAACATTTCGCAGAGATCCAGAAGAAATGTGCTTCTCTTATAATATGGTAATGTTTCTTAAAATATTAGATTCAGGGCTGGAGAGGTAGCTCAGAGGTTAAGAGCACTGGCTGCTTTTCCAGAGGTCCTGCGTTCAATTCCCAGCAATCACACGGTGGCTCACAACTATCTGTAATGGGATCTGATGCCCTCTTCTTCTATGTCTGGAGACAGCCACATTTATAATAATAAATCTTAAAAAAATTGATTCAGTTTTGATTTTAAGATTTATAATAATAAATCTTAAAAAAATTTTGATTCAGTTTAATATAATTTATAGAGATGCATAAAATTGTAGTATGTCAAAATCTCTTTTGTGAGAAAACAGAACTTCTAGTACACTGCTTACGTGATGTCTCCAAGCCACTAATAATGAACAATACGCCTTAGAGGACCACAAAAGGAGCTAACTACATGCTTTACGGTGTGGCTGAGCAAAATGCATACCATGGCTCTATGAGCAGGGATAAGTCACCTTACCTTATAAAAGCAGTGAGGGGCTCAGATTTTGCAGGCTTTCGAACTGGAGCTGAATTCTCTCCTTGCTATTCCTCATCACGAGGCTGGGCCTCCTGGAAAATAACAAGGCAAGTTCACTGGAGTGGCGACCTTCACTCAGATGCAAAACTATACCAAGCATAGAAATCAATGTACTAACTTTAACAGGCTTTCACACAGTGGACTCACTCAAGAGTCCCTGACCTGTTCTAGACATACCAAATGTGAATTGTGCCATAGAGCATCCTTAAGGAAATGTTAAGGACATTTTCCCCGAGCCCAGAGCAAAGCCCCTTCCTTCACTTTTCTAATCCCGTAGTGGTTAAAATACCTATCTATCGAAAATGACACTTCCACTCTGGGAAATTTACAATCTCAAAAATCCCAGAAACGTTTTCACAGTTTACAAAGACTTGACCTCATATAATCCCTGAAGCTGCCCTATGGAGAGTATCCTCTCCCCAAGAAACAAACTGAAGCACAAACATAATTTACCCAGGATCCCAAAGCATCAGGACAAAATGGAATTCTGACTCCATGTTTTTACATGTTTATATTACACTACTTTCCTTACATATCAACCTGTATTCTACATGTAACATGTTCATTCCTTGAAAGAATGAGTGGGGTCCAAAAGCTGATAAAACTTTTGGACTATAGCTTCATAAATTAAAATACTGAAAAGTTAAGATCTTTGGGTGTCAGGTGGGGTACTACATAGATATAAACCTTGGCAAAGAATTTATAAATGTACAAGCAAAAAGCGTTATCATAAATCTAAATAATAACATATAAAATCAGGAAACAGTCCCCCGGTTTGGAAATGTCAGACTCTAAGATTTAAGTATAAATTATAAATGTAGTCAAAAGTTGCATGGCACATGGCAGTGAGGTCAATGCCTTCCAAGAAACCGTTACAAGGAAAATCATCAGAAAATGTGTAATTTTACTCTGGCCAGTAGGATGCACCCAAAAACAAGTTGAGACCTTGCAACTGGACTGCTGCAGTCTACCTGCTACCGTGCATGGCAAGCACCCATGAACTGGAGGTTGTAAGGTGAACAGTCTCTGCATTGGAAAGCCGCAATTAAAACACCAAACTTGCTTACACAAGGACTATCTAGAAAGCGCATAGATGCAGTACTCTTGGCTTGAGGGTTCTCGGGACCCCTGGGATTCCACTTCACTGCAAACAAAGGACCCACCATGCATTAGGTCTTCCCCTGCAAAATGGGACAAGTCACTAGCAAACAAAGAACACCTCACCCCTTAGACTCCCCCACTGACAAGGTCGGTGCAAAAGGAGGCAAACCAGAAGAGTAAAAAATGCACCAGGCCTCCCTTCGGAGGAACGGTCCTGACCGCACAGTGGGAGGAGGGGCAGACAAAGGTCTCGGGCACTCGAGAGACTTCCTCCGGGCCCAGCCAGGGGAAAACCGAGCATCCCCTGAGGCGAAGGCGTCGTCGAGCCAATGAAGCCGCCTCTCTCTGCCTCCGCGGAGCCCCTAGCAGCGAGGCCCGCCCCGGCGGACCGGTCTGGCCCCCGCCCCGCCCCGGCTCCATGGCAACGGCAGGCCGAGGCCTGACTGCCCACGGCTCGGCCCGGCCGGCTTCCCGGGCAGGCCTAGGATGCCCGGCCTGCTCCTCAGGCTCGCCAGCTCCTCCTTCCCACTCTCCGCCAGGTCGCCAGCCGGACTCGGGACCCCTCCTCGCGCCGACCACCCCCGACCGTGGCAGGCTGCTTCAAGGGGCGCGAAAGGGTAGAATAAAAAGCCCAATTCACCTGTTGTTACAGATGTGAAACAAGCCTCGGTGCACGGCGCATGAGCCGCGGGCCCCCCCAACTACGGCCGGACTACAACTCCCACCAGCGACGGCGCGGTCCCTTCCGGGTTCCGAGGCGGAAGTCCCACCTGCGGCCCCGGCGCTGCTCGGCCTTCGCCTTTCGCCTAGCCACCTGTGCGGGATGTCGCTTCTTAGGGGCTCGCGAGGTGTTCTGTGGCCTAGGTTGTCTCTAATGTTCCTGAGCTCACAGCGCGAGGCGCTCAGTCTGAGCCTGTGCCCGGGCACTGGCCGGAGGGCGCGCGGCTGTAGCCTCAGACGCAGGCGGGACTTCCGGCGGAGCGGCCAGGGACGCGCGTGGCCTGTGCCGTGGGAGCCGGCGGGAGCTAGGGAGGGATGGCCGTCTCTGGTTCTTCTCGCCATCCCCAACCTCAGCTCTGTGTTGCGCCTTTTTTCTCCTGCGCCTCCCCTTGATCTTCTGCACTTTTAGGGAGGTGAGCCATTTTTCCTCACAGAGACATAAACCAGGCAAAGGACAGGGTAGCGCTTGCTGCTAGCTTAGGGGGTGTGTGGTGAGTGACAACCACGAGTCTAGGTCACATCGCCTCTCAGGAGCGAGGAAAGGGAAGGCTTCCCTATCTATGCTCTGAGCAGAATGAAGTATGGGTTCAATGGACTCATCCTTTGGTAGAGGAAACTCAGTGGCGTTGGTCAGTAGTTCACTGCTGGGAAGAGAATATTTGAGGATGCCTTTCATGATAATTGGAGAACTAATACTATAGCTCGTAATTTAAAACAAAGAAAATATCATGCGTATGCGTGTGGGAATGTACCAGCTGACATGTCATGAGATCTTGGAAGCTGGAGATACGGTCTGATGTGGGCCCCGCCGTTATCTTAGGTTTTCTTTTGCTGAGGTAAAAATACCATGACCAAAAGCCACTTGGGGATGAAGGTTTACTTGATCTTATAGGTGACAATCAGCCACTGAATAATGTCAGACCAGGAATTTAAGCAAAAACCATGGAGGAACCATTGCTTACTTCCTTAGGTCTCATGGCTTGTGCAAGCTGATACACAACCCAGAATTTCCTGTCTCCCCAGGGGAGACACCCCCCCTTCACAAAAAAACAGAAACACTCACCCTGTCTACATCAGTCGTTCAAGAGAATGCCCAAAAGCCAATTTGGTGGGGGCAGTTTCTCAATTGTGGTTCGATACCCAAACAACTCTAGCTTTTGTCAAATCAACCAAAAAACAAAACAGTAACAAACTACTGATTCAGCAAGTGTTGGTGACCGTTGAACCATAACTCCAGCCCCTTTTCATATGCTGTTTTTTTGTGCAGCCATTTAAATGTGCCACAGCACAGGTGACTTCAACTATTCCAGAAGCTGGGGCAAGACATCTGTGAGTTAAAAGCCAACCTGGATTGCATAGAAAGAAAGGCATGGTAGTGCGTGCTTTTAATAATCCCAGTATTCGGGTTGGGGATTTAGCTCAGTGGTAGAGCGTTTGCCTAGGAAGCGCAAGGCCCTGGGTTCGGTCCCCAGCTCCGAAAAAAAAGAACCAAAAATAATCATCATCATCATCATCATCATCATCATCATCATCATCCCAGTATTCTCTCTGAGACAGAGGCATGCAGATCTCTGATCTGAATAGATCCAGGCCAGTCAGAGAGCTACATGGACCCTGTCTCAAAAGAAGAAAAGAAAAGGAAGAAAGGAAAGTATACTAGCTATTATTTTTCCCTCTACATTGCACAGAAGGCTAGGAATTGAAGTGAAACGAAGAATTCTTGAAAACAAAACATAGGAATCCTGTCCCACATGTTTGGTATATACTTGGAATCCCAACACTTAGGAAGTAGAATCAGGATGTTCAAGGCGAGCCTCAGGCCAGTTTGACTTACCCAAGACTGCATCTCGAACAAACAAATAAATCCTTGTGCTGGTAATTTGAGAAAGACTGCTATTTATAGGCAGGTTTGCAGACGATATGACCCCCGCCTCAGGAAGCTTAGTGTCTAGTAGAATAGTTGACAAAGTGGAGCTGAAAGAAAGAGATAAAGGCTAGTAAGGTGTGAAGTGCTACCAGGACTCAAGAGAAGGCCTGCCTACCTCTGAGTGACAAGTATGTTGGAACGGGTTGAGAATTATATCCGAAGATTAAAATGGCTCACTGTAGCCAGCAGGTTAAATAAATGGGTAGACTTTTACAGACATATATTGGACATTTTCTGAGCGTATTACTGGTTCAACCCCCACTTACTATAAGTTTGAGGCCTACCTGTGCTACACTGAGAGACACTGTCCCAACGTAAAAGGTGGGTGCTGGAGAGGTGGCTCAGCAGTTAAGAGCACTTGCTCTTCTTAAAGACCTAGGTTCAATTCCTAGCATCCACACTGAAGCTAACAACTCTGAGTAGCTACAGATCCAAGGGATCTAATGCTTCTGCCTCCATCAACACTGCCTAGACATGACATAAGTCGGGCAAGTGTTTATACACAGAAAAATATATAAGTATCAAAAAAATTAAATTAAAGCAGGCTAGCAAGACAATCCCCAGAGGCCACATAGTAGAAAGAACTGAATTGGGAAAAATGTCCTTCGATCTCCACATACATGATGCTGTGCTGTAGTGCACATGCGCACACACTCACACAAACACTCACATACTTAAACACATATAATTTTTTTGTTTGGTTTTGGCTTTGGTTTTTCAGAGACAGGGTTTCTCTGTGTAACAGCCCAGGCTGACCTGGAATTCCCTTTCTAGACCACCTAGAATAGGTTGGCCTTCAGCTCAGAGATCTGCCTGCCCCTGCCTCCATAGAGCCTGGATTAAAGACCTGTGCCTCTGCTCCTGGCAATAACTGTGCTATTTAAGAATTAGAAAAAAATAGCTGGTGGTGATGCACACCTTTAGTCCCCAAGAAATCATGTCTCAAAAAGAAAGAAAGCAACAGGGCTCAAGAGATGGCTCAGCGGTTAAGAGCACTGACTGCTCTTCCAGAGGACCTGAGTTCAAATCCCAGCAACCACATGGTGGCTCACAACCATCTGTAATGAGATCTGATGTGCTCCCCTCTTCTGGTGTGTCTAAGGACAGCTACAGTGTACTTACATTCCTACATAAAGTAAATAAATCTTTGTAAAACAACAGCAAAAACAAATCAAACACAAAATAATTAAAAATAAGTCACGCCTAGTGTCTCACACCTTGGGAGGTAGAGACAGGCAGTTCTCTGAATAGCCAGGGCTACACAGTGAGACTGTCTCGAAAATGAGAAAAACAAAAAACACAGAAGTAAGGTCTAGAGAGACCGCTCAGAGCTCAGGACACATACTGTACTTGGAGAGGACTCTGCTTCCCTTTCCAGAACTCAGGTGAAACATTTGAATTATCTCTGACTCCAAGTCTGGGATCTGACACCCTCTCCTCGGCACCTGTTCTCTGTATGCGCGCGCGCGCACACACACACACACACACACACACTCATTTTTTAAAAAGTTGGGGATGTCACATTAAGAGACTTCCCTGGGGGCTGGGGATTTAGCTCAGTGGTAGAGTGCTTACCTAGGAAGCGCAAGGCCCTGGGTTCGGTCCCCAGCTCCGAAAAAAAGAACCAAAAAAAAAAAAAAAAAAAGAGAGAGACTTCCCTGATTTTTATTTCTCTGTGGTAACCCTCAGCATACACTTCGTTACTGAACTACACTTGCAGACTTTCAACAAATGAAGTCTGGTTAGACTCCAGTCTTCCCCTTGTCACTCCTGCCTCTTTCCTCCACCACCCTCCCTTATTTGCAGACCAGAGATTACCCCAGAATCTCAGTCAAGCTACTTAGGTGCCTTAATCACCAAGCCACATTCCCCAGCCCTTTCGACTCTGAGACAGGGTGTCTCTATGGTAGGCCAGACTGACCTTGAACTTAGATCCCCTGTGCAGGGAATGGAAGAAGTCTGAGCAAATGTACTCTGTTGACACAGGCAAGGACTCCAAGGCCTCAGACCTGTGGAAGTGTCAAAGCCTTATCTGGGTGAAGCTCCAAAGAAATGCCAAAGCTTTCCTCAAGGGACCAAGTATAAGTGTGTATGAACCGTGGTCAGTGTGTGCAAAGGGTAGCAACTGCTGCTTCCCCTGATATCCTTCCGAGACTAGCCAACCCATCCTCACCCCCACGCCCTGTGCTGTACCTAAAACAGCTTTCCTGTACCTAAGTCTACTGTAAATCTATCTTCCTTCCTACCCTGCTCCTAGTCAGAGTTCCAGAACCCAAGCTGAGTGACATGTGGTACACCTGCCTCCCTGATGCCGGAATTAAAGACATGTGACAGACACCATGCCTGTTCCCTTCACCCCTCAACCCCATGGAATGTCAGGCTATATACCATTCTCAGTGCTGACTGGCTTCTGAAAGCTGAGTATAGAAATAGTCACTTGCTCTTTGCCCCAGTGTCATAGACAGAGCCCAGCCGCTGTACCTGCAGTGCTGACAGATCCAGAACAGCATCCGGAAGGCTGCCGTTTTTGTTTTTTCAAAAACTGACATGGTATACATATACGTGGGGGTGGGGGGTATGCATACACCATGGCAGACTGTGGAGCTCAAAAAATAAATTGTGGGGTTTGTTCTTTCCTTCCAGCTTTATGTGGATTCCAGTGGTTGAGCTCAAGCCATAAGGCTTGTATGACAAGTACCTACCCACTGAGCCATCTCCCTGGCCCTCGTGCTTTAGATGCATGACAGGTTCAAAGCCTAGATGGTTGAGGTTTTTGATTTGTTGTCATTTTTACCTGTAGAGAAATATGGTTTTTTCACTCCCGGTTATCTATACTACTCAAGGGCAGTTCCCCTATTCCTTCAGACATGTTACCTCATGGGTTATGAACTCCAAATTGCCTCTGCTTTTTTTCTGGATATTTCTGGGCAGCATCATAAGACACTATCTTAAAAACAAACAAACAAAAAAAATGGGACTGGCATACAGAGAAGCAATAGTGGATTTAACATGGTGTTTTTGTTTGTTCAAAACACACACTCGAGGGTTGGACAGATGGCTCAGCGGTTAAGAGCACACTGACTGCTCTTCCAGAGCACCTGAGTTCAATTCCCAGCAACCACATGGTGGCTCACAACCATCTGTAAAGAGATCCGATGCCCTCTTCTGGTGTGTCTGAGGACAGCTACAGTGTACTTATATATAATAAATGAATAAATAAATCTTTAAAAAAAAAAAAACAAACACTCGAGCCCTTAGAGCAGACCCACCCAGTACATGTTGTACAGGACTCGTGAAAATGAACTCTCCTCTGGGCTCGGAGTGCTGAGAGAGCTGCAGAGAAGTAAAGACAAGACACCCGTCGCCAGGCATGGTAACACACACCTCTGGTTCCAGCACTGAGGTGGCAGAGGCAGGTGGAGGGTTGTGAGTGCCTGGACTCGTGAGCCCTAGGACTAAGTCTCTGTAACCAAAACAGAGTTGAGTTGAGTCCCAGTTTGAACAGGAATTTAGTGAGCAAAGCACAAACAACACTCCAAAGAGAGTGAGCTACCTCAAGACAGAGCAGCATGTGGGCTCTGTATAGTGAACTTAAAGGAAGACAGAGTTGAGGTTGCCCAGCAGGTTGCCAAGCTTGGCAGCCTAGGTTCTGTCCCGGGAACTCATGGCATAAGGAGAGAAACACCCCAAATCTTGTCCTCTGGTAAAATGTGCCCCATGATGCCCATGTGCATTTTGTGAGGTAGGTAGCATGCTCATCGGAGTAAGCTGACCCATTTCCCCTCTCAAATGGTGGTGGGCAATTGTCCTTCAAGGTATTTCTTCCAGCGATGCTCTGTAAAAGTCCAGAAAGGAGGTAAGGACTGCAAAGCCCATGCTGTACATGATATCATAGTGAGGTCAGGTCTTCTGATTCAGCCCCTTCATCAGTGCACATATGGGCAAAAGCTCTGGTGCCTTAGTTTCTTATACAGAGACAACAACCCAGGCTCAACTCTAAGGATGTTTAACCACAAACGATTATTTCTAACTCTGCCTACTTAGTATCACACTTATTTTCTTTTCAGAGAATGTCTCACTGTGTAGACCTACCTGTCTAGCCTAGAACTCAGAGTGTAAACCATGCTGTCCGCAACCTCCTAACTCAGTGGGTAATGGTTCTTACCATGCAGTTCTGGTGACCCGAGTTCAGTCCTTGGGACACAGATAAGGTGGAAGGAGAGAACCAGCTCTATAAAGTTGTCTTCTTACATGCATACCACGGCATGCCCACTCATGCACATACATCATGTACACACACAATAATAAGACTTCTAAAAAAAACCTGACATAAATTTGAACCGAATATAGTAAAGGAGACAAAAGGAGGAAGTGAAAAACATGGTAAAAATGATAAGTTGTGCAAGAGGACATAAATGTATCAAGACACATGGGCTGCAGAGATGGCTCAGTGGTTAAGAGCACTGACTGCTCTTCCAGAGGTCCTGAGTTCAAATCCCAGCAACCACATGGTGGCTCACAACCATCTGTAATGGGATTCGATGCCCTCTTCTGGTGTGTCTGAAGACAGTGACAATGTACTCATATACATAAATAAATAAGAAAATATTTGGTTATGTAAATCTTAGCCAAAGGCTAGAGAGGCAATGAATACTTTGTTCCTTTTGGGAATGGGAAATACAGTTCTTCTACTAAATGCTGGAGGAAAGCAGGGGTCATTATTATATTCCTTTGACTATAGCCTTGGTATCCTAGAACTTGCCCTGTAAACCAGGATGGTCTTGAACTCACAAAGATCTGCCTGCCTCTATTCCTCAAATTCTGGGGTCACAAGGAAAAGGCACTTGGTTGCTTCTGCTTCTTTTCCTGAATAAGATTTTTAGTAAATTATTTATTTCTAAATTTTATAATTATATATATGTGTATACTTTAGTGAATGTATGTGTACCTTGGGCATATGTAAAGGTGTATGTAAAGTCCAAAGGAGAGCATTGGACTAGAGTTAAACACAGTTGTAAGCCACCTAACATTCAATGCTAGCCACTGAGCCCTAGTCCCCTGAAGGGGCAGCAATTGTTCCTAACCACTGGGCCATCTGTCCAACCTGCAGCAGTCTTCCTTTCTTTTTTAGAAGTGACAATTCTTCTAAGGATCATTCTTAATAATTTTAGTTTTAAAGTGTGTGTGTGTGTGTGTGTGTGTGTGTGTGTGTGTGTGTGCGCGCGGGCATGTGTATAAAACGTATATGTAGGGGAGCAGATTGTTTTTTTAAGGACTGTCAGCCTTTTTTATTTTGTTTTCTTTTTGAGTGTGTAATATGTAGGCATGCACCGCTCATGATACGGCACGTGTGTGCGGATCTGAGGAAATTCCAAGAGTCAATTCTCTTCTACGTGGATTCTAGACATTGAATTCAGGTCATCAGCAACCTTACCAGTTACCTCACTGGTGGTCTTACATATTAAATTTTTCACTTTTTCTAAATCTCATTATGAAGTTCAGGATGGATTCACAATCTTCCCGTGATTACATGACTACAGTTATATACCCATAGTTGTAGCTAAATTATAGAAAACAGGCATACACGTAGTTTCATTTATGTTGCTGTGATAAAATAGGTTCACACATGCCCGTACACACACACACACACACACACACACACACACACACACACACACACAAAACAAAACAATTTAGAGGAGAAAAGGGTTATTTTAGTTAACAATTTCCAGTTCCTGTCTGTTGTTGAAGGGAAACCACAGTACTGGGAGTTTGACAGCTGGTCAAGGGCAAAGAATATGAATTCATACTCACTTGCTACCTCGTGCTCAGGTTGGTTTCTGTACTGTTATACAGTTAAGGATTTCCACTGCGTGGGTTACAGTTCCAAGTTCCTGTAAGTTGTGTCAAGTTGGCAATTAAGGCTAGCCATCACATATGGAAATGCACACATGGATGTATTTAGAGCTTTATTCTTCGGCATTGTTAGAGATTGAATCTAGGGACCGATGCCTTGTAGCATGCACTCTACCACTACGTTACATCTCCAACCTAAATATCTTTGTTTAGAATTGCTTTCATTTGGCTGGGCATGGTGCCGTATGCCCTTTATCCAAAATAACAAAAAATTACATTGCTTTAGCATGTGCACACTCCTGTGATCATGTGGAGGTCAGATGTTAGGAGTCAGTTTTCAACCTCCACTATCAGGGATGCAGGGATTGAGCTTGGGTTGTTTGGCTTGGCGACATGCACCTTCATCCAGTGAGTCATCTAGCTTGCTTAGTTTTTTTTTTTTAAAGATTTATTCATTTATTATATATAAGTACACTGTAGCTGTCTTCAGATATACCAAAAGAGGGCATCAGATCTCTTTACGGATGGTTGTGAGCCACCATGTGGTTGCTGGGAATTGAACTCAGGACCTCTGGAAGAGCAGTTGGGGCTCTTAACCTCTGAGCCATCTCTCCAGCCCCCAGTATCTTTTTTAAAAAACATTTATTTATTTAATGTGCATGAGTACACTGTAGCTGTCTTCAGACACACCAGAAGAGGACATCAGATTCTATTACAGATGGTTGTGAGCCACCATGTGGTTGCTGGGAATTGAACTCAGGACCTCTGGAAGAGCAGTCAGTGCTCTTAACCACTGAGCCATCTCTCCAGCCCAAGTATCTTTGCTTTTTTTTTTTTTTCCATAGATGCAGAAAGAAGACATTTACTGAATAATTAATACACTTCTTGATTAGTGCGTGAATATCCACTCAGATGAAATGTCATGGTGCTTTGGACTAACCATTTGTTTGTGTCATCTCAGAAAGGAACTATATCATCCCGAGATACACAGAAGTCATTTGGATGAATGTTCATAGGCTGCAGAGTGGTGAGGTTCTGAAGTGTTCCAGGCATGTGGCATCAAACCCCTCTAAAAAGGTCTGCTCCTGGGCTTGCGGTGGAGTACTTTCTCAGTGTGCATGAGGATCTGGGTTCTATCTCTACTGTATATACACAGAGCAGAATATTAACATCACCGGCCATCTTGTTCTGCCATGGCTTCTCCGTATCTTTGCTTTAAGGTACAGTATTTAGCATGTACTTTGTTATCTTGTCTGCAAATTATTAATTTTTGCAAATTTTCACTTTTGTTGGGGGAGAAGGGGTAAGACAAGGTTGGATTCTTTAATTTTTTGGAAATAGGGTTTCTCTGTGTAACCCTGGCTGCCCTATAACTAGTTCTGTAGGTGAAACTGGCCTCAAACTCACAGAATTCTGCTTACCTCTGCCTCCCAAGTACTGGGAGTAAAGGCGTTTACCACCACCACCACCACCTCGTGCGACAAGGTGGGTTTTTTTAGATTTGTTCATTTTATTAATGTGTTTGCTTGCATTATGTGTACCACATGCTTGCAGGTTGAGGGCGTTAGAAGAAAGCATTTGATCCCCTGGACCTGGAGTCATGGATGACTAAATCACCATGTGGATGCTGGGAATTGAACCTGGGTCCTCCTCAAGAGCAGCAGGTACTCTTCACCACTGAGCCATTTCTCAAGCCCTGAGACAAGGTTTTATCATATATGCAACCCAAGTTGACCTGAACTAACTTCATTCCTCAGCCTTCCTGGTTCTTGCATTACAATACTGAGGGGGCCCTGCAGGTGGTCAAGGCAGACAGTAAGTCAACCAACCGGAAAGCAGTGAGAATGAAGACTTGGTTCAGATTGATTTTTGCTAACCTAGACTTCAAGGACTCTGATGCCTGGCGGTTCATTCTGAATAGACTGAAACACAGTGTAACTTGGAAATAAGATTCCGGTGTAATACAAACCCATTGCACAAGTGTCTTAGAGTTTCCGTTGGTGTGAAGAGACATCGTGACCATGATGACTCTTATAAAACACTTAATTGGAGGGCTGGGGATTTAGCTCAGTGGTGGAGCGCTTACCTAGGAAGCACAAAGCCCTGGGTTCGGTCCCCAGCTCAAAAAAAAAAAAAAAAAAACAAAAAAACAAAAAACAAAAAAACAAAAAAAAAAAAAACACTTAATTGGGGCTGGCTCTCAGTTTCAGAAGTGCAGTCCATTATCCATGGTTGGAAGCATGGCATTGTGCAGGCAGACTTGGGACTAGAGGAGGAGCTGCGAATGTGACACATTTCCTCCAACAAGGCCACACCTAACAGTGCCACTCTTTACTGACAGGCCAAACATTCTAACACATGAATCTGTGGGACCAAACCTATTTAAACCACCATAGCAAGGAAGCATGATTACAGTGAAACTGAGCTCAGGGTGTACGTCATGCCTTCCAAGAAGATGGGTTCTAGAGATGGGTGGTTACCTGTAGTAGCTTAAGGGTCTAAAAGAGGATATGGCCTGGTCACAGTCACACAGAGTGCACAGAGGTCATTTGGTCTATTAACCAACTCTGGCCCTTGCTGTGGGAGCTTTGGGGAAGCCTCTGGTTAGGCAGGTAATGTAAGGGTCACTTAGCCTATTAGGTATCTCTGGTCCTGGAGGTGTGATTTTGAGAAGCCCTTGCCAGTAAGGGGTTATTTTTTCTTTTTTTCGGAACTGGGGACCGAACCCAGGACCTTGTGCTTCCTAGGCAAGCGCTCTACCACTGAGCTAAATCCCCAACCCTAAGGGGTTATTTAAATTACTAGCTACATTCAGTACTGGTTGTAGGAGGTTGATATGGCCCGGCCCAACAGATAATGTGGACCACCAAGCTATTAATCACTTCCAATTACCAGCTTTCTGGATGAAAGAACATTTACGCTTTTCCCATAGGAAAGACAGTCTTCCATGCTTAACATTCCTGGTTCCTCTGAAGATCTGTGGGCACAAGGACCTTCATGCTGTGCTCCAACATAACACTATGCCCAATTAGGCACCTTGGAGCCTCTCTCTGGGGTCTGTCTTGTGTATTCTAGGCTAGCCTTACACTAGCTATGTACCGTAGGTTGACCTCAAATGCCTCATCCTTCTGCCTCTAGTTCTCCAGTGCTGGGATTACAGGCATGTGCCACCATACTTTACTTTCTAGAAAATATATTTTATTAAATTTGCATGTAGATGTGAACGTTCATGAACCTGTATGCATGTTAGCATATGTGTTGGACCGAGAGGACAACTTATGGCAGTCTGTCTTTCCTTCTACCACACGGGTCCTAGGGATTCAGGTCATCAGATGTGGCAGCAACTGTTAGCCCCTGAGCCATCCCTCCCTCCCAAGCTTCACTTAATTATTTCACATCTTTGTTGTTTCAGTCAGCCTGGGTAATACCATGTAGCCAGAGCTGACCTTGACCTTAATTTCAGTGATCTTCCTTTTATAATTCTTGTTACCACACCTAGCTCTAACTTTTGATTTGGAGACAGGGTTGTAGTGATTTGCCCAAGTTGACCAAGCTGCCCTGCAAATTTCCATCCTAGTAATAGGTTACAGCTCTGAATAACCGCTCTATGCTTTCCCATATATATGTATATGTATGAATGGCTGTGTTGCCTATACAGTGCAGGTTGCGTCCCCTGGAACTGGAGTCGCAGATGGTTATGAGCCAGTTTAGAGGCTTGGAATTAAACCAGGTCCTCTGGTAGAAGAGCTAGTGCTCAGCCATTTTTTGAGTTTCTTTGTGCTAAGACAGGGATCTCACTCCGGACTGGCCGCTGGTGCCTGTGTCATAGTGCTGGGATTAAAGGACTGAGCCGCTATGGCATCACACTCTGTGTGGGGTTTGTTTGGATGTTTTTGGTTTAATTGGTTGGTTTGGGTTTATGAAACAGCCCTGGCTATCCTGGTATTCAATCTGTAAACTCAAGGGCAGAGATCTGCTTATCTCTGACTCTGAGTCCTGGGATCACTGGCCACTATACTGGGCATTTTCCTTTTTGATACCTAGCAATTCTTCACATTTATCAGAAACAATGTGACATTCCAATATAAATATACAACATATAAACATTATTTGATTTCTAGCCCGGAGTTGTGCGTTATCCCTGTAATCCCAGCCTTGGAGAGGCTGAGGAAATATTGACATGAGTTCAAGACAAGCCTGGGCTCAATCATGTTTCAGGTTAATCTAGGCTATAGCATATCCCTGCCTCAAAACACAACTATCTTTAGTTTTGTGTGTTGTGGGGAGGTCAAAGGAAAGCACAGCTTTCAAAGATTGTTCTCTACTCTCATATGGGTTCTGAGAGCCTTGATAATCTTAATAAGCCTTGATCAAAGTGCTTTTACCCACCCAGTGAGCCATTTCACAGGCCCTCAACATAGCTTTTTAAAATCATCTCATGTTCATGTAAACCGTTTGGAACATGAGATAGCCGATGGTCTTGAACTCCTTGACCCACCTTCCCTGAACTAGAATTAACAGTTCTTCACCAACACACAGGGTTCCTATGCAGTTTTGTGTCTCTATTATACTGTCAACAAAGAACACAATGTACTTGAAAAGAAGGAAGTTATTTCAGATATAATTTTTGAGTTGTTCTGGCTCAGGAGTTAAGAACACTTGTTCTTGCAAAGGACACGTGGGTTTGATTCCCAGCACCGACATGGCAGCTCACAGCCATCTGTAACTCCATTTCCAGGGGATGCCCTCTGCTTTCTTTCATGGGCAGTAGGCACACATAGTACACAGACATGTGTGGGAGAACAAAAGATTTATACACATAAAAAAACCAAACCAGACTCTACTACCTGGCACTAGTCACTTCTCTATGATTGCTGTCCCATTTTGCCCGTGATTCATTTTTATCTGCAGTAATATAGGTGTGCCTAGTGCAAACCGTGGTATAGAAGTCCATCGTGTTTCACAAACACCAGCTCTTATTGGTTCTAGAGTTTAAGCTCTTGGGTGGCATAATCCACTTTTTTTGAGACCAAGTTTTTTCTTTTTAAAAGAACTTTTAAATTCCATTTATGCATTTGCATTGCTTATGTGTGTGAGTGTGAATGTGTTACAAGCTTGTCACCCCAGGCTGACTGTGGAAAGCAGAGGACAAGCAAGTCGATTCTCTCCTTCCATTATTCTAGTTCCAAAACTGAACTTCGGTTGTCACGATTGACATTACCCACTAAGCCATTTCACTGCGTTGCTCCATTTTGTTGTCGAGACAGGGTCCTCTGTATGTAGACTGGAACTCACTATGTTAACAAGCTGGCCTAAAACTTAGCCACCTCCTGAGTGCTGGGATTAAAGGTGTGTGCCTTTACCAGTCAGAATTAGGTATGGGCGATGTATGTGTGCCACAGTACTCAATTGGAAGGCCAGGGTATAACTCTGTGAAGAATCTCTCCTTACACTTTTATGTGAGTTCTGGGGTTTTAAGTCAGGTTGGAACTGAGCCAAATCCATAGCCTGAGACAGACTATTCTGTTCACACAGGGTTTCTCTGTAGCCCTGGCATATCAAACTGTATGTAGATCAGGCAGTCCTGGAACTCAGAGAACCTCCTGCTTCTACCTACTAGAATTAAACCTCCAGGTTATCTCTATTTTTTTTTTTTTTTTTTTAAGGTCGACAAACTCATTACACCTCCTCCCTTGAAGCTTCAGGATCATAAATTATGATGTTCGCGTTTCCAATACAGTCAGTCACGTTGTTTAAAATTTAAACTTTCAGCCTTCATATAGACCATTCACTCATCAAATGTAGATAAAACGTCCTGTTCCCAACGCCGATGATACAATGAAAACGCCAGGTTAAAGGGAGGGCTACAGTAAAACTGTTGGGTGAGTGTGATCATCTGTTCACTCAAGGACTGGTCTTCTGGAATACTTTTAAAGTGGTAAGAGTTCCTGGATTGCGAATATCATAAAGGAAGATAATGTCGAGGTCGCAGGAGTAGCTGGAGCTAGGCTGAGGAGGCAGGAACCATACGATGTAGTTCGAGAAACATTAATGAAGCCCCGAGCAAGATTTGGTCTTGAATGCAGGTTTCCAGGAGCCGACGCGGCCTCTGGGCGTAGCAGGAATTGCTTACTAGCGCTCAGGGTGGGCCCTCGGCTAGTACGGTATAACGTAGACGGCTTTCTCAAACAGTGATACAGAACCTCCTTGAGGTTGTTGACCGCCTAACGAATAGACGAAGGAAGCATGGGGAGTCATTCGTGGTGTCCGGCAAGAGCAGAGGCTGGGGCTCAGTCCTGAGAGAGCTGAGGAAAAGGCGGGCAACCTCTACCCGTAGCGGACAACGGGAGTGCTGCGCATGCGTACGCCCGCTCGCAGCGCCTGTCCGTTGCAGCTCCAGGGTCCAGAAGGGGCGTGGCCGTGTCTCGGCGCCGGAAGAGGGTTGGCTGGGCGGGGCTAGGAGGAGGAGGTGGTATCTGCGCGCGCGCGCGCGGGTGCGAACGGGAAACGCCGCGAGGGCCAGGCTAGGCCGGGCGGTAGACACGACGGACGGTGACTATGGCCACGACAGCGGGTGGTGGTCCGGGAGCAGCAGCAGGCGCCGTGGGTGCAGGGGGTGCGGCGGCGGCCTCCGGGTTGGCCGTGTACCGGAGGAAGGACGGGGGCCCGGCCAGCAAGTTTTGGGAGAGCCCGGACACGGTGTCCCAGCTAGATTCGGTGCGAGTCTGGCTGGGCAAGCACTACAAGAAGGTGGGTTCGCGCGCGCTCGTGGGGACCGAGGAGCCACGCGACGGAGGCTGATGGTGGCTGCCCGCTTCGCGAGCCTCGGGCCGCCCCTCCCCCCCCCGCGCGCCACGAGGGACAACAAAGGCTGGCTCGGCGCTTGCCACGCCCCCGTGGGCGACTCTAGGCACGCGGCGACCTGGCCCAGCTGCTGGCTCTCTGGGGCCCACGCACTCGCGTGGGAAGCCCCAGCTCGCTCGCTCTTATATGCAGAAGAGATGGAGCTGGACAGAGTCGCAGAGCGTGCGTTTCTGTTCTTTTGTTAGCTGCCTTAGGTGTGTGAACAAAGAGCTCATCCTAATAAAAGTATCTTGAAGTTTTGTCTAGAGACCAGTTGTTAAGCGGTTAGGTAACTAAGGGCTTGCTACCCTGTGTGGATTCGTAGGGGACCTTGGATGACTGGCCTTGTGGATTAATGTTGGTTTAAAGCTTGCTTTGTAGGATTGATACAGGACTATTAAAAGTGCTGGTTTTCCACTTTATTGTACTTTCGGTGATGTGTAAAGATGTGAGTACAAGCCAGAGCTCAGTTTATATCATCTATATATTTTTTATAATGTTAATCATTTTTTGAAAAATCTCGTGTTTACTGTACTTTCGAATGTAAATTCTGCTGAGTCAGTTGTTTCACGAAGTTGTGAATTAACCCTTTGTTAATACTTTAAAAAATACATTTATTTTGGAGGGTTGCATCCCACTCCTGTTTGCATGTCAACTTGATTCTCCTCTAACACCATACGGGTCCAGGAATTGAACTTAGGCTTGTGACAGATGCTTTTACCGGTGTGTATCCACCTCACTGGCCCCAATAATACCTGTAGTAAAATTTCAACTTTACATAAATGTTGAAGAATGACTTCCGTATTTGAAACAGCCAATACACTTCCTCTACTCTTAGTAGTGGTTACCTCATTGAGAACCCAGAAATGGGTGTTGAGATTTGCAAGCCTGAAGAAGCAACTCCGTGTTCTGGTTCATAGTTGACATCTAACTGTCTCATCTTGCCTAATAGTTGTTTAGTGTTTGTTGAATGAATGAAAAGATAAACTAGGACCCAGGGATTTAAGTCGGTTTGTAGAGTGTTTACTTAACATGGTTAGGTCCAGAGTTTGAACCCCAGCACCACATTAAAAGCGGGCATTGTGGCGGCTCTCTACTGCAGTCTTTTGAGAGGCGTGAGTGAGATCCGAAGTTCAAGGCCATCCTTTGTTACTTACAAAGCTCAAGGTAAGCCTAGACTACCTATATGAGACCCTGTCTTAAAAAAACTAAAAACGGGGGAACTAGCTTGAACCATTTCATCCAGTGTCTGCAGCTTAGTGAAGCCTATTAGTGTTTGACAGGGATCTCTGGTTGCTTTGTTGTTTTCAGAAGTGACCACATCTCTTAAGGCTTTGAAGTCAGAAGTAGAGATGCTTGTTGTACACTAAACTTTGTCCTCTCCTCCTCTCCCTTCTCTCCCTTGTTTCTGAGACAAGGTCCCACTATGTAGACCAGGCTGGCCTCAAACTTAGACAGATCTGCCTGTCTGTCTTCTGCTCAGGTATGTAGGTATGTGTCACTATACTGCTTCACTAATCATTTCCATTGCATTTTACAATGTATTTAGAACATACAATTACTTAGACTTTTATTATGTATACAGCATTCTGACTGCATGTACACCTTCCTGCATGTCAGAAGAGGGTACCAGATCTCACTATAGATGGTTGTGAGCCACCATGTGGTTGCTGGGAATTGAACTCAGGACTCTTAACCATTGAGCCATCTCTCCAGCCCGTAGAACATATAAATTTAAAGGTTTCTTAAAGATTTCTTTGTTTGTATAACATGCATGTGGATGTCCACAGAGGCCAGAAGAGGGCATCTAATTCCTTGGAACTGGAGGTGATTGCAGTTGTGAACTGCATGATAAGTGTGCTGGGAACTGAACTCTGGTCTTTGGGAAGAGCAGCAAGCATTCTTAACTTCCGAGCCATCTTTAGCAATAGAATAGAAATTTAAATATCAGCAGTTCCGAGCCATCTTAGCAATAAAATAGAAATTTAAATATCAGCCGTTAATGTGAAACGTGGAAGGTCTCTTTTTTCTTTCTGCCTGGCCCACATAAGACTTTACTTCAAAAACCAAAAATCACTGTGCCCCAGAACTACCTTTGTGGGCTAGGATGGTCTTCAGTTCCTTGCAGATCTGCCTTTCAAATCTAGAGCATGAGCCACAGTACTGGGCTCAAATTTTTAAAAAAAAGTTAAATATATTTTTAGTTTATATGTGTGGGTATTTTGCTTGCTTGCATGTCTCTGTACCAAGTTTCCCTGGTGTATGTGTAAGCCAGAAGAAAGCTTGGGATCATCTGGAGAAGGAATTAGTGTGGTTGCGAGCTGCCATGTGGGTGCTGGGAATCAAACCTAGATACTCTGGAAGAGCAGCTCTGCACTCAAGTGCTGAGCTATCCCTCCGGCTCTAGCAAACATTTTGCAATTAATTAATTAATACACTTCCCTTGTCATGAAACTACTTCCTGTCTTTACCATTGGTTTGCCTTTTTTTTTTTTTTGGGGGGGGGGGTTCTTCTTTTTCGGAGCTGGGGACCGAACCCAGGGCCTTGCGCTTCCTAGGCAAGCGCTCTACCACTGAGCTAAATCCCCAACCCCATTGGTTTGCCTTTTTATGTGCATTGTTGTTTAATCTGCACCTATGTCTCTGTGAGGGTGTTGACTCCTCTGGTACTGTAGTTACAGTTGTGCCGTGTGGTTGCTGGTAATTGACCGTTCCTTTGGAAGAACAGTGAGTGCTCTTAACCATGAGCCATCTCTCCAGCCTGGTTTGTCTTTTTTGTGTGGATATTTATGGGTGCTTTTCCTGTGTACTCCATACATGACTGGAGAGGTTGTAGGATATCCTGTTAGAGTTACAGACATTTCTGAACTGCCATTTGGGTGCTGGTAAGAGCATCTAGTTTTAATTGCTGAGCCATCTCTCTAGCATTTATGTTCTGCCTTGAAGAATGTACTTGTATTATTTTTATGATTCTTTGCAGTTGAGAATGAACTTTATACACCTAAAACGTGGTATAGAGCCATTACTTAGTAGGTACTAGAAACTAACGTAGCATAGCTTTCTCTTCAGCATTAGCTATACCAGGTTCTGAATCCATGTCTTTCTTTATCTTGCAGTATGTTCATGCGGATGCGCCTACCAATAAAACACTGGCTGGACTGGTGGTGCAGCTTCTGCAGTTCCAAGAAGATGCCTTTGGGAAGCATGTCACCAACCCAGCTTTCACCAAACTACCTGTAAGTGCATGCACTTGTTATGTAGGGATCTTGAGTTTCTGCTTTTAGGTGTCACTTAGAGTTGATTTCCCTTAGTATTGCCAGGCATCATGGGGGTGGGGAGAACAACTTGTACAGAGGTGTTCGTTGGTTTGTTTTTGAGAAGTCATCTCACAGAGCCCTAGGCTGTCCTGCAGCTGTCTGCATTAGAGGCCAGCTATGGACTCTCCTTTCACCTTCACTTCTCCAGCTGGGACTACGAGCTGTGCTGTCATCGTCAGCCTAGTGGTTGGATTCTTGTGGGCTATGCCATTTAACGTCTTACATTCTGCAACAATCCCGAAGATGTAGTATTTCTTTGTTATGGTTGCTCTCTGCTGTGTTGTCTATACTGATACTTGTCTGTTAGAGCTGTGTGTGTGCGTGCGTGTGTGCGTCCGTGTGTGTGGATACATGCCTGCCATAGCTGCCAACTCTCAGGAGTCGACTTTTCCACCATTTGGGTCACAGGGAACAAACTCAAGTCATCAGTCTTGGTAGCAAGCACCTTGACCTTCTCTAGCACATGAAGTATGTAAAGGAATTTGTACAGAAGAGAACAGTTAACAGGAAGAGTGTCCTCAGCAGTGCCATAGCCACAGTACTCTAGTGGACAGCCATAGCAAAGCTTGTACAGAATTGGAGGCCATTCTCCTGCTGGTTTTTGAGCCTAGGGCCTTGTGCATACTAGCTAAGTTCTCTAACAGGCTTATGTGACTGGTTAGGATTAAAGGTCTGTGATAATTTCTATACTTCCTTTTTGTTTTGTTTTGTTTTTTTAAAGATTTATTTATTTCATGTATGAGTACACTGTTGCTCTCTTCATACACATCAGAAAAGGGCATTAGATCCCATTACAGATGGCTGTGAGCCACCATATGGTTCCTGGGAATTGACCTTTGGAAGAACAGTCAGTGCTCTTAACCACTAAGCCATCTCTCCAGCACTTGATAACCTGCTTCATAACCCAGAGTTCCATACTTTTCCCTCCCCTCCTGCCCCTCCTGCCAAGTTCCACACTCTTAAAACATCCTTTGATGTTTGCCCTTGTGCTGGAGTGCTTGTATACCCTCCCACAAACAAGTAAATATAGTTTTGTGTTCTGTTTTGTTTTTCAAGACAGAATCTCTCAATGTAACCAGGATGGCCTCGAACTCACAGACATCCACCTGCCTCTGCCTCCCAAGTGCTGGAATTAAAGTCATACACCACCATTTCCAGCTAATATATACAAATTTTATCAATTACATTTTTTTCTTTCTTTTGGTTTTTTTGTGTTTTTTTTTGTTTTTTGTTTTTTTGTTTTTAAGACAAGAGTTTCCCTGTGTAGACTTGGCTGCCCTTTAATGCACTCTGTTGACCAGGAGCTCAAAGATTCTGCCTCTCTCTCTGCCTCTTAAGTATTGAAATTAAAATTGTGTGTCACTGGGGCTGGAGGGATGGCTCAGCGGTTAAGAGCACTGACTGCTCTTCCAGAGGTCCTGAGTTCAATTCCCAGCAACCACATGGTGGCTCACAACCATCTGTAATGGGATCTGATGCCCTCTTTGGGTGTGTCCGAAGACAGTGACAGTGTACTTATACATGAAATAAATAAATCTTATTTTAAAAAAAATCGTGTTACCATACCTAGCTAATAAAAATTTTAAATGACTATACTTTTAATTTTTACTTATGTATATGTGTGTATATGTGTTTTATATGTGGCATGCACATGAAATAAATCTAGAATATATACAGCACCATATTATTATTCAGTGTAGTTTATCAAATGTCACATGATTTAGAGTAAAATATGTACATATGTAAAGTACTTTTTGTTTCTGAGACATCTCTAGCTCTGGCTATTCTAGAATAAAGCTTTTTATTTGCTTTTGTTTTTTTTTAAAGTCTGGTGTAAAAATACATATCTTTAATCCCAGTACTTGGGAGGCTGAGGCAGTTGGTTCTCTGAATTTAGGGCCAGCATGGTGTATATAGTGAGTCCCAGGACAGCCAGGACTACACAGTGAGACCCTGTCTTAGAAACAAAACAAAGAAGGTGTTTATTTTCTAAAATATGATTCTCATTCTTTTGTCACTCCTAATTGTGAGCATGTAAGTGTCATCACTAAAAATGACATAGGGTGCGCTAGACATGGGGTTTTAACTCCTGGGAACTAAGCCATTATTTACTAAAAGGGTTGACTGATAAGAGGAGAATATTTTTAGTCATAAATGATATTTAAAAATAATTCGTGGCTGAGGGCCAGATGACCAGATGTGTTTATTTTCCTCTCAAACTTGAAATCAGCATTTTTCTCAAATGAAAGGTTTTTCTGGTTTGTGATTCTCTTAAAGGAAATTGCAGAGAGAGACAGTGAACAGAGTTGATTTTGCTTTTTGAGACACAGTTTTTGTTTTGTAGCCCTGGGTGTCTTGGAACTCACTCTACATCAGGTTGGCCTCAGATCTCTGCCTCTCTCTGCCTTCAGTGCTGGGATTGAAGGCATGTATCACCACTACGTCAGCCCTGCCCACTATTTATTTACTTTTAAAAACTTAAAATTTAAAAATTTTTAATTATTCTGTATCTGTCTGTCTTGAGTATAGGTTTGTGTGCTCGATTGCAGGGTTTGTAGAAGTCAGAGGAGAGCCTCAGAGCCCTAGAATTGGAGTTTTAGATGGTTGTGTATCGACACTTGGGTGTTGGCAACCTCAAAAGTAGTAAGTGCTGAGCCACTTCCAGCCTCGTAAATATGGTTTTATTTTATTTGTTCATTGTTATTTGAAATAGGATTTCTCACTCCCCAGCTGTAAATATAATTTTTTTAAAAGATTTATTATGTATAAGTACATTGTAGCTGTCTTCAGACACACCAGAAGAGCGCACCAGATCTCATTACAGAAGACTGTGAGCCACCATGTGGTTGCTGGGAATTGAACTCAGGACCTCTGGGAGAGCAGTCAGTGCTCTTAACCACTGAGCCATCTCTCCAGCCCTGTAAACATAATTTTAAAGCTGAAAAAAAAACTTCCTTTTAGCCTGTTGTAGTAGCTCATTCCTCTGTTTCTTCAGTACTTAATGGGATGGAGGCAGAAGGGAGAACGTCATTCTCAGCTACATTGCTCACTGGAGGCCAACCTGAGCTACACAAGAGCCTATTTTTAAAAAACAGAAGCTGGGCAGTGGTGTTTCCTTCCTTAAATTCCAGCACTTGGGTGGCAGAGGCAGGCAGGTTTCTGAGTTGTAGGCAAGTGTGGTTAACAGTGAGTTCCAAAATAGCTGGGGAGAACCCTGTCTCAAAAAACACAAGTAAGATAAAAGTACAAAATAGAACTGTGAGCTGGACCTTATGGTTGAATGGATAATCCAAGTTCCTAGGCTGAAGTAACCATTTTTTAAGGCTTCCTTGAGCTACAGAGTGCACGAGATCAGCCAGGGTATCTAGAAACCAGACTTAAAATGGAGGCCCGGGGGGCTGGGGATTTAGCTCAGTGGTAGAGCGCTTACCTAGGAAGTGCAAGGCCCTGGGTTCGGTCCCCAGCTCCGAAAAAAAGAACCCCCCCCCCAAAAAAAATGGAGGCCCGGAAGTAGGGTTAGGTGACTGGTAGAACGTCGTGTTAGCAGATAGGCGTCTTTAGGTTTCAAGTATAGCATGAATGTGTTATCGGAACTTTTTCTTATTTTCTTGTGCAATTTTTGGTTTTTAGGCAAAATGTTTCATGGATTTCAAAGCTGGAGGCACCTTGTGTCACATTCTTGGGGCTGCTTACAAGTACAAAAATGAACAGGGCTGGTAAGTTTTTAATCATTTCCATGTTTTGATGTGATGATGATACTTGATGTGAAATCATATTCTTTTTTATGTAGAGGATTCTGTAAGAATATTGGTGTTGATGGCAAGGAAGGGTCTTTTTTTTTTTTTTTTTTTTAAGATTTATTTATTTATTTTGTATATGAGTACACTGTAGCTGTCCTCAGACACACCAGAAGGGGACATCAGATCCCATTACGGATGGTTGTGAGCCACCATGTGGTTGCTGGGAATTGAACTCAGGACCTCTGGAAGAGCAGTCGGTGCTCTTAACCACTGAGCCATCTCTCCAGCCCAGGGTCTTTTTTTTTTAATAAATTACTATTTCACTTTTTTTTTTACAGACTTTTTCTCAAGATTGTAGGTTCAGTCAGGTGTGGTGGTGTGGATCTTTCACCCCAGCACTTGGGTTAGAGGCAGGCAGATCTTTGTGAGTCTGTAATGATCCCCTCAGAAAAAAAACAAAGCAAAACTTTTTTTTTTTGGTTCTTTT
Source organism: Rattus norvegicus (assembly GCF_021556685.1). Taxonomy (NCBI): domain Eukaryota; kingdom Metazoa; phylum Chordata; class Mammalia; order Rodentia; family Muridae; genus Rattus; species Rattus norvegicus. The sequence goes on from NC_141541.1 coordinate 117,861,189, forward strand.
TTTCGGAGCTGGGGACTGAACCCAGGGCCTTGCGCTTCCTAGGCAAGCGCTCTACCACTGAGCTAAATCCCCAACCCCACAAAATTTCTTAATAACTTGGTTTTCTTCTGAAGGATACAGTTAACTTCTTTTAAAAAAATATCTTGGGCTGGAGAGATGGCTCAGGGGTTAAGAGCCCTGACTGCTTTTCCAGAGGTCCTGAGTTCAATTCCCAGCAACCACATGGTGGGTCACAACCTTCTGTAATGGGGATCCAATACCCTAGTCTGATGTGTCTGAAGACAGCTATAATGTACTCATAAATAAAATAAATAAATCTTTTTTTAAAAATTCTTACTTTAAAAGGTTTAGTACATTTTGGGGCTGGAGGGATGGCTCAGGAATTAAGACCAATGGCAGTTCAGAGGTCCTGAGCTCACTTCCCTGCATCCACATGGTGGCTCACAACCATCTGTAGTGGAATCTGGTGCCCTCTTGTGTGTCTGAAAACAGCTACAGTGCACTCACATTCATAAAATAAATGTAATGTCCTCTTTTGGCATGCAGAAGTACATGCAGATAGAGCACTCAGATACATAAAATAAAAAAATAAATGTTTTTAAAAGTTTTATTACATTTTTATATATTTACATGTGTGCAGATGCTTCTCCTGGTGCATTTGTGGAGGGCGGAAGGCAATCTTTGGAAGTCACCCCTTTTCCACCCCATGGGTTTCAGGGATTGAATTCCACCCTTTAGGCTTGGTGCCAAGTCCTTAATCTGCTGAGCATTTTCAGTGGCTCAAAGTTAATGTATTAAATTGTTAACCAAAAGATTCCAAAGGGAATTTTTTTTTACTGTATATATGATTGTATATATGTGTGAGATAAAGTGTGGTTTTTTGATATGTGAATATAATATGATGTTTAAGTTAGGGAGATTTGGTTTTAATTGTGCTGGGGACTTGAACAATATGCCTTTGGTATGCTAAACACAGGCTTTCCCGTTATCTACGCCCCTAGTCCTAAATTATTATAATTAGCATATTTGCCACCTTAAATATTTTATTTTTCAAGCTGGATGATGAGTGCACAAGTATTTTACTTTTAAATTTTTCTACGGTCTGGAGTTAGGTGTTAGTGGGTAAAGGCAGTTTATCTAACTGAAATCATGCATTTAGTCTCCAGAACCCACAAGGTAGGAGAAAACTGAATCCTGCTACCTGTCTGCCAGCCTCCACACGTGTACTATGGCCTGAGCTGCCCAACACACAGGGGCAAACTGTAAACACATGGAAACAACAAGAAGTAGAGATCTAAAAGAACTTCTCAGTAAATATTTTAACTTCATAAGACAGATTTAATGAAATTTTCAGTTTCAATAAATTACAAACTGTTAGTTTATTTCTTCATTCTTTGCCATCTTTTAATTTATATGCTTATAATCCTAGCCCTTGGGAGGTTGAGGCAGTAAAGTCTTGAGTTCAGAGGTCACCCATCCTGAACTGTGCCTTGTTACCTCACGCTCCTCCTGCCTTCACTGATGGACCCTGGCTCTGCTTTCAGTTTAGTTTTGCTCTGAGAATTTGGTTCATCTATCATTCTCTTTGTTGTGTTTGTACCCTATCTCAGAAAAATGTATATCCTGTCTCAAAAAACATGTTCACACAGAGGCCATCCATCCTGTGTGGAGTAGGCTCTCCCTCTGTTCATGTGCATGTGGCTCAGGGTGGAACTCAGCCTCCCAGGTTTGAGGAGTAACCACTTTACCCACTGAGCCATCTTTCTGGTCCCTCCTGTGTAAATCTTTGTGGTACTCTCATAACAGTACAAATGTTCCTTACTTATTTCTGTCTTTCATCCATGTTTTGATTTTGGGTTCTTTCGAGGTGGCTAATATTGAAGACTGCAGTGCTAGTGTGTGTGTGTGTGTGTGTGCATATGCAGGGTCATGGTTCTTAGGAGATGGATACAACTGAGGACTGCAGTGCTGGGGTGTGAGGTTGAAGGGTTTGTCTGAGACAGAGTATCTCACTTTGTATCCCTGGCTGTCCTGAAACTCCTCCCTATATGCACCAGTCTGGCCTGAAACTCAAACCTGCTCACTACTGCCTCTAGAACTCTGGGATTACACCTCCATACCCTGCCAGTGCTGGCTTTTTATTATCAACCTTTAGGTTGTTTTCATGGTATGATTTTGTAGGTAATTCCGCATCTGGGCTATTGTAAATCGGATTGCAGTAAAAAGGAGAACAACTATTTATTGTATTGGCCTAGACACCAGTGTACTGGGCACATACCCAGTAATGATGTATGCATAGCCTGCTGTGTGTTCAGTTTTAATTTTTGAGGAGGTATACCATCCTTGTTGTTGGTTTATTTTTGCTTTTTATTTTTTTTTGTCAACCTGACATAAGCTAGAGTTATCTAAAAAGAGGGAACAACCTTCCTTGAGAAAATAACCGTTTTGTTTTTTTTTTTTTTGCCTATAGTAAGCCTGTAGGCTTTTTTTTTTTTTTTAAATTGATGTGGAAAGGCCCAGCCCACTTTGGGGGGGGGGCAGTCCAGAGGTGACAAGAAAATAAAGAAGCAAACAAACAAGGCACAGGGAACTGAGCAGGCCATAAGAAATAAGCCCCGGGGGGTTGGGGATTTAGCTCAGTGGAAGAGCGCTTGCCTAGCAAGCGCAAGGCCCTGGGTTCGGTCCCCAGCTCCGAAAAAAAAAAAAAAGAAAAAAAAAAAAAAAAGAAATAAGCCCCATTCTCAGCTTCAGTCCCTACGCCTGCTTCCCTGATGACGCACTCTGATCTGCAGCCAAACTAAACCACACACTACTTTGCATAATCGTTGAACTCACTATATCCTCCTCCCTTATGCTGGGGACTCCGCCTGCCAGCAGCATCTTTTCTTTTCTTCCTTTCTCTCTCTCTCTCTTTTTTTTTTTTTTTTTTTTTTTTTGGTTCTTTTTTTCAGAGCTGGGGACCGAACCCAGGGCCTTGCGCTTCCTAGGCAAGCGCTCTACCACTGAGCTAAATCCCCAACCCCTCTCTCTCTTTTTTTTGAAGACTTATTTATTTTTATTTATATGACTATACTGTAGCTGTCTTTAGACACACCGGAAGAGAGTGTTGGAAGTGTTGGATCTCATTACAGATGGTTGTGAGCCACCGTGTGGTTGCTGGGAATTGAACTCAGAACCTCTAAAAGAGCAATTAGTACTTTTAACAGGCAAGCCATCTCTCCAGCCCATCTGAGCATGCTTGCCTAGTGCTCTACTGCTAAGCCACATCCCTTTCCCCTCTCTGCTTAAAAAGTATTTTTTTTTAAAGTTGCTAGTCTAACATACACTCTGTAGGCTAAGCTGGCATTGAACTTAAACCATCATGGCTTAGTCTTGAAGTCAGGATATAGCCCTGAACTACCAGATTCAGCCTTAATAACATTTCATTTCATTTCTTATTTCCGTTTCTCAAGTATCCCATTTTTATTATTTTTTGTAATCTTTGTAACTAAGATGGTCTAGTGTCATTCTGTTGCTGTGTCTTAGCATTATATTGCTGTGAAGAGGTAACTCTTAGAAAGAAAACCTTTAACAGGGGGCTTTGCATGCTTAGCATGGGGGTAGACAGACATGGTGCTAGAGCTGTCCAGCTTAGAGCCTTACATCCTGAGTCTCGGGGTCTGGTGTAGTCTTTTGAAACCTTAAAACCCACACCCAATGACACGCCCTCTCCCACAAGGCCATTTCACTAGCTGGGGACCTAGAAGTCAAACACAGCCTATGGAGGCTAGTCTCATTCAGCCCCCAGACGGTGATTAAACACTCTAGCCAGAATGAATGGATTTGGGCTGGAAAAGCTTTATTTGGAATACACTTCTAGGTCTTTCACTGAAGGATGGTGGTTCGGGAACTAAAGCCGGCCCTCCCGAATCAATCATCAATCTAAAAATTCCTTACAGACATTGCCACAAGGCTAATCTGATTTGTGTTATCTCTCAGTTGAGACTTCCTTAAATGACTCTAGGCTGTCTGGTGGACAGCTGATGCTAACTAGGACAGATGAGAGGATGCCTCATTTCAGGTTTAAGTCGTTTCCTTGATAAATTGGGGAATTAAACTTTTTGCATGTTGGCCATTTGTTTGCCCTTTCCATTTGGGTCTTTTCCCATTTTAAAGTCAGACTTTTATTTCAGTTCTTTATAGTAGATTCTTTATACTGACCTTATAAGATCAATCTGTATTTTCAAAAAAGTGCTCATAGGGGGGTTGGGGATTTAGCTCAGTGGTAGAGCGCTTGCCTAGGAAGCGCAAGGCCCTGGGTTCGGTCCCCAGCTCCGGAAAAAAGAACCAAAAAAAAAAAAAAAAAGCTCAAAGATGTCTGCATGGTCCTGGTTTATAATCTCAGTACGGGAAATATGAGGCAGGATGATCAGGAGTTCAAGGATCCTCAGCCACATGGTGATTTTGAGGGCCGCTTGGAACATAAGTTTGTTTCCAAAAAAAATAATTCTCTAGATTGTTTTCATGTCTTCCTTGAGGAGTGGTCGCCTACAACTTGTCTTCCTAGTACCAAGATATCTTTTAAGTTGTGAAGACTGTATCTGCCTAATGGCATACTTTAAATGCTGCTTTCTTAATGTAGGCTTTAAAATACAACGTAAAAAAAGATTCAAAACAACTTTCTTATTCTTAAGTTCATACCTGTAGCTGAAAGTAACTTTTTGTGTGCTTAAATATGATAAACCTGTCTCTCCCTGCGAAGCCATTTCCAGGATGTGTCTCTAGGCTTTTTCTTGGTTTCCCGACACTCACCCACCCTTTGGATTTAAGGTCTCATACCTTACCGTTATCATTGGAAATTCCTTACTGATTTTGATCTCCCCCACCACCTGGTCTCAGTGAATTTTGTGTTTTGCCTTAGAAAGCTTGGCTGTAGAGTCTTTTATGGACCTACTTTCCCGGTGCTGCTTCCTGGGATAAGAAGGCTGTCTGTGGGGACTTTCATCATTGTCTCCCGTGTTTACTTTTCAAACACTGGAGAGAAATACATACATGTTTTGGAACTTTCTGGAATGTAGAATATAATTTTAACATGACTTACTGAAAAATAAACATTTTAATTTAATTTTGATGTATGTATGTGTTTATTTTGGGGTTGTGTCTGTACATGCGAGTGCCTTAGCACCAGATCCTTTGGAGCTGGGGTTACACAGTTGGGAGCCACCTGATGTGGGTGCCTAACCAGGCCTGAGGTTAGTGTAGCTTTCACCTTCCTTCGCCGCGTTGTGAGCGATTATTTTCTCTGATGTTCACATGTGTGCTGTGGTACCCATTCGTGTGTCATACTTTCTATTTTGTAAAATAACTACAACTCCTTTTCGCTTTTCTGAGATAGGGTTTTTGTTGTTTTTGGTTTTGATTTTTATAGTGCTAGCTGTGAAACTCACAGATTTTTTTTTTTTTTTTTTTTTGTTCTTTTTTCGGAGCTGGGGACCGAACCCAGGGCCTTGCGCTTCCTAGGCAAGCGCTCTACCACTGAGCTAAATCCCCAACCCCTAACTCACAGAGATTTGCCTGTCTCTGCCTCCTTAGTACTGTGATTAAAGGCAGGCGTTGCCATTCCCAGCAGCTCAGTAACTAATAATATCTTTTGTATGTGTTCATGGGCACAGGCATCATGGGCACAGGCATCAGGTAGAAGTAAGAGGACAACTGCTGAGTCCGTTTACCTACCGTGAGGTAGTAGGGATGGTACTCAGGCTGTCAGCCTTGTCAGCATCTTTACGGCTGAGCCATTTACCAGCCATAAACAATATGGCTTTTGTACTGCTTGGGGTTGAATCCCATCCTCTTTATATGCTAGGCACGCATTCTGTCACAGACTGTGTCCCCAGCCTTGTGAACTACTTTTCTGTAACGTGTATTATATCTTAGACTGAAGGAAAATAGCAATTCATGACATTGGTACTTTGTTTTGACTGGGGTATGTATGTCTTTAAAGAAAATTTAACCTTTTTTAAAAAAGATTTATTTATTTATTATATACACTGTAGCTGTCTTCAGACACACCAGAAGAGGGCATCAGATCTAATTACAGATGGTTGTGAGCCACCATGTGGTTGCTGGGATTTGAACTCAGAACCTCTGGAAGAGCAGTCAGTGCTCTTAACCGCTGAGCCGTCTCTGCAGCCCTTAACCTTTTTTTTTAATGTGTGTGTCTGTGTGTAGGTCAGAGGACAACTTGGGAATCTGTTCTTTTCTGCAGTCCACTGTGGACTCTGCAGAATGAGTCATCTTTGGGGCTAGCTTACGTTAAACCCATTTAAGTTACATTCCACAGCCCAGTTTTCACTGGTTTAAGGCTGGCTGAAGAGGAAGTTAGTAAAACTGTTTCCCTCTGTTAGGCGCAGATTTGACCTGCAGAACCCATCGCGAATGGACCGTAATGTTGAGATGTTCATGAACATCGAGAAAACATTGGTACAGGTAAGTCGGAGAGAGAGATGGGCCCTGTCCCACCTCTCCTTCGCCTCAGCTTTTCCTCTTTCCCTTCTGTCATGCTGGAGATAGGGCTGCTCTAGTCCCAGACTGTCAGCCTGGCAATTCTGCCTCCATACCCCTAGTCCTAAATGTAGATGCACAAGCCACTACCTCAACCTAGAAGTTTATTTCTCTTAGATATGCCTCTAACCCTAACACTGTCTTTGTTAGATTGCAGAAGGCAAAGGCAAGGACTCTGATTGAAATACATAATTTTATTGTTTTTATGTGTGTTGGGATTAGAGCTGTAATTGATCTGGTCATCTAAGACTGATAAGTGTCAAACAAAATTTTTGTTTTCTTTTCTTATTTTTGACACTGGGTCTCTTAGTCCTGAGTTCCCTGAACCTCGCTATGTGAACTAGAACTAGGCTGTCCTGAAACTTACTATGTCTAAGCAGGCTGGACTTAAGCAGATTCTTCTTCCTGCATCCCAACTGCTGGATTAAAGGCATGTGTGATGTTCTCTGTGCTTACGTCTTTTATTATTTGAATCCTTTTTCTCACTTTGAAGTCCTAGAGTTGGTGAAGCCATAGGGCACTGAAATCTTCCTGTCTGCCCACCGAGTGCTTAGGGTAGATAGATAGGTACGTGCCACAGCCTGTCGCTTTTGTTCTGTTTCTCTGTACTGTAAGCACTCTTCATGATGGAGACGTTATTATACAGTCATTTTCTTTGGATTTATTCCATGGTTCTATAATAAATATCCACTTTCCTCTCAGCTGGATCATAATTTGAATGTAAGAATGCTTAAATTTCTGTTTCCAAGTTTTTGGTTTTGTTTTTCTCTTTTTGGGGGTAGGGGTGGTTTTACGTCCCTGCGAATGGAACCTGGTGTGTGAGCAAGAACTACACCTCTGACGGGCGTTTCCGCCCCATGGTTTTCTGCATTGCTCGAGGGTTTGTTTATTTGTTTGTTTGTTTGTTTTGATTTGGAGACAGGGTTTCTCTGTGTAGTCCTGGCTATCCTGGACATGTCCTACACTGTTCAAAATTAATTATTTTTATGTGTTTGCATAACATCTAATTGTGGGCACCTGTACCATGCATGTGTATAGAAGGGAGAGACCTGCTGGTGGAGCAGTAAGTTTTTTCTCCCCACTCTCTCGCGGTGCTGGGGATTGAAATTGGGTTCATGGCTTGCACAGCAGGCATTCTCATCACGCTACACTAGCTCTGATTAAAACAATCTTAGTTTATTGGTTTATGTATGAGTGTTGTCTGTGTGTCTGTATCATGTACATGCAGTGCATACAGAGGTCAGAAGAGGGCCTCCATTCCCTGTAACTGGAGTGAGCTGCCATGTGGGTACTGACAGCTGGACTTGAGTCTTTTAGAAGAACAGCTGGTTGTCTTAACCATTGCGATCTTTCTCTACCTCACCTTTTTGAGAAAGAATATCACTGAATCTGGACCATAGCTGATTTGGTTAGTGCGTGGTGGGGAAGCTCCTGGGATGATTCCTTGTCTCTTGGAAACATTGGAAACATCAGTTTGGACTACAGATGTGTGCCATCACTCTAGCTTCTGTGAGCACTGGACACAGAATCCACTCCTTATGCTTATTCTTATTCAGCACTCTACCCGCTGAACTATCTCCCCTCCCTCCCTTTATTTTGAGATAAGACTATCATATTGTATATCAAAAAATGTCTTTCAAGCCAGGCATAGGGGAACACACCTTTCATCTCAGCAGTCAAGGAGGCAGAGGCAGGAGAATCTCTGAGTTTGAGGTCAGCCTGCTCTACAGAGAGAAATCTGTGGCTATGTAGAGAAACCCTATCTTACTCCCCAACCCACCACCCAAAAAATCCAAATAGGTTGTTTCGTATGTTAAGAAATGTACGTTTAAACGTCACCTTTAGCCGCTATGAGGAGGAGTGATCACCCTGACTGTGAGACGGCTCAGAGGGTAAAGACACTTAATGGCTCACATGGCAGAGAGAGAGGGAGAGAGAGAGAGAGAGAGAGAGAGAGAGAGAGAGAGAGAGAGAGAGAGAGAGAGAAAGGAAGCAAGCAAGCCAGCCTCCACTTGCTTATCTGGTGACTATGTGTGTGCCATGTGTACACAGCTCCGCACACAATTAGAGAAATACGCTATAAGAAGATGAACAGTCAGTGGACATGATCTCAAGACCATCTGAATTTCACAGTCTGTCTTTTTGTCTTCTCAGAACAACTGTCTGACTAGACCTAACATCTACCTCATTCCAGACATTGATTTGAAGTTGGCTAACAAGTTGAAGGATATCATCAAACGGCATCAGGTAATACGTGATTGCTTTATTGCTGTGATAGTAAGCTTTTAATAAATGCCAAATTTTGCACTTGGTATGTGAAAAGAAGACTTCGATGGAAGGATTTCTCGGAGTTCCTATATAGCCTAAGAGGATCATTAGTAGTTACTGGGATGAGTTAGTGGTAGTGTTAGATTTTGTTTCAATAGTTAAAAGTGGCCCATATAATCTCTTAACTCAGAATGTGTGAAGTCCTGTTAGTCTGCTCTCTCCCACCCTCATCCTCCAACAACCAGTTGTATTTTTTTATGTATGTCCTTTTTGTAAAATGAATGGAAAAAATCTGGATTTCAGGCACGTATGATAGTGCATGCCTATAGTTATTAGAGGCTTCTTGAGAGACTACTGAGGCAGTGTGGCAAGACTTTCAAAAAGGACAAAACACTGTTCTCTGCAGCTGGTGCTTTGATTATCTTACTTCATTTTTTAAAAATTTATTTTATTTATATAAGTACACTATAGCTGTCTTCAGACACACCAGAAGAGGGCATCAGATCCCATTACAGATGGTTGTGAACCACCATGTGGTTGCTGGGAATTGAACTCAGGACCTCTGGAAGAGCAGTCAGTGCTCCTAACCACTGAGCTATCCCTCCAGCCCCCATCTTCATTTTAAGCTGAGATTTTTTTGTTATTGTTATTGTTTACTGCAATGTTGGTTTCACCATAGTGATGCCTATGACAGGTACAATATGTGACAGTGTTTCACTAAGGTCCAGAATTGGTTTAGAAGCCTCATGAAATACCTTCTTTTTCCTGCCATAAAAAATGTGTATTTGCTTTTAGTAAAATATCTAACATACCTTAAAAGCAAATAGTTTATAGATAAAGCTCTCTGTATATAATTATAGATGTTGTAGCCATTTCTTCACAAGTAACATACTTTCCAAAGACAGAAATAGTATATGTCTTAGGGTTTCATTGTTGTGATGAGACCCCATGACCACGTCAACTCTTATAAATGACAAGATTTAATTGGGGCTGGCCTACAGGTTCAGAGGTTCTGTCCATTATCATCAGTGTGGGAGCATGGCAGCTTCAGGTAGGCATGGCGCTGGAGGAGCTGAGAGCCCTTCCTCTTGTTCCAAAGGAGGCTAGAAGACTAGTTTCCACATTTGGAAGGAGCGTCTCATTTTCCACCCCGACAATGGCACACTTCCTCCAAGGAAGCCCCACCTATTCCAGCAATGCCACACCTCCTTATAGTGCCAATCCCTGGGCCCAGCATATTCAAACCACCACTGTATAGCATTGTGTAACACATAACTAGTACACTGTGTTGTTAGTTGGGGCTGGCCATCCTCTTCCTTGTAGAGTAAGTACTACTACTTTCAACAAATTCACTTTTTCTCTTTTGGGGTGTCTGTTATGTGATAGTCCCATGGAGTTTAACTTCCTGTGCTTGTTAAGGGCCAGAAATTGAATAAATTAACCTATTTCTTGTGCTAAGATTTGGAATTATTTCTACAAATATTCCTAGAGGCAATTGCTATTTTATGATGTTTATATGACGAGCTTATTTATTATTACATAAGGAGTAATGGCTATTCTCCAAGGATCCCCTTGAAAGGGACACCAGGTTTTCTAGTTGGTTTCATAAAGTCTTCTAGGTACTGCTAGAGTTCAAAACCAGGACTTCACATACGGTTTGCTCTTGGATTGAGTTTTGACTTAACGCTAGCTCTGGTTTCACAGCATTGTAGAGAGTCACTCGTGATAACAATACTGTTCTTTTTTTTTTTTTTTTTTTTTTTTTTTTTGGTTCTTTTTTTTTGGTTCTTTTTTTCGGAGCTGGGGACCGAACCCGGGGCCTTGCGCTTCCTAGGTAAGCGCTCTACCACTGAGCTAAATCCCCAGCCCCAACAATACTGTTCTTGAACTGTAGTCATCTCAACTTCACTGGGACATGTTAATGAGTTAATGGTCAACACTGAGTTAGTCTGTCTGTCTGTCTGTCTGTCTGTCTGTCTGTCTCTTACCTAGTTAGGGTTTTACTGTGTAGTCCTGGCTGGCTTGGGATTTTTTTTTTTTTTTTTTTTTTGTTCTTTTTTTTTTTGGTTCTTTTTTTTCGGAGCTGGGGACCGAACCCAGGGCCTTTCTACCACTGAGCTAAATCCCCAACCCCTGGCTTGGGATTTACTATGTAGACCAGATTGGAGTTAAGGTCACTAAATCTGCCCGCTTCCGCCTCTTGAGTACTAGGGTAATAAAAGGCTCGTGTCATTGAGCCAGACTTATTTATTACTTACTTTTAAATGTTTGTATATGAGAGTACCTGTCGAGACTAGAGGAGGGCATGAGGTTTCCTGGAACTGCTCATGTAAGGATGCTGGGATCAAGGTCCTTTGCAACAGCAGAAGGCGCTCTTAACCTCTGAGGCATCTTGGCTCACAAAATTCTTGAGAATCATTAGTTTATTATTCCTTTTCATGGCTGCAGACATGGCTCAGGGGCTAAGAGCACTTGCTGCAATTGTAAAGGACCTGGATTCAGTCGTCTGCAGCCACACAGTAGTTCACAACCATCTGCAACTCTCATTCTAGTTCATCTGAAGTTCTCTTCTGACTTTTTTTTCTTTTTTTTCTTTTTTTTTTCGGAGCTGGGGACCGAACCCAGGACCTTGCGCTTGCTAGGCAAGTGCTCTATCACTGAGCTAAATCCCCAACCCTCTCTTCTGACTTTTTAATATTTACTTATTTTATGTGCAGACACACCAGAAGAGGGCATCAGATCTCATTACAGATGGTTGTGAGCCACCATGTGGTTGCTGGGATTTGAACCGATAAACATAGTGTACTGCTCTGCTTCACAGACGATGTGCACACAATGACTCACTGCATCATCTAAGTAGTAGGCCACAGAGCTGAGGTCTGGTGCAGTAGTGACAAGCTCACTGGCCAAGGTTTTAAGTACACTCTTGTCCATTGGTCAACTTTCTAGCTATGGACACCCCCTTTCCACTTTCTGGTAGCCATTCAGAAATGTATTCTGATAATCAGTGAGTCTGAAGGCCTTACTTAAGAGGCAGATAACTATTTTAGGTAGTTCTAAATTTTTTTTTTAGTTTTCGACAATAAAGTGGCATTACATTTACTATTTCGGATAACAAGTAAATATTCATCTTTCAAGGAGAAATGTAGGGGTGCCTTTATTTACTACTTAATACTGAATACTAGGCTTTTTCTTGTTTGTGTGGTATCAAGAGTGAGCCTAAATGGCTTTGAGGGTTTTGTGATTAATTTACTGGTCTTTGGCCTAGCCATATTTTACCCTTAATTTTCATAGCAGTGTTCCAACATTGGCATAAAGTGACAGCAGCAATGTACACTGGTTGATTCAGGGGTCCCATCTGTTAGTGATGTGGCCCAGTTTATATGCCAGACTTCATGTCAGATGATGATTGGTGCTGGACAGCTAAGGCAAGAGGGTCGAGAGTTTGAAACCAGCATAGGCTACATACTTGAAACTTGGGGGACTTATTTTCGTATTAATTGTTTGTTCTTGTGAGACGGGCTCACGTAGCTTAGGCCAGCTTTAAAGTGTATTTGAGGGTGGCCTTCAATCCTCTAGCCCTCTGTTGTCTCAAGCCCTTAGAGTGGAGGTGAATACACTTTACAGTCACTGTTGATGTACTCCATGCTGCTTACTTAAAAGGACAGTGGAGTACTCTCAAGAACTTGAGGCTTGCTTATTGGAGATAAAGGGACAACATTCTGAATGCTAACATATTCCTCAAGAAGTTTAATTCTTAGAGAATTTCTTGGTTTTGGATTAATGATGGTTCATAAAGTATATGCAAATATTCCCAAGTCTTGAAAAACTCAGACATTTGAAACACTTGATAAATATTACATCTTTACTTGTATATCTAGAAACACTGTTTTCTGTTGTTAACCACTATCCCTTTTCTTGACCAAAATGACTTTTATAGACATGCTTTTATATTTCTTAAGAGAATTGGATCCACATCTGATGCTTTGCTAGTCACGTGCCTTATTTTCATGTTACTATTTATTTGCTTTGCAGGGGACGTTTACTGATGAGAAGTCAAAAGCTTCCCACCATATTTACCCATACCCTTCCTCTCAAGAGGACGGTAAGTTGCCTGTTGGTTGTAAGCGCCTAAGCACACACTGTACCGGAGGGGATGAGTAATGCTCACTGGTCTGAGGTGGAGCACTTGGTTCTTTCAGACGGTGAGACGTAACCCGTGCTCTTCAGTGTTCCTACCCGTTAGATTTTTTTTTTTTAATATAGCACCAATTTTATACTAACTGTTGATGTTTGCTGTGGACGGCTCAAAATACCGGGATATATGAGGCCAATGATTAGTGACTATAACAGAGTTCAGTAAACTCTGGTTGGATATCTATTTAAATCACCCAGGCTGGCTTGAACACAGCCAAGACTACCTTAAACTTGGGACCTTCACACCCTCAGCTCCTGAATGTTGAGAATATGTGCTGTTAGCATAGGACTAGGACCCAGTCATTACCCACTGAGCTACACTTCCGGCTCTTCTCTCTCTATGCTACAACCCCACTTATTTTTTTCTCTCAGGTTTTAAATTTATTTGGTGTAGGAACATGTGTATACATGTAGGAACCCTGCCACAGTGAGCTGTGTAGGGGCCAGAGGACATGCAGCTTGTGTGACTTGGTTTTGTGTGTATAGGGTCCTGTGATTTAAATTGAAGTCAGTTGCTTTGGCAAGAGTATGGATTGGATGGGCTTGACTGTCCTGGAACTCGTGCTTTTGATCAGACTGGCATAATCTTTGGGGATAATTTCAGGGTTCCTATGGCAATTTTTAGTAGTTTAAGAGAGCCCAGAGGTTCATTGGTGGTTCAGTGTTTAAAGGCTGGCAACCTGAGTTAAATTTCTGGGACCCATCTGGTAGGAGGAGAGCTCCACATGTTGTCTGTGGTTAGTTTGCCCATTGCTTTTGGTTTTGTAGTAGGACTGCATAAAGAAGAAGTTGCTGGTGCACATGCGTGCTCATGGCAGTCAGAGAGAGATACTGAGTCTTGATTGCTTTTTTTATAGACTCTCCTTTATGTATGTTGATTTGTTGGTTTGTTTGCTTGTTTCTTGAGGCAGCGTTTCTTTGTGTATCTTTAGCGGTCCTAGTACTAGCTCTGTGAACCATGCTGGCCTTCATCTCAGAAATCTGTCTGTCTCAGCCTCTCAAGTATTGGGATTAAAGGCTGAGCTTCAGAGGTCTGCCTTTCTCCACTCACCCAGTACTGCAAACACGTATGCACCTCCACACTCACCTTTATGTTACTGCTTTCTAGGTTAGATTTATTTTACTTTTTGCGTATGAATGTTTTGCCTGCATGCATGTACGACATCTTGTTTGTGCCTGTTGTCTTCCTTGAAACTTTGGATTATGAATGGTTCTGAGCCAGTTTATATGAGCTGGGAATTAAACCTGGGCTATTTGCAAATTCAACTTGTGCGCCAGACTGCTGACCCAGACTTCCTGCCTCCCAGCTTTTTTTTTTTTTTTTTTTTTCCCCCGGAGCTGGGGACCGAACCCAGGGCCTTGTGATTCCGAGGCAAGTGCTCTACCACTGAGCTAAATCCCCAACCCCGCCTCCCAGCTTTTTAACTAAGTACTGGGGTCTGAACTTTGGTGGCTAGCACTAGTGACTAGCCATCGCTCCAGCTCCAGAAATGTCCCTTTAATCTGACAAGTGGTTTTCAGTTTGAAAACTTAAAATTTGGAGCACTTAACTTGCAGAGGACCAGGGTTTGGGTTCCAGTAACTACAAGTACATTCTCAGCTGTCTATAACTATAGTTCCCTGCCATCTGACACAATGTCTGACCTCTGGGTTCCTGCACACATGTTGTATACATATATGACACTTGGGGGCACATACATACTACATTTTGTTAAGATTTATTATATGAGTACACTGTAGCTGTTTTCGCACACACACCAGAAGTGGACATAGGATCCCATCACACATAGTTATGAGCCACCATGTGGTTGCTGGGAATTGAACTCATGATCTCTGGAAGAGCACTCAGTGCTCTTAACCCCTGAGCTTTCTCTGCAGCCCAAATATGGTTTGTTTATTTGTTTTTTTAATCCTAACTAAATTGAGGTTATATTTTGATGCTTGTTTTTCTTTCAGAGGAGTGGCTGAGGCCAGTGATGAGGAGAGACAAGCAGGTGCTGGTGCACTGGGGCTTCTACCCTGACAGGTAATCCTAACTCTCCTGTGATTGTTCATGTTGGTCTTGATAATGGCATGTGCCTACAGGCCGTGAGGATGAAATCTATTATCATTTCCATCCCTTTGCTTTTCGAGAGAGGGTTTTTCTGTGTAGGCATGGCTGTCTTTGAACTTGCTCTGTAGACCAGGCTGGTCTCAAACTCACAGAGATCTGCCTGCCTCTGTTTCTCCCTCCCAAGTGCTGGGATTAAAGACAAGTACTCTTTCCACTTGGCCATTCTCCTGTACAGGAGACAGCCATGGAGCCCATCCGGAATGGCATGATCCTGAAGCCCCACTTCAACAAGGACAACAGCATCAAGTGGACACTTGTTTCAACCAGCTGGCTCGAAAGATCCGTAGACTCAAGGCCAGGCAGGCGAAAGCACTTAGCATCCGGTCCCATCAGACCCATTGTGAGGTGCCCTACAGTTAGATACCACACCAATGTCGGGACTGGGGGCTTCAGCCTGAAGGAACTCAGGATGGCTGGTATCCCACAAGAACATGGCTCGGACTATCCACATCTTTGTGGACCCAAGGAGGCAAAACAAATCTACTGAATCACTGCAGGCCAACGTGCAGCACCTATTTTTTTTTTTTTCCGGAGCTGGGGACCGAACCCAGGGCCTTGCGCTTGCTAGGCAAGTGCTCTACCACTGAGCTAAATCCCCAGCCCAACGTGCAGCGCCTAAAGGAGGGCTACCACTCCAAGTCATATTTTTCCCCAGGAAGCCTTCTCCTCCGAAGAAGGGAGACAGTTCTGCTGAAGAACTTAAATTGGCTACCCAGCTAACAGGACCTGTGATGTCTGTCCGGAATGTGTACAAAAAGGAAAAGGCCAGAGTCATCACAGAAGAAGAGAAGAACTTTAAGGCTTTTGCTAGTCTTTGTTTGGCCCATGCCAATGCCTGACTCTGGCATCCAAGCAAAAAGCTGCAGAACAAGATGCTGAGAAGAAAAAGTAATGTGCGCTCGGAGAGTTGCAGTACATTGTCCACAGAGAGGAGAGAGCAAGGTGGAGTGGAGTATTATCACCACCCAGCTGCATTCCTCATTTCCATCTATCTCTTTATTCCTTTTTCATTTAATTTATGAGTACACTGTTGCTGTCTTCTGACACACCAGAAGAGGGCATCAGATCCCATTACAGATGATTGTGAGCCACCATGTGGTTGCTGGGAATTGAACTCAGGACCTCTGGAAGAGCAGTCAGTGCTCTTAACCACTGAGCCATCTCTCCAGCCTCTCTTTATTCCTTTTTTCTTTAACGTTTATATTATTTATAAACCTCTTTACACAGGTTCTCACTATGTAGTCCTAGCTCACCAGCTTACCATGTAGGCTAGGCTAACATCAGACTCAACCAAGCTCTCTACTACTGTCTTCCCAGTGTTGGGATTAACATTGTACTGCCATGCCTATTTCCTTTTTACATTCCTTCCCTTCCTCCCTTCCTCTTTCCTTTCCCCTCTCCCTCTCTGAGGAATGGGTGAGGGATTGAATCCAGGTCTTTACACATGCTAAGGGGTAAAGCAACTTTATCGTTATAAATATAAAGTGTAACTATTAAATACATACATGCAATCATATACTTAGGAAATGCAGTGTGTAGTCTAATGGCATTTGCATGTATACAGTATGTACTGGGAAAATTAACATAATTAATGTTACTATTTTTTCTTTTAAGATTTATTTATTTTATGTGAGTACACTGTAGCTGTCTTCAGACACACCAGAAGAGAGCATCAGATCCCATTACAGATGGTTGTGAGCCACCACGTGGTTGCTGGGATTTGAACTCAGGACCTCTGGAAGAGCAGTCAGTGCTCTTAACCACTGAGCCATCTCTCCAGCCCATGTTACTATTTCTTTTCTGTTACTTTGTGGTCAGAGCCTTTAGGCTCTTGTCTTGACATAGGCAACTCCAATATATATGCTCTGGCATAAATATTATGTCAGCCAGGAATGGTGGCCACACCTTTAAACCAGCAGAGTTTGAAGCCCGCTTGGCCTACAGAGCTTCACAGAGAAACCCTCTCTTAAAAAACAAAACAGGGGTTGGGGATTTAGCTCAGTGGTAGAGCGCTTGCCTAGGAAGCGCAAGGCCCTGGGTTCGGTCCCCAGCTCCAAAAAAACAAAAAACAAAAAAAAAAACCAAAAAGCCACGGGAATTTTATGACTAGAGTTACCGTTTCCTGGCACTTGCCCTATTACTGTCTGCTTGTGTGCCCGAGCACTGTTGGGGAAGACATGTGCTGCAGTAGAGGTAGCAGCCAGGAAACAGACATACAAGAGGTTGCAAGGCCAAGTTGTCCTTGTGGATGTAAACTGCTACACATCAGTTTCTTTCTTCTAGTCTCCCTGTCCCAATATTTCATGCTAGTATGAATTCAGTGAATTGATCCATTGGTAAAGTTAACTCCATCATGGCCCAGTTACATTCTTTAGCCTGTGGACCTTGTAGGGAAGACTTCATATTTAAAGCATAAAATGATTTTACTTATCTCAAAGTGAGAGATTTGTTGGCCAAAGTGGTCTCTTAACATGTTATTAAGCCATTAATTAAGATGTATGTCTTTAAGGAAGGAATGGTGGGGGCTGGAGAGTTGGTTCATCAGTCAGTTCTTACTGATTTTGAAGAGAATCCAAGTTTGGTTCTCATCAGGCACATGCTACTCTGTAACTTCAATTTTAGGAGATCCAACTTCCTTTCCTTACCTCCATGGGCATCAGTCATTCACATGGTGTACAGACACGCAGACAAAATATTCATATAAAGTTAGTAAATTCACATAAAATTAGTAAAATTTTTAAAATTTGTATTGGTTCTTTGTGAATTTCATATCATGTGTCCCAAGCCCACTCATCTCCCCATCCCTTTGTATCAGCCCCCCTCCATTGCAACATCCTCCAAAAGAAGCAGCAGAAATCCTCTTGTGGAAGCTATAGCGTGTCTCATAGTATTCTCTTCTGTTCACACATTTTCACTTTCAAATATTCATTGTAATGAGTCATTGGTCTGGTTCAAAGCCACTGGCTTCTGTTATAGCTCAGTATAGATCCTCACAGGGACCCCTGTCAGGTGTCGTAGAGATCTGTAGCTTTGGATCTGCTGGACTGCTCCCCTCACATTCTGCAGTAGTTCATATATTGTGTAGATAAGGTGGGGTGGGTCAACTCAAAGCCCTGCATCCCAACCTGGGTGGTGGCTGAATAGTCACCACACCATGAGGGCGAGCTCTCCAGCACTGCCCAACTGGTTCTCTCACTGTCAGAGCTGGCTAGCACTCTTGCTCCTACTCCGTTGGCTTCACACCATCAGGGCCAACTCTTTTGTGCTGTCTAGTGGAGTGTTGGGCTTGCTGTCACCAGAAAGGGACAGGCCCAGCTCTCTCCTTATCTCAGACGGTGAGGGAATGAGCACATTTACGCCATGGCAGGCTCTCCTGCTCTTATGCCATTAGTTTTTTTTTTTTTTTTTTTTTTGATCCTTTTATTCTTTTTTTTTTTTTTTTTTTTTCTTTTTTTCGGAGCTGGAGACCGAACCCAGGGCCTTGTGCTTGCTAGACAAGCGCTCTACCACTGAGCTAAATCCCCAACCCCTAGTATTTTTTTTTTAAAGATGATTTTCTTCCTAATGTTTATGACAAATGAGTTTTGATCTTTTCAAAAACTATGCATGTTAAGTATTATGAATAAAATTATTTTATATCTAATCCTTATGTTTTTCTTGTCAGAAATTACATTTCTGTTTACCTCTTCATCCACTGACTTTTTGGTTTTTGTTTGAGGTAGAATCTCTTTATGCATATAAGCTTTGAATTAGTGGTCCTTATGCCTGAGCTCTAGAACTTCTGGGACTGTGAACCCCTGTGCCCTTGGTGTCTCCTCTTTCCTACTTTCCCTGTTTCACCTTTTGTCTTTGTTACTGCCTGGTCTTGACAGACAGGGTATTTCCCTTCTGTCTCCCAAGTGCCTAGAACAACAGTCATGTATCATTGCATCTGGCATTTTTACATTTGTAATTGAAGACAATGTGTCATTAGTTCTATTAAATTTTAAGAATGTGTGTTTAGGGGCTGGAGAAGTGGCTCAGCGGTTAAGAGCACTGACTGCCCTTCCAGAGGTCCTGAGTTCAAATCCCACAACCACGTGGTGGCTCACAACCATCTGTAATGGGATCCGATGTCCTCTTCTGGTGTGTATGAAGAGAACGACAGTGTACTCACATACATGAAATAAATAAGACTTTAAAAAATAAGAATGTAGGGCTGGAGAGATGGCTCAGTGGTTGAGAGCACCGACTGCTCTTCCAGAGGTCCTGAGTTCAAATCCAAGCAACCAGATGGTGGCTCACAACCATCTGTAATGGGGTCTGATGCCTTGTTATGGTGTGTCTGAAGACAGCTACAGTGTACCCATATTTATAATAAATAAAAATCTTTAAAAAAATATAAGAATGTATATCCATATATAGGCCAGACCAACCTTGAACTCAGTTTTTTCTGCTTTAGTCTTCAAGTGCTGGGATGCCACTGTGCTTGTACATGTGCTGTCTTTTAATACAGTTTGAATTAATGAAGTAAGATTGGCATTGTACCTATTATGAACTATAATTGATAACTTTAACATTTGAGTTACTTCTTTTCATTAAGTACTTACAAGTTGATGTACCTCACTCCACCTTGTTTGTTTGTTTTGAGACAGGGTTTCTCTTTTTTAGCCCTGGCTATCCTGGAACTCACTCTGTCAACCAGACTGGCCTCAAACTCAGAGATTAGTCTCCTGAGTGCTGGGATTAAAGGCATGGGCTATCACTTTCTTTTAAATTTATTTTTATTTTGTGTGCATTGACGGTTTGCCTACATGTTTCTCTGTGTGAGGGGATCAGATCTTGGAGTTATAGACAGTTGTGAGGTACCATTTGTGAGGTACCATATGGATGGTAGAATTTGAATTTGGTTCCCCTGGGCAAACAGTATTTTTAACCACTGAGCCATTTCTCCAGCTTATGCTGCCACTTCCACCTTTTCTTAAAGGGTTTACTTATTTTATGTATATGAGTACACTGTTTTCATGCACACCAGGAGAGGGAATCATATACCATTACAAAATGGTTGTAAGCTACCATGTGGTTGCTGAGAATTGAACTCAGAACCTCTGGAAACGCAGAGAATACTCTTAACCACTGAGCCATGTCAAGCAAATGCCACCTCTTTTCTAAAAAAGCCTTTAAATTCCAGTGTAGCTATCAGAGAAAAGAGTGTATGCTTTGACACACCTAGATTGAGCCTCAAATTTATGGCAAACTGTGTAAGATTGACAGTTCTTAGGGACTTAGATCTGAGATTTAATCCTGTCTGTGTCCTTGTGAACAAGCCTCTACTACACATTCCAGCTGCTTTGACCTCTGTCATTCCAACCATGTGATTGTGTACTGGACTCTTAAAGCCATGAGCCAAAAGAAAAAGAAAAAAAACTTCCATAAGTTGTTTTCCTAGAATTCCTGCCTAGCAGAGTCACAGAGCATCTAGCTTGTTAGTGCAGGAAATGGTGCAGGTCCTTCTTTCTGGACTTCATTTCTTTTTCATTTTTGTTAATAACTATGGCCTGCCCCCTGATAAATTTATATAATACTTTGAAAGAATATAAAACTACTTTCCCCCTCATCATGGTAATCTTTGCTTGGTACATTGATTGACCAAAAGTCCCCACTCCACCCCCCAATCTTACATTTAACTGGTAAGCAAATTTATGAGATGTGTGAATGTCTATGTGCATGCATATACACAAAAGCACTACACATGTAGAGAGCTGCTGGTTCCTGATACTTTTGAGTTTAATCCACAATAATCGTTATCATACAAATACTTGACCTAGTGTCTCTTTGGTTTTCTGGTTTATGTCATGTAAGATCAAACTTACTGGTGTTGTGATTTTATTGAACAGTATAGTAACTTTAACTATCTGTTCATGTACAGGACACTTATATTTATAATTTTTGGAATTGTTTTAATGCTTGTAGTGCTGGGTTGTTGCTTGCTGATTAGAGGATATTGAGTAGGGAAATGGGAGCAGAGATGATTTGTGTGGATATTGTGACATTGGTGAACATTCCAGGCTATAGGGAGCATCAGACACGAAGTGCATTCTGATTTAGTGGCATATGTCAAAGATGCCACTGAATCCTGTTACCTTAGAGAGGAGTGAGAAGACAATACGGGGGCCTAGAGGAAGTCCAGATTGTGAGACCCTTTATCTATCAACTTGACACAAGCTGGAGTCAGCAGAGGGACAGCCTTTGTTGAGGAAGTGTCTCCCTGAGATCCAGGCAATGTTTTCCATTAGTGATCAGTCAGTGTGAAAGAGTGCAGGCTGTTGTGGGTGATGCCATCCTGGACCTGCAGTCCTGTGTTCTGTCAGTTAGCAGGCTGAGCGGGCCATGAAAAGCAAGCCAGGAAGCAGCACCCTCTGGGTCAGCTCCTGCCTCCAGGTTCCAGCCCTTCTTGAGTTCCTACCCTGACTTCCTCTAATGATAAGCTCTGACCTAGAAGTCTAAGCTAAATAAATTCTTCCTTCCCAAACTTGCTTTTTGGTCTTGTTGTTTTCATCATGGCAGTAGAAACCCTGAAGCCAATGTTTTTGTGAGGACTTTGATTTTAATCTTAGTAGTATAGAGTCTGTCCTAGTTTCTTTATATTGCTATCCTTGGAGATTATATTCTTGGCAAAAGCAGCTTGGCAGGGGAGATGTTTATGTGGTTCCATGATTGAAGGTGAAGCCAGAGTGGGAACAGGGAGGTAGAAACTGAAGTGGAGACCAAGGGGGAATGCTGGCTCCTGGCAGCCTGCTTTGTCACATGGCCCAGACCTGCCTGCCAGTGGTGCT
The DNA here is from genome assembly GCF_021556685.1 of Rattus norvegicus. Classification (NCBI taxonomy): domain Eukaryota; kingdom Metazoa; phylum Chordata; class Mammalia; order Rodentia; family Muridae; genus Rattus; species Rattus norvegicus. The sequence goes on from NC_141541.1 coordinate 117,883,122, forward strand.
ACCAGCCACCGTAGGGTAGGCTAGGCCTTCTACATTAATTACCAATCAACAAAGCATGTTGTCAACCTGTCGATATGCCAGTCTGATGGAGGATTTTTCTCAATTGAGGATCCCTCATTGACACTTGCTGCTGTCAAATCGTCTTAAAAAATAACCTGCTCAGAGTCATTAGAAATTTTTGAATTGTAGAATGTTGTGCTAACTTTTTGAAAAGATCCTTCTCTTGGTATGTGAAAACCTCAGTTCTTGGGAAAGCAGTGGGCAGGGTAGGAAATGATTGTGGAGGAATGAGCGGAGTGGAGGGATTTGGGGGTTGACGCTCAACATACTTTGAGGGCACACGTGGAACCTGAGTGTGCTTGCTTTGGAACAGTTACCACACATGAACTAGGGACGTAGAACTGCCTGTTGGATGTCAAGTTTCAGATTTCCTTAGGGTACAGATGTAATACTTAAAAAATGGAACTTTGAAAACCTGAATGAGATCACCAAGAGAATTTTTCTGAATTTTTCCTAAGTTCTTGAATATGAAAGTGTGATGCTTGTGTTAATTATGATGTTACTAAGGCCGAAACTACAAGCTAGCTAGCTGTAGCTGAAGGCTGAGTGCTGAGTGTGAGAGAAAACAAATTCTGATGATAGCACAGACAAGAAGGCTGAGTTTTCAGGGGTTGTTTTGAGCAATCGGCAACATCTATTTAGAATTCTTTTTAACTAATTCAGGCAGGTTTTGGTTTGGTTTAGTCTTATTGACAGTAATGAAACAGAGGTGTATTTTTTAAAGCACTGTTACTGTGTGTATATATAATGTGAGTGTGAGAGTAGGTGCACTCATTCCATGGCACATGTGTGGAGGTCCAAGGACACTCTATAAAGTCAGTTCTCCTACTCATAAGTTCTAGGAATTGAACTCAGTTTGTTAGGCTTGTGTGGCAAATCTTTTACCCATGATTCTGGCCCATCGATTTACTAAAATTTTTTTCTAATAATATTTGTAATACATATCCTTAGTGCTTGAATAGTCTTTCTAATCAGTAGACTTGGTTCTAATTTGTTTGTTTGTTTAATTTGCTTTATAGCTATGACACATGGGTCCATAGTAATGATGTTGATGCTGAAATTGAAGATGCACCAATCCCAGAAAAGCCATGGAAGGTAATGGATCTGTACAAAAGAAATTATTCTTGCCTGGGCATAGTGGTTGTTCTTAGGAGACAGAAGATGGTAGATCTCTGGATTCAAGGCCAGCATGTTCTACGTCCTGAGTTCCAAGACCACAGCCATGTAGAGAGGCCTGTCCTGGGAAATGTGTTACTAGGCACACATGATGCATAGACATTTGATTAGGCAAAATACCCATAATAATACACATAAATAAATAGTACAGATGAACTATTTTTACACACTGGTTGCCATTCTCTGCAATAAATTAATTTGTTTTTTGAAAGCTCTCGCCACTCTGGCTTGTGCTGTCTCCGAGACGACTCTGCAGTCACTGCTGGCCTTGCTTTAGTAATGGTCACCTTGCCTCCTTCCCATGAGTATCCGAGAGGAAGCCCGCATCACATACAACTGTGTTTTCTAAGAAGATGTCCCTTTAATGTCCTCAACTCAAGAACATATCTGTGACCCTGATGACATTTTAGTAAGGTCTTAGGAGTCAATGTGTGCAGTGCTTCAGAAGAACCCAAACCCAAGCCAGAGTGTGAGAAATGGGGTTGTGAAGTTCACCTGTAAGGAAGGTCTTGAGAATGCCATTCCTTCGCCACCGTTACCAACATATTACACTCTGGAATTATAATCCAAGATAAAATCTTTGTTTTATTTTTTCTGTTTTATTCATACACGGTTACTCTGTGTAGCCTGTGGTGTCCTGGAACTCCCCTCTGTAGACCAGACTGGCCTCGAACTCACAGAAATCCACCTGCCTGTGCCTCCTGAGTTCTGGGATTAAAGGTGAGCACCACCACCACCTGGTAAGAGACGTCCTTTTTTTTTTTTTTTTTTTTTTTTGGTTCTTTTTTTCGGAGCTGGGGACCGAACCCAGGGCCTTGCGCTTCCTAGGCAAGTGCTCTACCACTGAGCTAAATCCCCAACCCCAAGAGACGTCCTTTAAAGGTTGTAGTGAGCCAGACTTTTGTTTGTAAACAGTTAATGATGTTCATTGCTGACCTTTTCCCAGGGAAAAAAAACCCTTTTTTAAGATTTCTTTCTTTCTTTAATGTTTGAGAGCTCTGTCTTCGTGTTTGCCCTGCATGCCAAAGAGGGCTTCGGGTCTGATCACAGATGTCTTGAGAACTGTGATTGGTGGTGAGAACTGAACACAGGATCTCTGGAAGAACAATCAGGGCTCCTAATTGCTGAGCCTTTTCTCCAGCCCCAGAAAAAAATTCTCTTAAGAAAGTTTTAATTTGGGGTTGGGGATTTAGCTCAGTGATAGAGCAAGCGCAAGGCCCTGGGTTCGGTCCCCAGCTCCGAAAAAAAAAGCTTTAATTTTAATTTCTTTAATTTCTATGCTTTTAATTAGTAGAGCAAAATGAGCTTTTTAAAAAACTACAACCTGAGGGACTGGATGTGGTGACGCAGATCTTTGATACACAGCTTTAATCCCCTTACTTGGGCGAGTGGATCTGAGTTGGAGGCTAACCTAGTCTATAGAAAACATCCCAGAATAGCCAGGTTACACGCAGAAACCCTGCCTGACAAAACAACAATTAAAACAAACTTGATCTTAAAAAACAGTATTTTTAAATGTATAGTATGTTCCCTATATTGTGTATGTGTAGTATATATAGTGTGTACAGTGTGCATAATGTATGCACATTTTTCTGGTCTTTCTAGCACCTACAGCAATAGCATTTTGTGCTCAGTCCCTTTGACATCCCCATTTTTTGCAAGGCTATTGTCATTGTCATCAGTATTAGTCTCTCACTTTAAGTACCTTCCCCCAACTCTGGGCAGAGGCCTTTTGACTTGAGCTTGTGCCTTCAGAGTTTTAGGCTTTGCTGATCTGCAGGTCTGCTGTGGCTCCTCCCTCACTCTGTCATCTTCTTCCATCTTCCCTACTTAAAAGACTGAACAGTTAGGGGCTGGGGATTTAGCTCAGTGGTAGAGCGCTTACCTAGGAAGCGCAAGGCCCTGGGTTCGGTCCCCAGCTCTGAAAAAAAGAACCAAAAAAAAAAAAAAAAGACTGAACAGTTAGTCCCAGAGGCAGGGGGAGCTCTGACTCTGAGGAAGCTGGGACATTCAGAATTCTAGACCAGCCAGTGCTACCTAGTGCGACTCTGTCTGTAAAAACAAGATAATTAATAAACAAAACAACCAATATGGGTCTTACATTATCAAGCAATTTCGCTGGGTTACACTGACTTTCGAGCACAGCAGCCATACTTTTTAGTAGCTGTGACTACTTGCTACCCACCTCCAAGATCAGGTCACTTGACTGTTGTCATTTCATTATAGACGAGTGTCAGGGAGGTTCACTGGACCTTCACCTAGATTCTCGCTGGGCTTTTTGTATCTCCTGGCTTTCTGTATGTAATTCTTCCATAATTGCATGTGTCCTTGTGATTCTAGAGAATATAGACTACAAGATCAGAAGGGCATTCTTATGTAGTAGTGGTTTGGTGGTATAGCTTTTTTGCAGCACCCATGCTCTTTTTTTTTTTTTTTTTTAAAGATTTTTTTTTTTAATTTTTTTTTTTTTTTTTTTTGGTTCTTTTTTTCGGAGCTGGGGGCCGAACCCAGGGCCTTGCGCTTCCTAGGTAAGCGCTCTACCACTGAGCTAAATCCCCAGCCCCTATTTTATTTTATGTACAGCATTCTGCCTGCATATGTGACTGCAGGCCAGAAGAAGGCACCAGATCTCATTACAGATGGTTGTGAGCCACCATGTGGTTGCTGGGAATTGAACTCATGACCTCTGGAAGAGCAGTCAGTGCTCTTAACCGCTGAGCCATCTCTCCAGCCCACCAACACCCATGCTCTTTAAGCAGGCCTAATACATTCACTGGTCCCCCAAGTTGAACTTTGGGATCATACTGGTCTGTGTATGAAGAGTAGGTAGATACTTCTCTCTGCAGGGAAAGTGCCTGAAACCAGCCCATCTTGGCTTCTATTGGCTGACATATCACAGGTTATTTTCAGTGTTGAAGGAAGCTTTATAGTTGTAATTGCTAGCTTGCGCCTCATTTCCTTGCTTCTAAGCACTCTGCCCCCTCCCCTCTGCCTTTAGAGGTGTGACTAAGAGGAGGTATGTGTCCAATGCCGAATCATAACTGTGCCCATTTGATATGGTTTTAGGTTCATGTGAAATGGATTTTGGACACTGATGTTTTCAATGAATGGATGAATGAAGAGGATTATGAAGTGGATGAGAACAGAAAGCCAGTGAGTTTTCGTCAACGAATTTCAACAAAGAATGAAGAGGTATTTAACGTGGCGCTATTTCTTAACCACTGGTTGCTTTTGCTTTTTCTAAATATTTTCTTTCTTGATAATCTGAAACATACTCCCGAGGGTGCTCACCTAAGATGTGCAAGTACAAGTCATTCAGTGACTTAACCATCTATTAGCATCTTACTAGAGAGAAGAGTGAAACCTTAGTGGACCAAATGTGCTAATTCTATAGCTGATTTTCTTTCCCCGGTAGATAGAAGTTTTAACTTTTTTTTTTTTTAATTTATTTATTTTATGTATATGAGTACACTGTAGCTGTCTTCAGACACACCAGAAGAGGGCCTCAGATCTCATTACAGATGGCTGTGAGCCACCATGTGGTTGCTGGGATTTGAACTCAGGACCTCTGGAAGAGCAGTCAGTGCTCTTAACCACTGAGCCATCTCTCCAGCCCAAGTTTTAACTTTTTATATTAATTGTTAATGCGTATGGGTGTTATGAGTGTATGTATGCACTGAGCATATATGGTATCTGTGGTTGTCAGAATAACGTGTGCTGGGAATCAAACGTTGGAGCAGCTAGTGTTGCTCACCGTCTTGTCTCACCTGCTCTTGTTTTTTGTTTTTTAATTTTTTTTTATTTTATGTGCATTGGTGTTTTGCCTACATATATATCTATGTGAGAATGCTAGATCCTCTGGAACTAAAGCTACAGACAGTGAGCTGCCATGTCGATACTAGCCCTTGTTTTTTGTTTTTGTTTTTTTTAAAGGTTCATTTATTTCATGTATGTGGGTACACTGTCGATGTCTTCAGACACACCAGAAGAGGGCAACAGATCCTATTACAGATGGTTGTGATCCACCATGTGGTTGCTGGGATTTGAACTCAGAACCTTTGGAAGGGCAGCCAGTACTTTTAACCACTGAGCCATCTCTCCAGCCCTTGTTTTAATTTTTAAATGCATTTTTAAATTTAGTCAATAAGGTAATAATAACTTTCATGTTTTTAAATAATGCCACATGATAGCTTAACTTATCTACCAGTTTTTCTTAGGAAAACCAATGTCTTTAGTTAATACTATAGTAACTTCAGTGTAAATACAACACTACAATATACTGGTCTTAAAATACTTTGAGGGGGCTGGAGAGAGATGGCTCAGCGGTTAAGAGCAGACTATTCTTCCAGACGTCCTGAGTTCAATTGCCACCAACCACATGGTGTCTCACAACCACCTATAATAGGATCCAGTGCCCTCTTCTGGTGTGTCTGAAGACAGCTATGGTGTACTCACATACATAAAATAAATAAATCTTTTAAAAATTTTTTTGAGAATTAAAGTGCTGTAATGTTTTCTGAAAATAGGGGATTTAGCATTTAATGTTTTTATTACTATGGGCCCAAATCCTTATTTGTAAGAAGATACCACAATGAAACATATTACTTTTTATTCTATCCTAAAATTTTCTTGATTAAATGAAGTTTAAGTTTTGGCTATTTACTTATGATACCATAAAAGGCAGTGTTTGTGCCAGGAATGGTGGTGCATGCTGTGAATCCCCGCTCTCAGTGCCAAGGCAGGCAGATAGGTCTGTGTGATTTTGAAGCCAGCCTGGTCTGCATAGCAATTTCAGGCTGGCTACGGTTACAAAATAGGACCTGTCTCTACAAACAAAACCTCACAACTTTTTGGCTACATGTGTCTCTAGAGTAAGAAACTGGATCAAGAACATTGCCTTTTGTAACTGTTGAAGGTTTGTGGCAGTCCCATGAAGAGATCTAAGATTCTAAGATCATTTTCATTTACTACATCTAAATTTGTATTGCTCTTTAAACTTCCTTTCTGTTTTGTTTTTTTGTTGTTTATTTTAAGTAAGTGTTTGCTGATAGTCTTTAACATAACAGGAATTGGTGGTACCAACCTCAGCTTTCCCAGAGCTGGGCACACAAAGTATATTTCACCAAGTATATTTTCGTTTTATGTTTGGTATTTATATTTACGTATATATGTATGTGAATGTGTATATGTTAAACCATTAACTGAAAATAAAGAGATTTATGTTTTTTAAATAAACATTTTTTTTTAAAGATTTATTTATTTCATGTAGAAGTACACTGTAGCTGTCTTCAGACACACCAGAAGAGGGCATCGGATCCCATTACAGATGGTTGTGAGCCACCATGTGGTTGCTGGGAATCGAACTCAGGATCTCTGGAAGAGCAGTCGGGGCTCTTAACCACTGAGCCATCTCTCCAGCCCCAAGATTTCATGTTTTTACACCTGTGCTCTTAATACTAAAACATCTTTCTCACACTGTATATCGCAATATTTTATTTATTTTTAATTATTTGAAAATATTTGGGGTTTTTTAGTTTGTTTGTTTCATTTTTTTCCGAATAGTCTTTTTCTGTGTATCCCTGGCTGTCCTTGGACTCACTCCGTAGACCAGACTGGCCTTGAACTTAGAGATTGTCCTGCAACCTCAGTGTCAGGTTTAAAGGTGCCAACACCCACTTCCCTGAAGCAGTTGGGATATTTTATAAATGCCACTTGTGTTAGCATCATTTGAGGTTGTAATTTCTTATGTTAGTAGCATGTTGTTTTTTTTTTTTTTTTTTTTTTTTTGGTTCTTTTTTTCGGAGCTGGGGACTGAACCCAGGGCCTTGTGCTTCCTAGGCAAGCGCTCTACCACTGAGCTAAATCCCCCCCCAACCCCCAGTAGCATGTTTTGTATATTCGTAGTTACTGAAATGTTTTCCCATCTGAGACGAATTTCAGTTTTGCTGTGTTGCTAGGGTAAAAGTTCTCAACCCTGTGGCCCTTTAATATGCTTTCTCTTTTTGTGTTATGGTGACCCCATCCATAAAATTATATTTGTTGCTCCTTCCTAACTCCAATAGTACTAATGTTTAATGTTTTACGTGTTTTGTCATGTATTGTAATATAAAGTTGTCTGTTTTTGAAGATCTAAGGGAACCCCTATTAAGAGCTTCTTAAAACCCCCAAAGGGATCACGCCGTACAGGTTGAGCATGGCTGACCTCTATGGTCAGGAATATTTCTTCATTGCTGGTAATTGGTGCTTAATTTGTTACTTCACTTGCTCTGATGCAGGAGACTTGGTAATATGTGGAAGGTCACCTTTGGACAGGGGTTTGTAGAAACTTAGGAATTGAGAAAGTTGCCTAATACTTATCTTCATTTTCTTCTTCCTAGCCAGTCAGAAGTCCAGAAAGGAGAGAGAGGAAAGCATCCGCCAATGCTCGCAAGAGGAAGCATTCCCCTTCTCCTCCTCCTCCTACAGCCACGGAGTCTCGGAAGAAGAGTGGGAAGAAAGGGTAAGATACGGATTCCTTGAATACAGCTATTGCCCTTGTTGGTAAGTAATGTTGAAATGCTATGAAGTAAGGCGTGCCAGGAACCGCGTCCTGAGCCATGTGTGGCGCTCGCCACACGCCTGTCATCTTGCCATTTAGGAGGCAGGGGTGATACTGCTTCAGCTTTGAGGCTGACTTACTCCAGAAAAACGTGTTCTAGTACAGCCTGAGCTCAATTCCAGGACACACAGTTACTGTCTCTGTTGGATTTGATCACCGCTCCCATTTGTGATTGACCTGACAGAAGAGTCAGAAGCTCTAACTGTTGAACTGTTGTTGTTCTGACAAGCCTGACATATACCCAGCAGTCTTGTAGTAACAATTTGGATTTGTAATTGAATAGATTACTGATAACATAAAACAAAACTTTAATACAATGCCTGAAGGTTATATTCACAGTATAGGTAATAGTTGGAGAATTCTGTTATTATAAATAGATATTTGATAATTTCAGACTTGCCTACTTTAACATATACATTTGTTTATTTTGTTTGTTCTTTGTATGTTTTTTGTTTTGTTTTTCAAGACAGGGTTTTTTATGTAGCTCTGACTGTCCTTAAACTCAGAGATCTACCTACCTCTTCCTCTTGAATGCTGGGATTAAAGCCAAGTCATCTGCTAGATATCTTAATCTCAGTCAGCAAAGCGTCTCACCTGCTTTGCTCCATCCCATTTCACACTGCTGAAGGCCTCTCTCTGAGCCTGGCGGCAATCTCTCTACCTACCTAGTTCCCAAGACAGACTTCCATGCCAGAAACACACATCCCAACTTCATGGCAGCCTAGTGTCTCCAGCCGCCACACACTTTTCAACACTCAAACCATCACATAAAAGAACACACAATACAATAATCTTTGACAACTGATAAGATATAATTGCCCACCTAAACATACAAAGCCCTGTACACATCCATCCCTTAAGAACATTAATAACAACCTGTAAATGTACAGCGTGGAATCTTAACGTCAGCTTCCGTTTTCTCTCCTCCGTGACTTCTCTCCTTGTCCCTCCTCACCTTTCCCCCATCCAGCCTATTTTGTTTGCTTGGTTGTTGTTGGTAGTGTTTTTCTGTTTTGTTTGTTTTGTTTTGTTTTGTGACAGGTATGTGGGGAGTGATTTGAGATGGTTGTTCTTTTTCTTTTTTTTTTTTTTTTTTTTTCTTTTTTTCTTTTTTTTGGAGCTGGGGACCGAACCCAGGGCCTTGCGCTTCCTAGGCAAGCGCTCTACCACTGAGCCAAATCCCCAACCCGAGATGGTTGTTCTTTGTACATTCTGCGACTCACTCTGCAGGCCAGGCTGGCTTGGAACTCACAGATTTGCCTGCCTCTTCCTTAAGGACATGAGCCACCACCAGCCAGCAGATCGTTTGTTACGTTTTTGGTTTTGTTTGTCTGTTCATCTGTTTGGAGTCAGTGTCTCTATGTAGTCCTGTCTGTCCTGTACCTCACTATGTAAACAGACGGGCCTCACACTCAAAAGCATCTACCTGCCTCTGCCGGAAACGAGCTAGTTTTCTTTGAGAAGAAGAAAATGTTCCTACCCTGTGGAGCCAGCCTTGTTTGATTTCTTGATGACTGATGTGGGAGGGCTCAACTCACTGTGGACTAGATAGTCCTGGGTGTCACAAGAGTGCTGGTGGAGCAAAGTAGGAAGGAGCACTCCTTCATGCCCAGGGTCTTCCCTCTTCCTTCCTGTTATGGATTTCCTTGCTGCTTTTTCTTTTTTTAAAATAGTTTATTTGTATATGAAATCAGACTTGCCTTGAACTCACATTCTCCTGCCTCTTACAAAGTGGTGGGATTAAAGGCATTGTCAGCACTGCCTGGCTTCTCCTTGGTACTTTTCTTAACTTGTGTGTGTTCCTGAGGTAGCTAGTAGTCCATGCAGAGTTCTTCTGCCCATCCTCCTGAGCGCTTCAGTTACAGTCACACACCAACACACCCTGATTTTTTTGTTTGTTTGTATCACTTCGTATGCCCCTTTTGTCTTTAACATTCAACCATATTGTTACTTTTACATATGGTAACTATTCAGAAAAAGCTATGGCATTTTTCATAAGGAACATGAGGACTGTTTAGCTTTTAGAACTCAAACGATACCTCAAGAAAGTAGAGTTGTCCATGTCTTACAGTGCGTTTCCATTTTACCCCGTGCAGGCTGAGTGAGCGCTGGGTCTCCTTAGCAGGAATCCTTTCACTACACTACCTCAGACTCCTCGTGTGAACAGTAGTGACTGTCCTATTTTATGTCCCAGTCACTAGAGTTTGAAGCTCATTTGATGTTGCTTGAGTCAAGTGTCTAATTTGCTTGATTATTTCTTTTTTTTAAAGTGTTTCAGAGTATAAATAATAGTTTAGCTATAACATGAGACATTTTGCTAAAAGTATCTCTAATTGGCCTTTTTCTGTCCCATATGTGTTAGACAAGCTAGTCTCTATGGGAAGCGTCGAAATCAGAAGGACGAGGATGAGCAGGAAGATCTTACCAAGGACATGGAAGACCCAACCCCTGTCCCCAACATAGAGGAAGTGCTTCTCCCGAAGAACGGTTGGTATTCTTTTCATCAGACCTGGTATTGGCTATCACTTCACATAAAAACAAGTAAAGTCATTTCTGAGTATACTGTTTTTTTTATTTTTTTGAAATAGCATCTCTCCATGTAGCCCTGGCTGTCGTGAAACTCACATGTAGACACAGACTAGCCTGAAACTCAGAATTGAATGTGTCCGTCTCTACCTCCTGAGTGCTGTGCTGGGATTAAAGGCTTCTACTACAACACCATAACATATAGTTCTTAACTTTCCAATATTAATAGATTTTCCCTTCATTGTATCGGTTTTTAAAAATTCTTACTTTCTCATTTTACTTATGGCTCATCTTGTGGTTTGTGTGTATGTCTGTGATTTCTTTATTGAGTAGACACACCAGTCAAACAGGTCCATACATTTTATATTACCCTGTTTATGGTGGTGTCAGTCTATATAATCCAAGTTCTGGGGGTCTTAGGCAGCAATATTCTGAACGTGAGGGAGCCTGACGTCCATGCTTGTTTCGAAAACTAGAAATACGAGATGGAGTAAGCGCTGAGAGGAGAGTGCTTGCCTAGTGCATGTGACATTTAGGCTCACTCTCAACCCCACTTTTTTAAAATTAGATTTATTTATTATATACACTGTAGCTGTCTTCAGACACACCAGGAGAGGGTGTCAGATCTCATTACAGATGGCTGTGAGCCATCATGTGGTTGCTGGGAATTGAACTCAGGACCTCTGGAAGAGATCAATCAGTGCTCTTAACCACTGAGCCATCCCTCCAGCCCCCAACATTTTTTTAAAAGCAGAAAATAGTACCAGAAAAAGGTGATAGACCTAATGTTTATTAAACATAATTTTTCAAGAAGAGACGGTTTATTGCATTCTCTCCAACCCCATCCCTATTGTTTACCAGTTAATTCCCCACATTTGTGGAATAGGATGACACTGCTGTTTGAGTGATTATCAGTTGGGCAGGTGGTCTAATGTCTTGAGGTTTTACATAAAGGGTGAGGATAGGGCCACATTGGCTTGTGATATGCATCCATGTTTTATTCAGGTTCTGTCATGTTCTTGTCATCTTTAATGTTGTTTAATATATATTAATGGATATTTTGTCTACATGTATGTACACCACACAGGCCTTAGGAAGCCAGAAGAGGGTATCCGATCCTTTGGGATTGGAGTTATCCTAATCCACTTTGCCCTTAGCTGAGTAGCCTCTCTCTCTGTAGTCTTAAAATCAGTGTGGGTTTCTTCTAACACTTGATTCTGGTGTTTTTCCCTTTCTAGTAAACCCAAAGAAGGACAGTGAAAACACACCAGTTAAAGGAGGCACGGTGGCAGATCTAGGTAAAGACAACAGATACAAATGCTTTCTCTCCTGACTGTCAGTTCCTTAAATATTGGTCTTTACTTCATGTAGTTACTTTCATTTGCTTTGTTTACTGCTCTTCAAGACTGCCCGATTGCCTTCTGTGCTGCGTGGTTTAATGCTCTTAATTATTGTGGATATGACGTACCTGCAGGAGTAAGTGTGGCAGTTCAGGTTTTGAGTCAGAAGACGGCCTTTGGGATTCCACTGTTTTTTTCAGAACTGGGGTTGGGTGGGTGTTTGACCCTGAGTGTGGCTGGCAGTGGAACCCTTTCCCTTGCCTTTTTTTTTTTTTTTTAAAGATTTATTTATTTTATGTGGGTACACTGTAGCTGTTCTCAGACACACCTGATAAGAGGGCATCAGATCTCATTACAGATGGTTGTGAGCCACCATGTGGTTGCTGGGATTTGAACTCTGGACCTCTGGAAGAGCAGTCAGTGCTCTTAATGGCTGAGCCATCTAGACCTCCCCTGCCTTTTTAATAGGGGAATGAGCCAGGTACGAAGGCTCACATTTCTTTTCTTTTCTTTTTTTTTTTTTTTTTTTTTTTTTTTTTTTTTTTTCTGGAGCTAGGGACTGAACCCAGGGCCTTGGGCATGCTAGGCAAGTGCTCTACCACTGAGCCAAATCCCCAACCCCCTCCCCTGCCTTTTTTATTTCATCTTTTCATGCTATATTTCTTGGCCGACTCCACAGTGGTACATGGTTCTATCTTAATGTCTAACGTTTAAAAAGAGCAATTCTAATGACAGCAAATCAAATAAGATAAACACATATTTTGACAATGATTCTAGTTGACTTAGATGTTATTATTAGATCTCAGTTGTTATTTTTGCCTTCCATATATTAATTTTTCTCATTCATAACTGATAATTGCTTATTCAAAGGCCAGAAAAAGAAACCTAGTGTAAGTAGGCTTTTATTTCTTCCCGTTGAATGGACAATATGGAAGGTTATACCAATGGATGTTCTTCACTGTGAAATTCTGCTAAACAATGATGGGAACTTGTAATTTATTTTCGTAGTTTTGTTTGTTTGTTTGTTTGTTTGTCTTGAGTCATGGTCTCTGTATTTCTGGGTGGCTTGGAACTCACTATGTATACCAGGTTGGCCTGAAACTGTGCCAGTTGCTATGGTTAAAGTGTGCACCACTATGCCCTAGCAGGTGTTTTGTTTGCTTGCTTCTTTTGAATCAGGGTTTCTCTGTGGCTGTCCTGAAACTCAGAATGTAGGACAGCAGGCCTCAAACTCAGAGATCTGCCTAACTTTGCCTCCTGAGCTCTGTGATTAAAGGTATGGCTGCCATATGAAACTGACATAAATCTTTATGCCAGAGCATACATACTAGGGGTGCCTATGTGAAGAGAAGATCCTAAAGGCTCTGAACACATTAACTGAAAAGAAATATTAACATGATTACCCTAACTTTCTTAGTACATGTTTTATACTTGAATTAGGACATCCCACTGCACTTGGCTGAAGGTGCCGTTGCTCTCCAGTGGAGAGTTATGTCTTTGAATGTGGCTGTCCTGTTTCATTTCTGTCTGAGTTGTAGTTCGAGCCCTGATAATGAGGGCATTGTGACCCGTCAAGTCTTATTTTTCTCGTTTAATTATTTTTATTGATGTGTACGAATGCATGGCTGAATGTATGTGCACCTTGTGTGCAAAGCTCTCAGATGTAAAGAGAGCCTGTCAGATTCCCTGGGACCCAAATTACCAACTGTTGTAAGCTGCAGCGTAGTTGATATGAGTATAACCCGAGACCTCTGAATCCTCTTAACCACTGAACCGTCTCTCCCACCCCTCAAGTGTGTGTTTGTCTTCAGAGTTCTTAGCTATTTAGTTACCTTCTGCTATGTAGTTAAATAAATTTCTATATTCCTTTTATGCTTGAGGGCTTGGAAAAAAGAAAAAACAAAGCAAAGTGGAGTGGTTTGCCCTCTCAGAGAACCATAGTACAGTTTTTGAACAGCGTTAATTAGGATCCAAGATAAGGATGTCAGTCTCTGTCAGCGTCAGTCACTCCCATGTGTCAGCAATGGAAAGCTTAGGTTTCTTGGGAGGGGCGGGGATGGGTGGACCCAAGTGCATTCAAGGCATGTACTCTGCCACTGAACTGCACACCAAGCTGAAATTGCATTTTTACCCTATTATTGTAGCAGCATCTAGACAGAGATTGGCTTTGTCAGTTTAGAGCTTTTCTCTCCTCCCTTTTTTCTTTCCTTTCTTTTGTGTGTGTGTGGAGTGTGTGTGGGGGTGTGTGTGTGTCTGAATGTGTGTGAGTTCGTGTGTGTGTGTGTGTGTGTGTGTGTGTGTGTGTGTGTGTGGGTGTGTGTGTACTTTAGATCATAATTATTCATCCTGAATCCCCTGTTACTTATTTATTGCAGGTCAGGGATGTTCATTTCTGTATTGCCTAGATATCTTCTGGATTTTAGTCGTTATATACTTGAGTATTAAACTGCTTTGCTCTGTTTTACTAGAGAAGTAAATGTTCCGGTTAGAATGATAATTTTTTTCTGAATTGACATGGAGATTAGATTGTATTTTAATATTAATTGGTTCTGTTGCATTTCATCAGTGATTCATGTTGTTACGGTGCACTGTTGTGAGTCAGTGTTGGTTGGCTTTACTATCTATAGGGCATGTTTAATTTCAGAGACTTGGTGTGTGTGTTCTTTGTGACATCAGCTTTTTTTTTCCCCCTTGAGACAGTGTTTTTTCTTTAGTCCTGGACTGGCTCTGTAGACCAGGCTGGCCGGGAACGAAGAGATCCCTCTTCTGCCTCCCCAGTGCTGGGAATAAGGGTGTGTGCCGTCATCACTTCAATTTTATTTGTTTTGATGTTGTTGTTGTTGAGTGTGGGTTTTTTTGTTTTGTTTTTTTTTTGAGACAGGATGTCCCTGTTGTCCCTGAGTCACCTGGATTTCATTTTGTTGGCCGGTTTGAACTCAGAAGAGATTGCCCAGCTTCTGTTTCCCTTTTCTTGTGTTAAAGGTGTGAGCTCCCATGCCCGGCTACATCAGATATTTTTGTGAATTTCCTTTTTACATTTTATTGTCATTTTTATTTAAGCGATTTCATATATGATTTCTTTGCTGTTTGTCGCTCGTAGATGAACCTGGCCTGGAACTCGAGATCTTTCTGTCCTTTTCTCCCAAATGCTGTCATTAAATGTGTATATCACCACCTTTTGGCTTAGCTTAAAATTTAAAAAAAAGAAACAAAATTTTTTCTGTTGATGAGACTTTTGACTGCATGTATTTGTAGAGACCATGTATATGCAGTGCCCACGGAGGTTAGAAAAGGGTGGATTCATAGTTGTGCTCCAGGATCTGGTGCTAGGCCCTGAACTTAGGCCTTCTGCAGTAACACAGCGCACTCTGCTGCAGAGCCATTTCCTCGTTTCCCTAAGTGCATTTCCATAGGTTTTTCTTATTCTCCCTAATCAACTCTTAGGCCATAGAGCTGCTCTTGTCAGTGGGCAGGTACTGTTTGTTGCTGGGTAGTCCAGACTGGCCTCAAACTTAGAATCTTCCTAACTCTTCTGTTATGCTGGGATTACAGACCTGGGCCACCTTACCTCATTTAGTTGCTGATACTTTTACTCTACCCATCCTCAGGAGACTTCATTCAAATCTCTTATAAGATCTTGTTATCAATAAGATCTCTATTATGACACTATTATTCTTGTTATTGGTACGATTTCTGTTGTGACACTTATTATAACCTTAGAAATTATGAACTTAGCATTTGTTTAAAGGGTGGTATCACCTTACACCTCATGCATTTGTAAAAATGACCATTTCTTCATTGTGCATTTGTTTTATTAATGACTTATTTATTTTCTCTGTTTGGTACCAGTTTTGTAACATAGAAAGTTTCTGCATAATTCTAATAGCAGTGAGTGATTATTAAAACAAATTGTTTTCATTTTGCAGATGAGCAGGATGAAGAAGCCGTTACAACAGGAGGAAAGGTAAAAGTTTATTTATTCTGAGATGAGAGAAGATTCTCTTGCACTGAGTCATGTGCACTGAGCAGAAGCAGAATTACATGGGTTCAGATGACCTCACACTGACCTATGTCCCAGCCTGTCCCTCCTGACTGCTGTCATCACCGCACTGCTGCTCACTGTACCTGAGGGGCTGGTATATGTTCTGGGCAGGCAAGCACCTATCACCTGGTCCCTAGTCCAGTCATCGTCTTGTCTGATCTGAGTAGATTAACCGTGTGCCTACACTACTGTACCCAGTTTGTTTTGGTTTGGGGTTGTGCCCCCCTCCCATCCCCCGTCCCTCACCGTCACTCCCCATCATGAGTTTAAAACTTGTCCTGTTGGCCTTGAACCTCATGGCTGACTTTCAGGATGCTAGGATTGCTCATTAGCTGTCACACCCAGACATCCAGTTAAATTTCATACTCCCTGATAATAATTGTGTGGGGGGGTAATTTTGTGTTGGGAGGGGGGGCTGTTGTGGTTTTGTTTTGTTTTTGGAGACAATGCTTGTTCATGTAGCCCCGGCTTTTGAACTTGCTTTGTAGAACAGGTTGGCCTTGTACTCTCAGATCTGCCAGCCTCTGCCACCAGGGCCACCAGCACCTGGCAATACTTGTATTTCTTAGTCAGAAATCTTACTGACAACAGCCTTAGTATTTTCCAAGATCATAAGGTGTAATTTTTAGTTCCATACAATTTTTAGTTCCCTATTTACAAAGTATCAATCATAGTTGACTGTGTTGGTTGTGGTGTACCTGTCAGTTCGGATTAGTAGCACAGCATGCCTGGCCTTGATTTTTGTCACCTTTCTATCTGTAAGGGTGTAGTATAGATTGCAGCTAAGGGCAACTGTTTGCCTCCTGTTAACCTTGCTCACGCCTGAGTATATGCTGTATTGTGTGCAGTTGTTCATGGAGGCCAGGAGAAGGCGTTTGACCTTTGGGGTTTGTTGTAAGCTACCTGACAGGGGTGCTGTCACCAAGTGTTGGTTTTCTGTAATATTACCAGGCGCCTTATACCACTGAGGCCTCTCTCTCGCCTCCACTGCTAAGTTCCTGCTTTCCTTTCATCAATTCTTTGGTCATGTGATCCTGAAAGCATCAGATGAGACGGAGAGATGGCTGCTTCTTTTTAAAAAATAAAGCAGATAGGCTTGCTTTTAGTCACACTTGTAGCTTTAGCTGCTAGTGGTTATAATAATGTTTTATCACCTTTTGACTTTTTTGAGATAGCATTTCACCTTTCATCCCTGGCTAGCCTGGAACTTGTAAGAGTTTTATCTGCTTCTACAAGTTCCAGTGGTTAAAGCCATGTGCCACCATTCCTGGCAATAAGTACAGTTAGATTGCAAATTTTTTTTTTTTTGATGTAACAGCAAGAGGTAGCTTTTATTAACGAGATCTCGGGCCGATACCGAGGTCTTGGGCCGACACGACTCGCTTCTCACGCACGAAATAGAGGAGTCGACCAGATTGCAAATTTCTTTTACTTTTTTTTTTTTTTTTTTTTTTTTTTGTGGTTCTTTTTTTCGGAGCTGGGGACCGAACCCAGGGCCTTGCGCTTCCTAGGCAAGCGCTGTACCACTGAGCTAAATCCCCAGCCCCGCAAATTTCTTGCTAAATCTATTTGTAACAGAAATATTGCAGAGTAATGTTTAACTTACACATTTTCGTTTTACCCATTTTTGGGAAGATTTTAACAAGTCACAACAGAGTAAAGCTAACTGTTTTGGTAGATGGGTTGTTTGTATGTGTTGGATGGTTGGTGAGTTGGTTTGTGTTCTGAGGCATTGCCTCTACATGGCCCTCGTGGTCCTGAAATTCACTGTATACTGGGGTGTCCATCAACTCAACAGAGATCCCAGTCTGTCTGCCTTCCAAGTGCTGGGATTAAAGGCACAATAGGATTTGGATTTAAAGATAGAGTCTTGTGGGGTTGGGGATTTAGCTCAGTGGTAAGGCCCTGGGTTCGGTCCCCAGCTCCGAAAAAAAGAAAAAAAAAAAAGATAGAGTCTTGTGTATTATGGGCTTTTCTCATTCTCTGTGTGGCCAGGCTTTCATTGAACTCCTCCCATCTCTGTGTCCTGATCACAGGTTTTCTAGGTGATATTACCATACCAAGCTCATGTAACTTAAATTTAAGAATTAGATACGTGCTGTTCTTGGCAGAGTCAGGGCTAGCCTGGTGTACATACTAAGGTTCAAGAACATCCAGGCTTATATGGTGAAAGACCTCGCCCCCCTCCAAAAAACAAATCAGTGCGTACTTCAATAAACTTGTTTTCTATTTGGAATAATTGCAATAATGGGCTTTTCTTCAGGAAATACTAATTTTTTATTACATTTTCTGCCTGTGTATACTCATGTTTGCCACATCATATGTGTGTGTAGGTTAGAGAACGTTCATGAAAAGATTCTCTCTTTCCACAATAAGGCTTCTAGGACTCAAACTATTGGTGGCAGGCGTTTTTGTTTTTGGTTTTTTTGTTGTTGTTGTTGTTGTTTTGTTGTTGTTTTTTCTTTGCTCCAAGTAAAAGAACTTAGGTCTTCATTGACTCAGCAGACATACTCTAATCAACCTAACTGTAAGCAGATTGATAGTGAGAATAGTTTTGCTAGAGCCCTTATTTTAAGGAGTGAGCTTTGTTAGTGAATAATTGTTATTTCTCCAGCATTCCAGTGCTCTCCAGTGCTTCATGCTTTTACGTCAAATTCCATTCTTTATTTATTTTTGTTTTTTAAGACATGGTTTCTCTTTGTAACAACCTGACTGTCCTGAAATTCACTCTGTGGACCAGGTTGGCCTCTAACTCCCAGAGATACACTGTTTCCTGGATGCTAGAATAAAAGGTTTATTTAATGCACCACTCCCTTACACAGTTCACCTGTTTAGAAATTGATCTTGTATATGAGTACACTGTTCAGACGCACCAGAAGAGGGCATCGGATCTCATTACAGATGGTTGTGAGCCACCATGTGGTTGCTGGGATTTGAACACAGGACCTCTGGAATGGCAGTCAGTGCTCTTAACCACTGAGCCATCTCTCCAGCCCCTAGAAATTGATCTTAGTTTACCTTTTTTGTTTGTGGGTACACTCAAACACATGTGGCTTTCTTTTTTTTTTTTCGTTTTCTTTTTTCCGGAGCTGGGGACCGAACCCAGGGTCTTGCGCTTCCTAGGCAAGCGCTCTACCACTGAGCTAAATCCCCAACCCCCCTGGCAACAGATCTTAATGTTAAGTACTATGGCATAGGAAAATTTGGTCAAATTAAGGTTAAGAAATCAGTCTCTGAAAACAATTCAAAAAAAAATTTTTTTTTTTTTTTTGGAGCTGGGGATCGAACCCAGGGCCTTGCACTTCCAAAATATTTCTTAGTAGAAAAACATTTTACACCTTTAAAAATTGTAAGGAGGGAGCTGAGGAGATGGCTCAGTTTGTGAAGTAACCGAGACTTAGGCATAAGGCCCTGAGTTCAGATCCCCAGCACTCATAGCAGAGCCTCCCTGTGAGGCAGCAGTGGGGCCTGCAGTTCAGTGCTGCTCTAGTTCTGTCTGGGGTTGGAGGAGTGGGGATTTGTTGTTGTAAAAATATATAAAATAGAAAAGAGTATAGTTCTCACCCCCCACCCCCAGGTCCGTGCCGCCCCAAGATATCTGCTAGATATCTTGGCAGAAACACATCCCAGCCGCACGCTTTCCTACACTCAAACCCTCACATAAAAGAACACACAACACAATAATCTTTGACCCAATTGGTAAGATATAATTGCCCACTTAAACATACAAAGCCCAGTACCATCCATCGCTTAAGAAAATTGATAACGGGCTGGAGAGATGGCTCAGTGGTTAAGAGCACTGACTGCTCTTCCAGAAGTCCTGAGTTCAAATCCCAGCAGCCACAAGGTGGTTCACAACTATCTGTAATGGGATCCGATGCCCTCTTCTGGTGTGTCTGAAGACAGCGACAGTGTACTCACATAAACAAAATAAATACAAAAAAAAAGAAAAAAAAAGAACATTGATAACAACCTGTAAATACACAGAGCAGAATTTTAGCACCACCTGCCATGGCTTTTCCCCTCACTCTGTTTCTTCCTTCCTGTCCTAGTCTCCTCCTCTTCCTTCAAACTTCTCTCCCGCCCATCCTTCCTTCTCCAATGACAGGCCTCCTTCTGTCCTGTACCTGCCCCTCACCTGTACTTTACAAATTCAATGGGGAGAAGGTTCTGGTGAAGTCACCTGAGTTCTGACTAGGCAGCTGTCCTTGGGGCAGTGGAATTAGCATCAAAATACAGATAACTTCAGAGCAAACCACAACAGGGATTCTTCATTCCACAAAGCTTACTGCACAGCAGGACTTTCCAGGTTCATTCCCAGACCCTGTCTCAAGGGTCAGCTACACACTGATAGTAGAAAACACTTGATGTCAGCTTTGTGCTTACATACCTGCACACATACACAGCGTCTATATAAATATTTACACGTTTATTAGTAGATGAAAGTTGATAATTGTCCTAGAATTTACTGTGTAGATCATAGTAACAGAGTTCTGTGTAGTAGTATTATCAAATTCAGAAATATCCTCTGCATCCTATGTTCTGGGATTCTAAGATACTCTGCTTCCTTCCACCCCAGTAATCTGTAATATTCTTGATTTAAAAACTGCTTATGCTAATGAGGTATATTCAGAAGCTTTAAGGTCTTTTCTGAATGTTTCAGCTATCGAGTTGGAAATTGCTTGTCAGGTGGCTTATCTAATCAAAGCAGCTGCTCTACAATCTCCCAAACCCACGTAAAGGTAGACCAACCGGTGCCACAGTTACTCCGACCTTCACACCTTCTGCTCCCATAAAAAGAAGGAATCTAATGTCACAAAGTACCCAAAAAGGAAATAAAGTGCAGTAATTATAAGACACCTGCAAATGTGATAATAATTTATAATGTGTAGTCTGATCAGCTTTGCTTTGAGAAGTGATATCAGTAAACTTGATTAGGCAGTTAACATCGTGTTAAACTGTGGTGGGATTGGAATAGGATCTAAGTCTGTAACACAGGCTGTGGCTGTAGTATTAGTGCATGCGGTTGTGAGAGGAAAGGTTGGGCCAGTGGGTCTCTTCTCCCATGTGGGGCCTTGCTTCCTTATGAGGAATGAATATATAGGGCTCTTGGTAGGTACTTAGGTTTAGTATTCGGGATGAAAGCAATCTTTGTGCTCTGTTAGTCTCCTTACCCTTTTGTAAATAATGTGAAAACTTGTAGTTGAGATTTTTGATCGTGAAACTGTATGGTCACAATTATGATTACTTTTGTGAAGGACTTCAGAGTCACCTAAGGGGTTAAGAGCACTGGCTTCTCTTCCACAGGATTCAGGTTTGCTTCTTAGCACCACTCAAAACTTCTCTCACAATGCTAGACACTGCATGTGCTTAAAATTACTATTAAAAAATTGAAAAGCTCTTGTGAAGAAAGTTTTGATACATGTATCAATTCTTGAGTGAAACAGTGTATCTGTTATATGATAATTATCCTGTTATTAGATAATTTGAGCATTCTATTATTTTGATAAAGGAAAAATAAAGTCTGTTGTCAGTTCACCACTTTTATACCCTTAGAAATCAGAAATGTCTATGCTTGAGAATTGTTTCCTTATCCTTCAGATTGGATCCACTACCTTCTTTGAACTATATCAGGTATGTGATTTGTCTGTTCTCTCTGTGAACAACACTTTTGTTTTTTAATAGGAAGATGAAGATCCCAGCAAAGGTGATCCGAGTCGTTCAGCTGACGCAGGTGAAGACAATGTGACAGAACAGACCAATCACATCATTATTCCCAGCTACGCTTCCTGGTTTGATTATAATTGGTGAGTGGGCTTCCCCCCCCCCCCCCCGAAGCCTGGTACCAGAGGGGTGGAAACACTCGCCTTCTCCTCAGCTGTGCTGTTTTACCCTCTTCCAGTCTCCTTCATAAGCAACATGGACATTACTGTTTCAAACATATTCTTCTTACCGTGTTGTTGCTTTGCATGTTTATTCCTTTTACCATGCTTGGTGCTTACCCTGTGAGTCGTGATCCTTTTGGGGGTTGCAGGAACATCATCATCCTCTTGTAGTTATTAGGCGAGGTTTTGCTATCCAGTTTCCAAAAAACCCCTTTCATTTCACCTGTTTTATTGTCCTAGTGTTATGAAGATGAGTGGTGACATTTATAATTGTTACTGTCCACATTGGTTTGTTCCTTTGAGACTAGGTCTTGTGCTAGACTCCATGCTAACCAACAGCAGGCTCTCTCAGTCATGACTCTCAGTTGTGGGTATTACAGATCTGAACCAGTGTGCCCTGTACAACTTTTTTAGTTGATTAAGAGAATCTTTTCCCCTCTTTTCTTTCAGTATTCATGTGATTGAACGGCGTGCGCTTCCCGAGTTTTTTAATGGAAAAAACAAATCCAAGACTCCTGAAATGTGAGCCCACTGTTTTATAAACCTTTTTATGTTCATAGCATGGATTTGTTGGTTTAGTTTGATGTGTAAGTGTTTTGCCTACATGTGTATGTGAACCACACGTGTGCAGTGCCTGCAAAAGCCAAAAGAGGGCACTGGCTCTCTTGAAGCTATGGAAGGGTATGAGCAAACCTGGGCCATCTGCAAGACCAGCAGCAAGTCCTTTTAACCTCTGGTCTTCATCCCTTTCCTGATTCTTCAAACATAATTCCTACGTGCTGGTTACTACTGCTTTTTTATTTATTTATTTATTTATTTATTTTTAAAGATTTATTTATTATATATAAGTACACTGTAACTCTTCAGACACACCAGAAGAGGGCATCAGATTCCATTACAGATGGTTGTGAGCCACCATGTGGTTGCTGGGATTTGAACTCAGGACCTCTGGAAGAGCAATGAGTGCTCTTAACCACTGAGCCATCTCTCCAGTCCCTTTTTATTTCTTTTAATTTACAAATAGTGAGTGCTACTCAAAAATTACTTATTTTTGTACCATCTTAACTTCAAGGTAATTTTTAGGCTTTTTTCTTTCTAAACTTCAGATTATGTGTGTGTCAATCCTAGCACTTAAATATTAAATGTAATAAATGGTGTTTACTGGAGGTTTCTCATAATAGCTTTTAATTATTTCTATGTGTGTTAGGATTTGAAGTCTCATATAATGATGTGGTAGGGAGTAAATCTTTATTCTCATGATAAATTATTAATTACAAGCTTATTGTGTATAGGATTATTCCATTGCATTTGAACTGAGTTAAATTCTCTAAAACATTTGCCTTTGTTTTATAATTGGAAATAACTTAGGAGTTTGCTCATCAGGATGTATATCTGTCTACTTTTGACGTATTGTTATATATATTTATGTATTTATTGTTTGGTTCCCTTTTTATTTTGTAAAATAGGGTCTTGCTATGTAGATTGGGTTAGGCTAGAACTCCACCACTGTCCTTTCAGGGAACAGTAATCTATTTCCGTTCCTTGCGTGTAGTGCCAAAATAATTTTGTTTAGTGGTTACCCTGTTTTAGAGGAGAACTGAGTATATAATAGTGTTCCACGTAGGGTACATAGCAGCGCATGGGCAACATGAAGCACATTCTCAATGTTGATTTGTGATTCTGTCTCGATGTCCGAGACAGCACCAGCTTATCTCCTAATGACAGTGTTG
Organism: Rattus norvegicus; assembly: GCF_021556685.1. Lineage (NCBI taxonomy): Eukaryota > Metazoa > Chordata > Mammalia > Rodentia > Muridae > Rattus > Rattus norvegicus. The sequence continues at coordinate 117,906,479 of NC_141541.1, forward strand.
CTTTGCAGTCCCCACATCCAGACTGGGGAGGCGTCTCTTTAAAGTTAGACTTTTCTGTTTTCGCCTTTTTCATCTTGTAACTTGAGTCATTTTTGTCTGCCCTTGTATCTTCTCAGACTTTTCTTTTGCTTGTTGTTAAAAATAATTGTTGGTAGATGTCATGATCCTTAACAGTCCTGAGTTGTAGAAAGCATTTGTGGCAGGAATGTTCCAGTGCGCATAGACGCTGCCGTGACATGGAAGCACAGTTTTCCTAAGTTTCCTTTACACTTTTGACTTATCCTGCGTTGGCTCGCTGTGGTCATTGGTCTGACTAAGGCACATTGCTGTGTCAGAGCCAAGTTCATTGGTGAGAAGTAAGAGTACCCAGAGACAGAGACCACGACCCTGTCCAGCCCTCCGTCCAGGGCAGCTCTTTAAGGGCTTTGTGTGTCAGTTTTCTTGAGTAACAGAAAGATGGGCTTTATTTTGTAGAGTCATTTGGAGTATTAGGTGAGCTACTTTGCAGAACACTGCTTAGCAACCACAGACAAATATTCAACTTACCTTATGCTGTTTCAATGTGCAATATACTTGCTTTGCATTTTACTGGTTCTGAATTTATTTGAATTGTTAATATTAGATGACAACAATTCAATGTTGTCACATATGTTTTGGGGGGGTGTTCTATGATTGTCAAACATTTTTTAGTTTGGTTTTGATAATATTTTATCCAAAGATGCATGTCTACATTATAAATTTTGTCCTTGTATTTTAGATACTTGGCATATCGAAATTTTATGATTGATACATACCGTCTAAATCCTCAAGAATATTTAACCAGCACTGCTTGTCGGCGAAACCTGACTGGAGATGTGTGTGCTGTGATGAGGTAAAATGTTTGACTTCAATCCTGTATTTTAGGTACTTAAAGATGTATTGCCGTTTTATATCTTGCTAAGTTTGTATTTAAGGTTTTTGTTATTTTTATTTACCTGTATCATATGTACCAAGGGTAAGCTTAAAATCTGGAGGAGTACATCAAGTCTCCTGGAGCAGGTACTAGAGTCATTTGGGACCAGCATGACATGACTGTTGGGGGACAGACCTGAATTTTTAAAAGCTCACCCTCCTACCTGACCAATTGAACTGGGTGCTTTTCATCCTACTGAGAGGGTTCTGTATTTTAATACTCATTGTTGTAATCTTTGTTTCCTAGGTTCTATATATCTTTTATGGTCAGATTAGACAATGACAAGGGATTTGGGTGGGAGTATGTATATCATCCCAGAACAATTTAAATTTGGATTTCCTTCTCTGTATTGGGTCAGAGAATCAGTTTTTCATCATGAAACAGGAATTTGTTCTTTATTTCTGTAATAAAGGAACTATTATTTGATGGCCATGGTGGTATATGCCTTTAATCCTAGCCCTCGGGTGATAGGCAAGCAGAGGTTTGTGCTGTCAAGGACACCCTGTTCCTCATAGTGAGGTGCCAGAGCTTCATAGTACGAACACCTCATAGTAGTAACACCTCATAGTAGTAACACCGCAAAAGTAGAAATAACCCCCTATTCATTATTTGACATTGTTTTCAGGATGTGCGTTCTCCCTAAAACAGTACAAAGATAGTTGGCTGTTTGCAGTCTGCAGAGAACATCTTTTCTTCTTTCTGTTTTGATTCTTCACTACAACGTTGGGGGTTCACAGATGAAACTGAGTCAATTGTAATTTTAAAAAGTTTTCATCTTTCAGGGTTCATGCCTTCTTAGAGCAGTGGGGTCTTGTTAACTACCAAGTTGATCCAGAAAGTCGACCCATGGCAATGGGACCTCCTCCCACTCCTCATTTCAATGTGTTAGCTGACACACCCTCTGGGCTCGTGCCTCTGCATCTTCGATCACCTCAGGTAAGGTAGTGGTGACAGCTCTGGGGCCTGCCTGGTAGCCCTGTCCTGGTGCTGCTTCCCACCTGATAGGCTTGAGACGGTTGACCTTTGCTTTTCATTCCTCCAGTTGTAAATGTAATATTTAAGGTATTGCTGTGCCACCAATTCTGAGACTTTCTCCCACGAAATTAATGCATTTATTGTTACCCTTTAACCCCTTGCCACCAGTATCACTAGGAAGTAAGCAGATGATACAGAAACTTGTTATTACGTCTGTGTCTGGGCTGTGTGCATTTTATTTATTTTTTTTTTTTTTTGTTCTTTTTTTCGGGGCTGGGACTGAACCCAGGGCCTTGCGCTTCCTAGGCAAGCGCTCTACCACTGAGCTAAATCCCCAACCCCGGCTGTGTGCATTTTAAAGCCTTTATTAATAACTTTACTCATGATTGCAGAAGTAGACATCCATGGTGATGTATTACTAAAGGATATTCATATTGTATTTGCTCCTCATTGTCAAAGAGAATATAGATTAGCAGGAAAATTGCCTATCTTCTGTGACTAAGGAGAGCACCAGAGGTACTTGCTTTTCTCATGTTGAGTTTATTGACAGTTTACTGTGGAGATAGACTTAGTTTTTTGTTCTTGCTGAAAGTGGTTATTTCATTTCATTTTTGATTTTGAGACCTATGTAGTTCTGACTCTTGGACCTCTGTAGAGTAGACTGACCTCTAACTCATTAAGACCCACTTACCTCCTGAATCAGAGGTGTACACCATCATGCTGAGCTGATTAAAGAATTAGCCAATCTGAAATAATTATTAAAAACTTGTATGCCTTCGCATTTAAACAGTAAATCTAGTCATTTTGTCATCTGCCTCACAGGTCCCTGCTGCTCAACAGATGTTAAATTTTCCTGAGAAGAACAAGGAGAAACCAATTGATTTGCAGAACTTTGGTCTTCGAACTGACATTTATTCCAAGAAAACACTGGCAAAGGTAAAGGCTTTTATAAACCCATGTTGGCCACCCGCTCACATGTCTTCTTTCTTGTATAGGAAATCCAGTCTGACTGGAGACAGCAAGGTTTCTGTTCAGGTCTGGTGCCCTTTCAGCATTCATGTAGGTGATTAGCAGATAGATATTTAAATAACTACAGACAGGGTTTTGTGAAGGTAGTTCAATTTCAAAAGTAAGTTAAAATATATAGTGAGAATCATGTAATAGGGCTGGAGAGATGCCCAGCGGTTAAAAGTGCCAACTGTGGGGTTGGGGATTTGGCTCAGTGGTAGAGTGCTTGCCTAGGAAGCGCAAGGTCCTGGGTTCAGTCCCCAGCTCCGGAAGGAAAAAAAAAAAGAGTGCCAACTGCTCTTCCAGAGGTCCTGAGTTCAAATCCCAGCAACCGCATGGTGGCTTACAACCATCTGTAATGGGATCTGATGCCCTCTTCTGGTGTGTCTGAAGACAGCAACAGTGAACTCACATATATTAAATAAATAGATCAATCTTTAAAGCTAGATCCTGTAATGACCGTGTGAGTGTCTGTTGATTCAGCTACCAACTCAGACCACAAAGCAGGGTAAGCAGTAAGAATGGAGGGCAGGAATTGTGGCAACAGACAGGAATTAATTTATATGCGAGGAAGGAGAAAGAGGAATAGGATTGACAAGCTTGACTGTGTGAGGGCTAACACTAGTCTTGACGTCAGGAGAACATTTGCATTCAGAGGCTGGCAGGAGGCGCAGCAGTGCACAGTTGCAGCCAAGCCTGACAGCCTGAATTCAGATCCCACAAGCACAGGAAAACCAGATGTGCAGCAAGAAGGGGACAGACACGAGAACCCCATGACAGGAGCAGCTTTCTGCATTTTAAATGACAGACCAAAATATTACTTGAAAATAAGCTGAAAAATTGTAAGTTAATATGCTAAGTAGTAACATGACTATTTAAAGAAGTTTAATTAGCTAAAAGATTATATCTATGCTCAGTAATAGAAACATAATCCTAGCTTGTATGTTGTGGCTGACACATGTACCTAGCTTCCTTAGACGTAAAAACAACAATACAGGAATAACCATAGACTTGTGTGTAAGTTAACAACATGTAGTTTGGTTTGGCTTGGTTAAAATTATGGTTTCTTCAGTCAATAGAATAGTGTAAGACAAAATCCATTCCCAGAACTGTTCATGCTTACTCAAGCTTGTTATCCCAGCACTAGCAGGCTCATTGTCCTGAGATTGAGACTTAACAAAGAGACTTAAAAACCCAAGAAATAAAGATGCTGGAGAGATGGGTCAGCAGGTGAGAGTGCTGACCTTAAACATTGTCAGTGACCTTTAGTCCTGGAGTATCTGACTCAGGCTGTCAGACCCGGGTGGGAGAGCCTTCACACTCTCAGATGCCTTGCTGGGCTGGTTCATAGCTTGTTTTTGTATAATTATAAATGATTTTTCTTGTTAGTGTATTTTAAAACTATACCTCTATCTCCCAAAGTTGAAATAGTGTGTAAATAACATGTAAACACTTCTGGGACTAATGAAAACAAGACGCTGGTGCACGCCAAGCCTTCTGTTGAGGTGTCTGAGTGTTGAGTTATGGGGGACTCCCCTGTATGGTCTGGGTAAAACAGTTCTGTGAGGTTAGGAAATCCTGCCTGAGCCCCATCTGCATACACTTGTGAGTAGCAAATAATTTCTGGCTTTGTTTCTTCAGAGTAAAGGAGCTAGTGCCGGAAGGGAGTGGACAGAACAGGAGACCCTTCTTCTCCTAGAGGTAAGCTGACCAGTGGTGGTGGCCCTTACTCACAGCTGATGAGTTTTTTCTTGCTCTTTTTTTTTTTTCCTTCTCTCTCAATAGTTCAAAAAGATACTTTTTGGGGAACTTTTGTTACTATTACACTTTTCTAGTCTCCCCTTTTTGTATTGGGTTTAAGCAGGTGGCTCTTTCTAAGGCTCTACCTTACAATCAGAGTCCTTGACTAGCCATATCTATCATGGATTGTGCTTAAGAGTGTATGCTCAAAAAAAAAAAAAGTGTATGCTCTAAAGGGGTTGGGGATTTAGCTCAGTGGTAGAGTGCTTGCCTAGCAAGCGCAAGGCCCTGGGTTCGGTTCCCACCTCCGAAAAAGAAAAAGAAAAAGAAAGAGTGTGTGCTCCACACTCACAAGCAAATATAGCTTGTTATTTAGTGCTATTTTGAACCTTTGTGCCATGAGAAGTAATGGTTGTACTTTAAGTAGAAAATGCAACAGTTCTTTATGCACACTGTGGTTCTAAATTACCTCCATATCTACCTTAAATGTTAGTGCATGGGGCTGGAGTGATGGCTCACACGTTAAAGGACAGGCACACAACCAAAAGCATAAGGTGAGTGGACAGTAAATACAGAGTGAGGTAACAATTCCTGAGCTACGGTTTGCCCTGACCATGCTGAAGAGAACTGCCTGCTATACTTGTAAACAATAGTACATTTCTTTGCTGCAGGTGGCTTCTGTGCTAGGGTTGTCTTTTCTTTTAGGCAGGAAGCAGGCAGGGATTATCAACATATTTATGTTGATTCCTTAACTGAGAAGCAGTAAGGCTCAGCAGCATTGTTTACTATTAACACTGTCCCTGAAAGCAGTTATGTAGAGCAAACACTAGCTTACAAGGCAGGTTTCTGGGTGTACACCCTCTAACCTAGCATTTGAAGATTGCAAGTCCTTTGCCTTCCATGATTAAGTAGGGCAACTTAAAAGCCAGATAAATGTGAGATCACTGAAGGTAGGAGAGAGAACCTTTTTCAGATTTGTGAATCTGTAAGGCAAAGCTTTTACCTAGATCACACACACTCCTGCTTCTGTTCCAGACCCTCCCCACTCCACTCCCATTTCCCAAAAAAGGGTATCAGGAAATCATGCCACCAGAGAGAAGTAACAGTAGCAAGCCCTAAAAGGTTGACAAGTTATTTCATTTGTTATATTTTCTTACTATTTATTTTATGTATTTAATCATATAGATTCAGGTTTTCGTTTTTGTTTTGAAGGTTTTTACGACTTTTTACCAAAACTCTAATAATAAATTTTATGACTCATTCTATTCTGTCCTGTCAATCTTTTACTGCTAGCCTCAATTTTTATTAAAAATCCATTGTCTTGTAGACCTTAGTGTGTTTGTATGGGTAGATGATGATGTGTATGTGGAAGGCAGGGCAACATTGGAGTCTGTTCTCTTCTAACATCTTGTGGGTTACTAAACAGTGACTTCGTCTCTCAGCCTTCTCACTTGCCCCTTTTTATTGTTTGTGTCTCTTTCTTTCCTCCCTTTCTTTCTGTCTGTCTTTCTGCCCATCTTTTCATTCTCTCACGTTGATTTTCTTTGTATCATGTTGGTCTTACACATAATTTACTCAAATTTTTATTTCATTTTAATAATGTTACAAATATTTTTCCACTTTAAAATTGTTCATTGCGGGCTGGAGAGATGGCTCAGTGGTTAAGAACACTGACTGCTCTTCCAGAGGTCCTGAGTTCAATTCCCAGCAACCACATGGTGGCTCACAACCATCTGTAATGAGATCTGATGTCCTCCTCTTGTGTGTCTGACACCTACAGTGAACTCAAAAATAAAATAAATCTTTTTTAAAAAAGTTATTCATTGCTATGAGAGGAATATAAGCATTGTTCTTGCTTTCTCTTACGCTTTTAGCCCATCTGATATTGTCGTGGTAATCTTCAGCCACCATCTCAGAGTAGATTCTTTGAAAGTTTTCATGTAAAGAGTAGTGATCCAGTTTAAACGAATATTGTAATGTTCAGGTATTTCATTATTGTTTTGTTGCCTGATTGACAACTTATTAAAAGGGTCACTGCCAGATTACCTTTTACCTTAATGTAGAAATAATTATTTATATTACTAGTTTGAAATAGGATCTTGTCCACTCTGTTATCTTCAAATCTTGTCTCAGTTTACAGACAGTTGGGGTTGAAGGGCATGCGCCACCATAACTACTAGATCACTACCCAAATTTTTTTAGAATTCTGTCTGCAGAATCTTAGCAAGGTTGGGTTTGCATGCCTAGCACTCTTGAGCCTGTGAACCAGGGTTAGTAGAAGTTGAAGACCAGCCTGTATCACATAGTGAGATCCTGTCACACAGAAGGGGGAAAAAGGGCACTGGCTTCATTTTTCTTCCCTTCTATTTTCCTTCCTTGTTATTTGATGCTATCACCCTTTTGTTTCTGTGTTCACTTAGGCTCTGGAGATGTACAAGGATGATTGGAATAAAGTCTCGGAACATGTTGGAAGCCGTACTCAGGATGAATGCATCCTCCACTTTTTGAGGCTTCCCATTGAGGACCCATACCTTGAAAATTCAGATGCTTCTCTTGGGCCACTAGCTTACCAGCCTGTCCCTTTCAGCCAGTCAGGAAACCCCGTGATGAGTACTGTTGCCTTTTTAGCATCCGTGGTTGACCCTCGAGTAGCATCAGCTGCAGCCAAAGCAGCTTTGGGTATGTACTTCCTGTGAAAGCTACCTCTCCAGCACTAAAGTCTGACTTTATATTCAAATATGATTAGCCATGAGCTTAACATTTGCCTCAGTTATATAAAGTGTATGCTGTGCAAGCATGAGGGCCTGAGTCAGATCTCCAAAGCCTGTGTAAAAGCTAGAAGCTCTAGTATATGCTTATAGCATCTATACTGGGAGACAGAATAGATGGTCTCACAAGTCATCCTGACAGGGATAGTAACTCAGAGATAAGGTGGAGGGAGAACTGATAGAATCTTTGTTGATGTCAACTGGATTAAACCAGCAGACTTAAACCCAGGCACAAGCTCACCCCCACACATACATACAAATGCTTTTAAGAATATCAGCTGTGTTAATACACATTTCTCTCTTATAAGTCACACAACAAAAACTAAAGATAATGTGCTTCATCAAAATGTAGAAAATAATTTGTAAGGACTTTGTTTTTCTTTCACTTTTAAAAATCTATTTTGTGTGTGTGAGAGAGGGAGGGGAGGGGGAGAGGGATGGAGGGAGGGAGAGAGGGAAAGAGAGAGAGGGAAGATCACTTACCATGATATATCTCTGAAGGTCAGGATTAGCAGTGCAAGGGTGAGCTTTGTCCTACTACGTGTGCCTCATGAATTGAATTGTCAGCCTGGCCACAAATGTCCATTCTGGCTGAGCCATGTTGCTGGCCCATAGAATATTTGTGGATTTAGAAGAACAGCTAGATAATTTGGCATAACCTGTGAAATTGCAGCTTTTTAGAGGAAGAGACAAAAGAATCAGGAGTTTAAAGTTCAGCGTGGACTATTGTGGATCTTGTCTCAACCAACATACATGTACATACACACTCGTGTATAAAGGAAAGTAAGTGTTTTATGACATTAGGATATTGGTAGAGATATAGCATGGAAGCTACTTAATTTATTTTCAATAACTTAATTTCACCCAGGCATCTTTTATATTGTAGGATTTACATTTTTAAGGTTGTTTGATCCTTGCTGTTTTTATAGTTACCAGTCTTGCCAGCAGAGTGGTGAAATCAGGACTGAAATTTTACTTGTTTCTAATAGATCTTTAAACAACTTTTCAAAGTATAATAAAGAAGGCACTATTATGTTTTGGATAATAACCTAGGGAAGTGATTGGATTGATTCATTTTATATTTTCCCTAGTGTGCTCACTGTATAAACTGATGTTACTTTGTCACACTAGGATCAAATATCTATGCAAAATTAAGATATTGTCTTTGTGATCTTGACTCAGAGGAGTTTTCTCGTGTCCGAGAAGAAGTACCCCTGGAATTGGTGGAAGCGCATGTCAAGAAAGTACAGGAAGCTGCAAGAGCCTCTGGGAAGGTGGATCCTACCTACGGCCTGGAGAGCAGCTGCATTGCAGGCACTGGGCCCGATGAGCCGGAGAAGCTTGGTGCGTCACTAATGAGTACAGCATTCGCTTTAGAGATGCTTATATTCCTGTCAGTGTGCAAAATCACGGGCTTTGCTTACACACAAGCAATCAAAACAATATAATGTGCCTCTACATTTTATTATATATATTTTTCTCACATTCTTGTGAGGTGGACAAGGGGGACGTGGTACAGAGAAAGCAAGAGCTAAAAATAGTGCCTGATAACCAAACAGTATCAGTTCCTCAGTATGTATGGGTGTGAGTGTGAGTGTGTGTGCCATAGGTGTAGTATGTATGGGTGTATGTGTGTGAGTGTGTGTGCCATAGGTGTAGTATGTATGGGTGTGTGTGTGTGAGAGAGAGAGTATGTGTGTGTGAGTGTGTGCGTGCCATAGGTATAGTATGTATGGGTGTGTGAGTGTGTGTGTGCCATAGGTATAGTATGTATGGGTGTGTGAGTGTGTGTGTGTGTGTGTGTGCCATAGGTATAGTATGTATGGGTGTGTGAGTGTGTGTGTGCCATAGGTGTAGTATGTATGGGTGTGTGTGTGAGTGTGTGTGCCAAAGGTGTAGTATGTATGGGTGTGTGTGTGTGAGAGAGTGTGTGTGTGTGTGTGTGTGTGTGTGTGTGCCATAGGTGTAGTATGTATGGGTGTGTGAGTGTGTGTGAGTGTGTGTGTGCCATAGGTATAGTATGTATGGGTGTGTGAGTGTGTGTGTGTGTGCCATAGGTGTAGTATGTATGGGTGTGTGCGTGTGTGAGAGAGTATGTGTGTGTGAGTGTGTGTGTGCCATAGGTGTAGTATGTATGGGTGTGTGTGTGTGAGAGAGAGTATGTGTGTGTGTGCGTGCCATAGGTGTAGTATGTATGGGTGTGAGTATGTGTGTGTGTGCCATAGGTGTAGTATGTATGGGTGTGAGTGTGTGTGTGTGTGTGTGTGTGTGTGCCATAGGTGTAGTATGTATGGGTGTGTGTGCCATAGGTATAGTATTTATGGGTGTGTGTGTGAGTGTGTGTGTGTGTGTGTGTGTGTGTGTGCGCCATAGGTGTAGTATGTATGGGTGTGTGTGTTTGTGAGTGTGTGTGTGTGCCATAGGTGTAGTATGTATGGGTGTGTGAGTGTGTGTGTGTGTGTGTGCCATAGGTGTAATATTTATGGGTGTGAGTGTGTGTGTGTGTGCGCCATAGTTGTAATATTTATGGGTGTGTGAGTGTGTGTGTGTGTATGCCTTAGGTGTAGTATTTATGGGTGTGTGAGTGAGTGTGTGTGTATGCCATAGGTGTAGTTTTAGCACATGCTTTTGACCATGGATACATGGAGACCAGAAGACCAGATTTCTTCCCATTACAATCATACAACCTATGTTAATCTAAGGTTTTGGTATATGTAAATATCTAAGATAACATTTAGTTTTTAAGTTACTTTTGTTTATTTTATATCAAATTGTACACAGCATGGTTTTGTGGACATGACGCGTAGTTTGCATGCGTTTTGTAGAGATAAGAATGCTTTTCTTCAGTAACTAACATAATGGGATGAATATCAGTTTCTTAAAAATATTTATTTTTTATGTATCTTTATATATTAAGTGTTGAGTGCCTGTGCCAGTAGATTCCAGAAGTGGCGTGTAGGATCCCTTGGAAGTAGGCATTACAGATTCGAGCCTCCCGGTGTGGGTGTTGGAAACCAAACGCTGACTCTTTGAAAGAGTAATCAGTGCTCGTAACCTCGTAGGCATCTTTTCACTCCTCCAGGCGTCCATCTTTTAAGTGTTCTATGTGGCATGAGTACAGCAGCACTCTGCCACTTTCCCTCCCACTGTGTGGGTACTGAAGACCTGACTCAGACTTGGTGGTGTGCCTCTCCCGACTGAGCCATCTTACCAGTTGCTGCCCGTTTTGAAGGATATAACTTTGATCCAAATGATGGAATGAGCATGCATTCAGTGGGCAGTGAAGGTCTGGTCTGTCAGACATCGTACTGCAAATCCTGTTTATGTTCTTGGTCTGCAGTTTTCCCTGTTTATAGCTTTATTCCTTAGAGAATCTTTGGCATGTTGAGTTGTGTTTTGACAAACAGAATGACTGGGAAGACTGTCAAATAGCAGATTGTTCACTGAGCTCCTTAACAAATTTTGTGTAAGTCTGAGTCTGCCTTCATGTGGACGGGACCAACTGGATCCATTCAAGAGGGTTAAGAACGAGTTTCCAAGCTAGGCCTGGTGTCACACAGTTAGTGCCCGCACTCAAGTCAGAGGCTGGTAGATCTTTGATTTTTGACGCCAGCCCACTCTAAATGTCTTCCAATAATTGGACGTGTAATTAATCATTAAGGACTGGCTTAGATTTAAGTGACTTTCTGATTATTCTTACTTTCTACAAGGGAGGTGGTAGAATTTTTATTATGTAACATATAATTGCCTTTTTAGGTCTTTTGTGTCAAATTAAGTACTTTTTTGTCTTGATAAATATACACATACCTCTTATTACGATTTATATCAAGTAAGATAACAGGTAGAACTAATCGAAAACTGGATGGTTTACAAATGAAGTGCCAAAATAGAGATAGTTTCCAGTAGATAGCCACAGAGCTGACTCAATAATGAAGAATACTTATTCAGAATATATTTTATAAGACATCTTTTTGTTACAAGCATTTGAGTCTCTCAGATCTAATGTTTACAGCTCCTTCAGCCCCTTTGAAAATGATTTCAGATTCTCTTCCCATCCTGTTTTTGCTAGCCACATTATTTTTAGAATGACTTTAGCAACTGCTTCCCAATTTATGCCATGTGCCATCTTGTTTAAGGTAATTCTGAACATTCATTATAATGTGGGGCTTGGTGGCACGTATCTGTGATCCTACCAGTTAGGAAGCTAAGGCTCGTGAGTTCCAGCCCAGCTTAGTCTGTATAGTGAGACCCTTGTCTCAAAGCTTAAAATTATTTTAATTAGGTATTTTAATTATTTCTTAACTCTGCATATGTGGGTCATTCTACAATATGGGCCAAAGGATTTTCAGCTTTCTGCTCTATCAACACCATCAAATGGTAGTGGGATGGAGTCTGAATCCGCTTTAATATTGGTAGTGTAGGAGCCACAGAGATGTGCCCCTGAGTACTAGGTTGCCTTTTAGAGGACAGAGGTAGGACTCCCAGGATTCACAGGGATGTTTACAGCTGTCCATAGCTCATTTCCAGGGATCAGATGCCGTGGTCTCTACTCCAGGGCCCCTGCACAACACACATGATGTTCAGGCAAACGCATACACATGAAATAAAATTAAATAAATTGAGCACTTTCTACCCAACCATGGTGGAACACATCTTTAATCTCTGCAGAAGCAAATGGATCTCTTTGAGTTCAAGACCAGCATGGTCTATATTCTTAGTTCTAGGACAGCCAGAACCATGTAGAGACTCTGTCTTAAAAACAGAGAGAGACCAATAATAAATAAATAGGGCGGGAATCACACTTCAAACAAAGCAGAAGCTGTTTTCATAGCATTAAGAGATAAATACAGAAATTAATTAATTAATATTTTTAGACATTGTAAGAGTATTAGAACTATTTCTCGTTTTTTCTTCTTTCAGTGGATATAAGTAGATATTAATTTACATAGCCTTTTATCTTTGAATTACAGTCAATTTTAAAAAGTTGATGTCAAGTTTGACTTGCCTTAAAATAGATAATGTGAGTGTGTGGTACATTTAGAATGTGCAAATAAAATATAAAATTGTGGGTAGATTTTCAAAAGCAACAATGTGTATTACTTTTTGATGATGGTGCATATTTATTAACCCATGATGTTTGAGGTCCGTTTAAAAACCTGTATTACTACATTTTCTGATAGTATTCTTCTCCAATCTTACCAGCTCAATATATCTTCATGTTTTGAGACAGGATCTCACTATGTGGACCATCTTGACCTTGAATTCCCAGATCTGCCTCTCTCTCTGACTCAGCCTCTGGAGTGCTGTGATTAAAGGTGTGGTTCAGCACCCCAAGCCAAAAGCTCCACTTTAAATCTGAACTCAGATCTAAGACAATGGCTGATGATTCTCTTCCTTCTTTTTCACCTCACCTCCACTCTTACAAGAGAAATCCTGTCTTTAAGTGGAGTTCTATTATATGCAATTGAACAACATGTGTTAAGTATGATTTTGCTAGGTCTTAGACATTGTAAAATATGAAATATTTACACTTCTGAGAAATTTTTTTCTACTCGGTATTTTATTTTCCCACTTATCCATGTGTTATCCAGGTAGCTGTTTAATCCCCTCTTGTGCAATCCGTTCTGAATGATTGCAGTCCTGTTTAGCTTCCCACTCTCAGTGGGCAGCTGGGAGCCGTGCCCTTGTGTCTTATTATGGCATCTGTGTACACTCTTCATGCTTCATAGAGTTCTAATACACATTCTTAACTACCGTGTAGTTGGACTAGCGGACATGTGAAGACCATGGACCCACATCACTAACTTTGCTCTTGATGGTATCACTTTAATCAGATTTGTCCTTCAGACCTGGAACACGGACATTCTCCAACCTCACCCATCCTTTCTCATTTGTAAACAAGTTCTATGCTCAGCAGAAGGTTAGGAAATGCAGTCTCCCCCAAAGCTTGTGTCTTTACTTGCAGCCTGTCATTCGACTCTATCTGGGGTGAGAGTCCCTCCCGATTAGTTTGAAATGTCACTTCTGTGAGCTTCCCTCATACAGACTTCACTTACGTGCCAATCCATGAAAGCTAATTTTGGCTTCTGCTCTGTTTCCTCACGGTTCTCCTATACGAATGCCTCATTAACTGTTTTGCGTGTAGTTTCTCCCATTTTGTTACTCATTGCTTTTTTGTTTTTTGAGAAAAGATTTCAAACCCACAGAGCTCGCTCTGCTTCTCCCTCCCCGATGCTGCAATTAAAGGTGTACACACATGCATGGCTTTCTTGGAGACTTTGGTTTTATTTTTTTGTTTAGATTTATTCTGTGAATACGAGATTGTTTATGTACACCTTCTGCACGCATGGTGCTGTCAAACGACAGAAGACGACATTGGATTAAGTGGACTTGGATTATGGATAGTTTTGAGCCCCTCTGTCAGTGAGGGGATGGAACCTAGCTCCTCCAGAAGAGCAGCACATGTCACCAGCTCATCCTTTGATGATGCAGCGGTTACTTTCTAATAGAGTTAGCTTTTCTTATTTATGCTATAACATCATTTTGTATCAGTTTGTGGCTACTTTCTCCCTTGTCTTCTTTTATACACTGCTATCATTTACTTATTTTCTTTTACCTTGAAATTTTCTTAAAAAACAATGAATCTTGCAGATTTTTCCCCACTTCAAATCCAATTCCCCTACCTAAAAATATCTCACTCCCGTCTTTATGTCCTCATCTTTCAGTCAAATCTCCAGCTGATGTTAATGGAGCACACCTTTAATTTCAGTGCTAGGGAGGCAGACAAGGGATATGTATGACTTTTGGCCAAACTGGCTACATAGTCAACTTCTAGGCCAAACATGACTACATGGTGAGATCCTGTCTTTTAAAAAATAAAAAGCGGCCTGGAGAGATGGCTCAGTGGTTAAGAGCACCCGACTACTCTTCCAGAGGTCCTGAGTTCAATTCCCAGCAACCACATGGTGGCTCACAACCATCTGTAATGAGATCTGATGTCCTCTTCTGGTGTGTGTCTAAGGACAGCTACAGTGTACTTATATATAATAAATGAATACATCTTTAAAAAAAATAAAATAAAAAGCAAGGCCTCGAGAGATGGCTCAGTGGTTAAGAGCACCGACTGCTCTTCCAGAGGTCCTGAGTTCAATTCCCAGCAACCACATGGTGGCTCACAGCCATCTGTAATGGGATCTGATGCCCTCTTCTGGTGTGTCTGAAGACAGCTGCAGTGCACTTATATAAATAAATAAATATTTTTTTTTTTTTTTTTTTTTTGGTTCTTTTTTTCGGAGCTGGGGACCGAACCCAGGGCCTTGCGCTTCCTAGGTAAGCGCTCTACCACTGAGCTAAATCCCCAGCCCCAATTTTTTTTTTTTTTTTTTTTTAAATAACGTATAAGCCCCGTAAGTCCCCTCAGTTGGTGTGGGCTGGGTTGGACACTGAATTGGAACCAGAGGACTCACTGCCTGTGGTTTTGGACAGCCCTGTGCAAGGATCAGACGGTTCTCTCTTCTTCCTCGATCCTGACTCCACCATGGCCTAATTTTTGGACAGCGGTTCTATGTTGATGAGATTGCTCCATTCAAGTCCTGGCTCTAGAGTCTGCATGATCTGGTGCTACCTCTGACCCTCTGTGCTCATGTCTTTGGTGGCTGGACAAGGTGGCGGCTATTTGACCATTATTCTGAAAACAATGAGATTGGTGGACTCATTAAAAACTACACAACTGTTTGCTTAGTTAGTTGCTTTGAGCACTGTTTTTCTTACAAACAAGCCAGTTTAACATATTAAAATCCTGTTACTGATGCATTCATTTACAGTTGTGTGATGTAAAATTTTACTCTGTAGAGTGTAGTCTTTAAGAGTTTTTGCCTGAGCTGGTTCATAGAGCCAGGCAGATCTGAGTTCAAGGCCAGCCTGATCTATAGATCGAACTCCAATATAGCCAGGACTACACTGGGAAACTGTGTCCTAAAAAACAAAAACCAAGTGTCTTCCTCTTTTTTTGTTTTAAGCAATGTTCATTTTCTATAACATTATCTGCCTCTCTTCCACTATGCCCCATCCCAGAGATTGACTTCAGATCATATTCTTCCCCAATTCTCACAGCAAAATCCTTATTTTTAAGACAGCATGTTATGTAAAATAAAGATTTTTTTTTTTAGCTCATTCCTGTTACTAGGTAATTCCTGGGTGTTCTAGAGCAACGTTATAACCGCCTTCTAACGTTTTTCATCTCTCAAATTGGGACCACATATACACAGTTAGATATTTTGTCTCCCTGATACTGCTAATTTGACTATGTGTTCTCTTTTTCATGGTTCCTTAGTAATTTGTATTTCACTGACTGAGGCAGGTCACACCTTTGTGTACTGTGGCAGACGAGGTGACTTTTGCTCTCACTCACCAGAATTAGGTCCTCTTATGGTTTCAGCCAATGCAGGACTAAGCAATGTTCCTACAGTGCCTGATTGATTATGTGCACATTAAATCGCTGTTAGTCAAAATGAGTTACATTTACTCTTTAACAATTCCAATTATTATATACAGAAAATCCATGTAAGCATAGTACATTTTCTCAACTAAAATCCATTACTATCAAGAGTGCTAGATCAAGACAAATAGTGACATCATTGCTGCTCTATCTATTGACCCTGGTATCTCGTCTACCTATCCCTTCCTTACTTAACCACTGCCCTGCTTTTGGCAGCATTTATTTTGACAGTATTGCTCTTACACCCTTTTTACTTGCTCACAAAGTATGTGCTATTTATGTCCGACTTCTTTTTTTTTTTTTTAAATTAACTTGAGTATTTCTTATTTACATTTCGAGTGTTATTCCCTTTCCCGGTTTCTGGGCAAACATCTCCCTAATCCCTCCACCTCCCCTTCTTTATGGGTGTTCCCCTCCCCATCCTCCCCTCATTGCCGCCCTCCCCTCAACAATCACGTTCACAGGGGGTTCAGTCTTAGCAGGACCCAGGGCTTCCCCTTCCACTGGTGCTCTTACTAGGATATTCATTGCTACCTATGGGGTCAGAGTCCAGGGTCAGTCCATGTATAGTCTTTAGGTAGTGGCTTAGTCCCTGGAAGCTCTGGTTGCTTGGCATAGTTGTATGTCCGACTTCTTTTGGGACCAGGTTACTGATTAATTGTTCCAAATATATACATTGGTATATTTTAGATGGTCTGTAATAACACTGATTTTACCTATTTCCATATTACTTTTATTCTTTCACTTGTAGAAGGGTCTGAAGAAGAGAAGATGGAAACAGATCCTGATGGTCAGCAGCCTGAAAAGGTAAAGGCTCCTCAGATATCTCTCTCTTCACCAAAAGGAATGCAGTCCCTTCTCCTGTGCTGGTTTTCAGGTTTTGTGATATGTCAAGTCACCTTCAGGGGACTAGCAGTGGATTTTCTACTTAAGCTACAGTTGAGCAGAGTGTGATGGACACTGCTTCCACAGACTCTTCTCTAGCTCCCTCCACAGCTTGCCCTACTCTCTCTCTGCCCTGTTTAGGCACAATTGGGAATATTTATACAGAAATTGGTTTTGTGAATATTGATTTGTAGGACTTAGGTTTTATATTTGTTCAGAGGAGAATTTCCTACCAGATGATTTCCTAGGAGACTTAGTACCACCAGAGGAACACTTAGTAACAGTTGACGATAAGCTGACATTGGAGGTAGATTTTAAAGAGCAAAAAGAACTGTAAAGGGGGTTGGGGATTTGGCTCAGTGGTAGAGCGCTTGCTAGGCCCTGGGTTCGGTCCCCAGCTCCGAAAAAAAAGAACCAAAAAAAGAACTGTAAAGACTGAATGAGAGGGCATGGAATCAACGTGTAAGTATACATGAGTGGGGATTCAAGGTCTTGATCATGTGTACGAAGTTATATAGAAAAGGAGAAACTCCACTTAATACAATTGTTATGACTCTGCAGTGTTCCAGATATCACACAGTAGTTTTCCATTTGTGATTTCATTGAATTCTTTTGTTGTGGATTCTTGTGTTTGTGTTGAGGCACAGTCTCGCTGTGAAGCTCTGGCTGACTGGAAGTCATTATTGTAGATCAGTGTGCCTCACCTCACAGCTTCCTCACCGCCATGTGTCTTCTCAGTGCTGAATCCCTGCACCCTGCTTTTGTTTATTTTGTTTGTTTATTCTTAGTGATGTGTTTGTTTTACTTGCTTGTACATCTCTGCCACTTGCATGCCTGGTGCCTGGGGAAGTTAGAAGAGGGCATCTGGTTTCCTCCTACAGGATTACAGGTGGCTGTGAGCTGCTAAGTGGATACCAGGAATTCCTCCTGGGTCTTCTGAATTGTTGAGCCTTCTCTCCAGCCTCTCCAGTTTAATTCTTGGAATAGCTCATCAAGTCAGTGATGCGGTGATTAGATGAGATTTTTACAGACTGTTCTGTAGTTTGTCCAAGGTCACAGATTTCACAATACTCAAATGTTGAACTGTTGTTGGTTTTCAGACACCAAAGCAAATCACTCTTCTGTGTTACTGAAGCTATCAGTAAGTGGCTCGACAGGGTCATTTCATCAGGGTTTCTTCTGCCAGTCAAAGTCAAGTGCTTTCAGCCCTTTTAAACAACTAATTGAGAGCTGGAGCGATCACACTTATCTCTTGGATTACCAGAACCCACGTGCCCATGATAGCCTGCCTCTAATTTTAACCTCAGAAAGCAGAGACTGGATCCCCAAGCAAGATAACTTTTAAGAAACCCTGCTTCGGGTTGGGGATTTAGCTCAGTGGTAGAGCGCTTGCCTAGCAAGCACAAGGCCCTGGGTTCGGTCCCCAGCTCCGAAAAAACAAAAAGAAACCCTGCTTCATTGAATAAGGTAGAAGAGTGATTGGCATCGATTACCAATGTCAACCACTGGCCTCTGTGCATACGTTCCCACAATCACAAATGCACATACATGTATGTCATATACATAAAAATTGGGGGCAAAATCATGTGTGTATGTCTGTGTATCTGTGTGTGTATGTTTCTTTGGTCTTTGTTTTTAATCAATAAATAATATCGTTTAGTTGCTCTGATACTCCTTGGGTATTGCAAACCAGTCTTAGTATCAGAGGTTGCAGAAGCACCAGGTACTATATCCTTGAGTTGTATCATCTCAATTGGAGACCCACGTTTCTAATTGGTTACAAATACACATCCCAGGATTAGTCTTTTCCCTGGGTCTGCCTTCCCAGGCCCTTCCAAATCTAGTCTGCTGCTCTCATCCTCAACCATGAAACCTGGTGTTAGCTTCAGATGGTTTCAGTCCTGACTGGCTGCTCACTTATCTGCGCTCTCTTGTTTGTATGACTTTCAGGCAGAAAACAAAGGGGAAAATGAATCGGATGAAGGGGATAAAATACAAGATGGAGAGAATGAGAAAAACAGCGAGAAGGAACGAGATAGTGACACCAGTGAGGACGTCAAGCCAGGTGACCTGGGCCAGGGCTTCTTATGCCACATTGTTCCTGTGACTCAAAGGCTGTGGGGAAGTTCTGGTCCTTGGGACAGAAAGACCTTCTCCTCCTTTAAAAACAATTTATTATATTTAAGAACAATTTTTTTATTGTTAGTAGTGTTTGTGGGATTATTGGTTTATATATTTGATTGACCACTATGAGTTTACTTTATTATCTGTGCGTGGGTGTTTTCCTCTGTGTGTGTGTGTGTGTGTGTGTGTGTGTGTGTGTGTGTGTTTTCCTGTGTGTGTGTTTATGTACACATTGTGCATGTCTGTTTACCTCCTGTGTGCATTGCCCTTTGAGGCCAGAAGTGAGTGTTGCACCCAGAGTGTTACTAGAGGTGTCCACAGTTATGACTGACGTGGGGGAGCTGAGAGGAGCCCTGAGAAGAGCTGCCAACGAGTCCTCTTGACCACTTTTGACAGGATCAGGTCTGTTGTTCTGAGACAATGGCTTGATTAACCCAAGCTGACCTGAAACTTGCTTTGTAGCTGATGCTGGTTTTGAACTCCTGATCTTCCTGCCACTTCTTCCCAAGTAAAAGGATTTCAGGCTTTTGCCACTATGTTGACTTTTTTTTTTTACTTTGGATTTAGGGTGGAGGCGGAGATAATTGAGCCTATAGTATTTCGCACACTGTACCACAAGTTCATGGTCCTGCTTGGTGATTTGTTTCTTGTTCTATTTTGAAATTTTGAGGCTGGATATTACTAAGTTGACCAAGCTAGCCTTAAATTGAGTCTGTAATCTTTGTACTTGATGTCCTTTAGTCTGAGCCTCTAGAGAAGCCACCTTTTCAGCCCTCCAAAGTGCTCAGGTCAAAGGTTTGATACCATCATGCCTCTCTCTCGGGTTTAGTTGAAAGTTAGTGCTTATTCTGGTAGCTGCTTTTTCTCTTTGTTTTCAATAGACATTAAGCAAACTGTTCATATTGACATTTAGATTCCCTTGCCTGCCCTTTGATCTGTGTTTGTGTCTGTCTCCCAGTTAGTATTTATTATCGCCTCATTCTTTTGGAGGGGTGTCACTCTGTCTGAATTATGCCACTTTATTTTGTCTGTTGCAGTAACATCGCATCATATCTGTCTCACACTTGTGGTATACTATTTCTCTGATTTTTTCAGACTTGGGAGTTGTCCTCAGATCATTCTGCTGCTTATTGAACAAATATAAGTCTTAGGCTTGTTTCCCCAAGCTTACCATTTATATCCAAAGGAACTGTCCTGAGAACATGACACAAAGACAAAGTGTGCCACTTCCAAAATATCCCCATGGATGTATGCCTAAATGTAGGGGGGTGTGATTCAGTGAAACTCTTTAAAAGGTTAAAAAGGGGGAAAAAGGTGTTGAAATCTTTATAACATCAGCCCTAGTTTATCATGTGGGAGAAGTGGTTAAGATGGGTCACTGAGGCAGTTACACCTTTAATAAAGCTTTTTTAAAAATAATTTTTTAGAAGAAAAGGAGAATGAAGAGAACAAAGAGCTCACTGATACATGTAAAGAAAGAGAAAGCGATACCGGGAAGAAGAAAGTGGAGCACGAGATTTCTGAAGGAAATGTTGCCACAGCCGCAGCAGCTGCTCTGGCCTCAGCTGCTACCAAAGCCAAGGTTTGCCCCACCAGCCCCCTTCCCGTGCTCTGTTAAGCCATGAATGGTCATATTGTTTGTAGTTAATTGGGAACATTTAGTATAAAGAGCCTGCCTCCCAGCAGGATGACTGTTTGCTTGAATGGCATTTCTAGGTTAACAAAGCCCCGGGCAGAACAAGGTGTTGAGAGTAGATCCGGTGCTCTGGGTGATGATGGGTTTTCATTCCTTGTTGGCTTTAGCTTTGTGAAGTCCACCAGTGGAAGACATAGTTTGAATTCCCCGTAAGGGTCTCATTCATTTTTAATTTGTCTGTGGAAACTGTCTGCAGAACCATTGTTCCAATAATTTTTTACCAGATTGAAATATTTATGATTTTAAAGACAAAATGCTTTTTGTATAAATACTTCATCCTGTATTACAGACTGAAAAGAGAGAACCTAAAATAGCTTTTTCTTCTTGAATTTGCCAGCTTTCCTGGGGGTGGTTTTTTCTATTTATAACAGAGTATCGGCTGCGCTGCATATTTAAAAAGACAGGAAAATGTTATTTTCCCACGCTTCGTGTTAATTTAGCATTTTAAAACATTCTAAAGATGAATATATGAAATTTTAAAAATTTTGCATCCATTCTTCCTGAGCGGTTTCCTTCCATTGTAATTTACCAGATTTCAAGAACTGTAGTTCTGGAGCATTCTTAACCATATATCTTGGCATTTCCTCACCAATGGACACAGGTGTTCTTTCGTGGCCTTCAAACCACTGTGCCAGTGTGAATACTTTATCTGTTAAAGGTGTAAGGTGTGATTCATAGCAAATTTCCAGGTAAACCAATTCAAAACACAGAACCATTGTTTGGAGTTTGTGCTCCTCTGACCCAGGTGGATATAAATCCTGGAGGGTCTTCCCAGACACATCCTTACATGCCACAGCAGTACTCAGTTAGCCCGGGCATATGCCTGCTTTTTACTGTAATACCTGTACATCCTGCAGATTTATTCTTGCACGTATTTTTCAAAGATGCCTTTTTTGATTTTATTTTTTTGGAGACAGCGTTTTTCTTTGTAATGGAGCCCTGGCTGTCATAGACTCTCTTATAGACCAGGCTGGCCTTGAACTCACAGAGCTCCATCTGCTTCTCCTGGGACTAAAGGCATGCACAATCATGCTGTACTCAAAGATACTTTTTAATCTATATGCTTTTTCTGTTACCATTTATCACAACCGACTTGTACTTCCCAATTATGGGATTAAAGCCATGCACTACCATGCCTAGCATTCTTGTGGGTTTTGATACATGGTCTTATGTAAAGGTACTAATATCGGTGAGGTTTGTTGTTTCCTTTTTTTGTGATTTTGTCCCTTCACTGTAAAGTTTTCTCTTTTCATGCCTTCCTGTTGTATTATTAGAACATCATCTTGCTTCTGAATGCTGGGCTAATGTGTGCTCCACCGTGCTCAGATGTGTGAATTCTCTCTTGCACATACAATCACTGAGGGCTGTCTCGTCAGCAATAGATGAGAGGTTACAAGAGCTCCTCCTTCCTTGGTCTTCACACCTGTTTGTTACCTTCGCTGATCTTTGGTCCTTGATCCTTGTCTTCCCTGACTTTTCTGGTACCCGTCTGTAGTGCCCTTCACTCTTGTGCTCGGGAACAAGCACTGTCTGTGAGACTCTCCTCTCCTGGCCCGTCCCTACCTCTGCTGTCCCATCACCTACCTGTTACTGACGTGCTCTTTGTGTTTGTTTTTGTTGACCTTTGTTTTCATTTTCAGTCATGTTTATCTGTGTGTCTGCCTCATAAGTGTCTCATACCCCATAGAGGCCAGAGGCATTGAATCTCCTACAGTGGGAGATAAATAGGCAGTTTTCAGGCCGCTGCTGTGGGTGCTGGAAATTGAATTAGGCCCTATGGAAGAGCAGACACAATCTTAACTGCTGAGCGTTCTCTCTGAGCAGTTGGGTTTGGTTTGGTTTTTTTCATGGGTGTGGGTGTTTTGCCTGCATGTGTATCAGTGTCATATGTTTTTCATGGGTGTGAGTATTTTGACTGCATGTGCATCTGTATCGTGTTTGTGCCTGGGACTTGCTGACTCTAGGGCAGATATCTGGTCCCAGGAACTGGAAGGCAGTGACCTTCTATGCGGTGCTTGCATTCAAACTTGGGTCCTCTGCAAGAGCAGCCAGTGCTCTTAACCACCGAGCCGTCTCTTGTTGGTGTTTACAGTGAAAGAAGTAGGACAGACAAGCTTTCAGCTCTGACGTGTTCATGAATGGTCGCACCCATGTGCACAGCACCCGCTCCAGGAATACATGGTCACTGCCCCCCCAGGAGCTTCCACGGGTCCCTTATGGTTTTTTTGTTTTTTTGGGTTTTTTTTTGTTTTTTTTTTTGTTTTTTTTGGTTCTTTTTTTCGGAGCTGGGGACCAAACCCAGGGCCTTGCGCTTCCTAGGTAAGCGCTCTACCACTGAGCTAAATCCCCAGCCCCCCTTATGTTTATAATGCGCATGAGAGTCAGATGCCGGCTTTGGGAAGTTGTCTTTACAGACTTAGTTCTCTCCTGTATTCATATGGCCCTGGATATCAAGACTGGGCCATCAGACACACTTCATCACACGGCAAGCCATTTCCCTTTTTTGCCATTTTCCTTCATATAAAAATAATCTCTTATTAGCAATAAGTTTTTAAAGTTCACTTCTCATAAACATGCAGATTAAAGACATGCAGATTGCTGCTTGGTTTTTCTTTTTTCTTTTCTTTTCTTTTTTTTTTCCTTTCTTTATTTTACAATTCACAGTCACACTCCAGGCTGGCCTTCCACCCGGTTCCACCTGCTCCTATTTCCCTGGTCCTTTATTAAAGGCATGCACCACCACTCCTGCCTTCCCGTGTTCAATATTAAAGCTAGTTTCCCTTTAAATCTGGGACAGTGCTGCAAAGTTTCTGCTGTCTAGCTTTCATATGTGAGTTCAGTGCCTTATATCTGGGTCTGATGGAGCTCACAGCACATAGTCATTCTTGTGCTGCATAGTAATCAGGGGGCAAAGAATTCACTTAAATTACTATAATTAGCAAAGCTTTGCCAAGCAGTCCACGTTCATCTTACTCTTACTGTGTTCTGCTGTGTCTATGAACAGCGTTGTTATTCAGTGGTTGTCACCGTCACACGCAGAGGTAATTAGAGTCTCTGCATCTCGCTCTTACACAGACGGGTTGCCTATGGCTTTCCAACGCCCTTGTTGTCATGTGGGACCAACCCTTCAGGAACACATCCAGTTTGCCTTTTATCTGCTGATGGGATTGACCTGCAGTGGTCACTCGACTAGGTGCTCTAGGGTTCTGTCCGTCTGGGTATTGAGACTTAGAAACAAGGGAACCTGATAATTTCTTTTGAGATAAACTAGAAACCTCAGACCCAGGATATATTGTCTTTAGGAGTAGTATATTCATTTTATAATTAATTGTCTCACATTTTTAAAATCATTATCTACTTCAGATTTCTCCCTAACTTTATTCCATGTCTGCACAGACTGAAATGGCAAACATGGATTTGTGTTCATGGAAACTGTCAACAGAGAGACATTTCCTCACCCCTCAGTCATACATCGTTGCTTCTGCTTATGTCACAGGGGTTGTTTGAAATACACTTAAAGTGAATAGGCTTGCGTTTTGGATGTCATCCTAGCTCTGTGTAACACTGCTGTGCACAGTGGCGGAGCACAGGTTGGTCTAGCGGACCCTTTGTCTGTAACTAGTCACTTTCTTGTATGAATCATCGGGAAGTAATTGGGAATTACATCTACACATCGGAAACCCCACCTCAAACTTAAGTCAACATCCTTTTCCTTCATCATGTTTTGTGGGTTTTTCTGCATTCCTGTCTCTTCTTGGGCACAACCCCAGTTTAGTCACTTCTGGTTTTATTCTTGATAGCTGGGAGCTTCTTCTGATCCCTCCATGGAGACCCTTGGTCACACTGTTTCCAGATTTGTCATGAATGTGTAGCCTGAATAATAAGGTTTTCCCTACAGCCTCTAGAGCGTGTCCTTCATTTTCAGTAGTGTGTACAGGAAGGAAAGCTTTTTCAAGTCTTGACTTCAGAAATGTGTGTTCAATACCCTGCATTGATTAGCTACTGTTCATGTGTCTAATTTGAATTTTATTATAACTCACAGTTTTGAATTCCTGTGGTAACTCTTCAAAAATCTGTTTTGTTTTTTTAAGATGTCGAACCTCTTTTGTTCTTTATTCTTATTATGGGCATGTGTGTATAAAGCATATATATTCCTAAATGTAACCTGTTCATCAGTTAAAACCTAATTTCACCAGCATGACTGCCCAAAAATGAGCTAAACAAGCGTGAATACTTGTTCACCCAGTAGACAAGCTTCCTCCCTGTACAAAGAACCACAAAGTCATTTTAAGTGGAGTTTTGTTTTCCTTTATAACTTGTTTCTTGTTATGTAGAGTACTGAGATTTTCTGATTTTCATTCTTTTTTTTTTTTAAAGATTTATTTATTATATACAAATACACTGTAACTCTCTTCAGACACACCAGAAGAGGGCATCAGATTCCATCACAGATGGTTGTGAGCCACCATGTGGTTGCTGGGATTTGAACTCAGGACCTTTAGAAGAGCAGTCAGTGCTCTTAACCGCTGAGCCATCTCTCCAGCCCCCTGATTTTCATTCTTAAATTTCCAAAGATACTGATATTTTTTATTTTAGCTTCCCCCACACACACACACTTTTAGCTTGCGTCTGGGTGAGCCGCTGTTTTAACATTTTCTGTTTAGTAATATATGGGGTTGCCTACAATTCCTACCTAAATCTTAAGAAGACAGAATATTTTACACCAAAACCTATAATTTTCAGTAAGATTCACATAAAAATAGGACTAGAAGTTAGTGATACCCGTCCTCTCCTAGGAAGGGTTTCTGGTGGCAGGATAACACAAAAGAGAACTTCCTAAATGTGACCTCCATAATCTGTTGTTGTACTCTGGCACCTACAGTCACAGATACCCACGCAATAGTAAAATGAAAGGTATGTATTTAAATGGGACTCTACATTACACAGTGTTCAGAATGATAACCAGCGGGAGGTGTTTAAAGTGCACTTGGGTCACCGGTGTGAACCCTGCAAGATCTGCGTGCACTGCTGCAAGAATTAGCGTCGGCTTCTACCTGGGTTTCCTTGCTCCTGAGAGTCTCCGCCTGAACCCGACACTGGAGTGTTACTATCTGTAAAAGAATGATGAGACCAGACATTGTTTGGTGGTTAACAACACTTACTGCTCTTGTAAAGGACCCAAGTTTAGTTTCCAGTACCCATTTTGGGTGGCAACCATTGCCTGTACCTCCAGATGTAGAAGATGTGGCCCCTCCATCTGTACTAGAGCCACTGTACACTGTGTACAGGCTCAGAAGCAGACATTTGCACACACAGTTTTTAATGAAAAAATCATCAGATGGGTGTATGGTACACACCTTTAATCCCAGCATTCAGGAGGCTGAAACAGGTGACTCGGAATTCAGGGGTAGCCTGGTCTACAGAGTGATTTCCACAAGTGTCAAGGCTACAGAGAGAAACCCTGTCTTGAGAATCTAATAAGGTAACCTTTAAGGAATAGTAATTAAAGCTATGACAGCTCCACTTTGCTTCCAGAAGTCTACCTTAAATGCATGGTTAAGTCTTAGGTTCTATAGGAAATAAAGAGGTTGGAGAGCCTTCCCTACATGTTACAAATGTAGCTCGTCATGGTAACAAGATGGCAAAGTAAGCTCTGGGATTTGTTGTGGCCTGATCGTTGCAGGGAGTCAGGGTCTGGCCCAGGATGGTGATGTGGCACTTTATTCTCTGTACTGCTTAATTGTCAGGAAGCATCCTCCAACCCATGTGGTGCTCAGGGCACTGCACTCGAGGCATCCAGCCATCTTCCACAGTGACTTCCTTTCTGCTTCTGTGTGGGTCTGTGTAACTCTGGATACTCTCTTCAAGCTTAGGGTGAAGTACTTTTCTTGCCCCACATGATTTGCTTAACATAGGAAAGTTTTGCATTAGGGTGTTTGATGCTAAAGAAAAAAATGCTTATCTTTGGACAATTCATTGAAAGGAAAGGATGGTAAGAACAGATGGGAGGAAAATATCTTTTTGCTCTTTTTAGCTCATCCAGGGTCTCTCAGTTCAGGGATGCAGATGGATATGTAGGTACATAGGTAGGCATAGTGATGCACACTTTTCATTTCAGCACTTGGGAATCAGAAGTAGGTGAATTTCTGTGAGTTTTGGGGCAGCCTGGTCTATGTGGTAAGTTTCAGGACAGCTTGTGCAGCTAGAACATGTCGCAGAGTCACTTTTAGACAGACAGCCTTGGTTGGAGCTTACTGGAAGAGTGTGCCCTGAGAGGAATGCCTCTAATTCTTGACAGTAACTTAAGACTGGAGCCTGGACAAGCAAGTTAAAAGCCTCTCCTGGGCCATAAAGCAAGATGTCAAGCATGTATTTATCTGCTGTTTATAACTTAGACACAAATTGGCCATTATTATCTTGTTTTAACTCAGAGTTGTCTAGATTTCTGCCCTGTTTCACCTGTGAAATAAGAATCTGACACCGCAGAACTAGGAGGTCAGTCAGCTTCCTTTAGTCCTCATTCCTCCTCAGCTTTCTGCAACACAGTTGCCTTAAGACTTTTTCTTTTTTTAATATAATTGGTTTCATTTATTTAATTAGCAGTAAATCTATTAAATATTTTTACTTTCATAATTAAATATGAATATGAAGTTGCTTGTTTTTCTTCTAAAGCAGATGTTCTCTGGGGTCTTAAATATTGCATAATTGAAAATAAAGATTTTATATGATTGGTTCCATGGTGTGGAAAACATGAAGCAATTTGTGAGATTAGATTCTCTCCATCTTGTGGTTCTGTAGGTTGATTTCATTATTTCAGGGGAAAAAAACAAGTGCCTTTACCCACCAAGCCACTCTGGTGGCATCTTTAAAAAGCATCAGGGTATTTTTGCCACCTACCCCATTGGGAGAATTTTCCTTTTTTAATTCTTTGTTTTTTTATGTATATAAAATCCAGAAATTTTCTGTGATGGAACTAAGAACTATTATTACTTTTAACTAAAATAAATCTTTGGAAGAATCAGCATAGAGGCTTAAAGCTTATTCCTCTCAATCTCAACTTTAGCATTTTCTTGAATAATTGGAGTGATCTTTGCCCTTAGCACCTGGCTGCTGTCGAAGAAAGAAAGATCAAATCCCTGGTGGCTCTCCTGGTTGAGACACAGATGAAGAAGCTAGAGATCAAACTTCGACATTTTGAAGAGCTGGAGACTATTATGGACAGAGAGAAAGAGGCTGTGAGTAAGGGGAATTCGCATGGGTATGTTTTGAAAATGAAAGCTAATGTGCCATTCAGAGACAGAAGTTACATAGTATAAGAGTGACCTGTTCCATTGGTCTTTAGATTTTTTTTTCTCATTTCCTGTACTTGATAAACTAGTGATTATAAGTAAGGTTTTTTCTTTTTGTCTACTTTATAATATTTAATTCTTTTGTATGTCTTAGCTGTAAACATACTACTTCTTATTAAACTTTCCCTTTTATAAAAGTTGATTCTTACATTGACTGCCTATGTGTTTGTCAGTGAAGTAAAACCTTATAAATCCACTGTCTGGGTCAGGATTTTCTCTTCTTGATTTTCCTGTCTTTAATATACAGACCCATTTTTCTACAGTGTCGTCCTCACACGTGGCCTTTGACTTTATCTCTGCCACTCCTTCCCTCTTCTGTGGGTTGACTGGTGGCTGGAATTAGGCCTAGGTTGAGCTTCAAGCAGCATTTGCCTCAGCTACTTAAGTTCTTTGCTTCTGTGTGAATGTACATGAGCGCCTTCATAGCCAAACTACAGTTCAGCAGCTCCATATGAAATCTTGTGACCTTGCCAGTTCTGTCAGTCCCTGTGCTGTATTCTAACTTATATTCTAAAAAATCTTTAGCAAAACTGGAAACATAAACGTCCTCATTATTTTGACTGGCCGTGTTAAAGAGTCCAAGAGTGGTACTGATCGTCAATGCTGTTAGTGTTGCTCAGGCAAGACAGGAGCCTCTCCTGGGCCCGAGAACGAGATGTAAAGCATGTATTTATCTGCTGTTAATAACTTAGGGAGAAATTGGCCATTATCTTGTTTTAACCCAAAGTCTAATAATTGTATAGACTTCTGTCCTATTTTTCCTGCCAAATATGAATTTGACACTGGAACTAGCAGATCAGTTTGCTTCCTTTTAGGCCTCCAAATCCCTGCCCACTACTTTCCTCCCTGCCTCACAGGACTGTGTACATTAAATCTTTTTTTTTTTTTTTTTGGAGCTGGGGACCGAACCCAGGGCTTTGTGCTTGCTAGGCAAGTGCTCTACCACTGAGCTAAATCCCCAACCCCCCAATCTTATACATATAAGATAAGCTTACAGTATTGTCTTTATTTAAGCCTATCCTGCTTTACTGGGAATGAGTAAACATTTTTATAGCCGTGTGAAACTGCACTGTTTGTATACAACACATTTTCTTCGAACCGTTCACCCGTTGATGGACATCTAGGCTGATTGTATGCTGTGGCTGTTAGGAATGGTGTGAAAACTACGACTGCAGGTTATCTGTGTGGTGTAGATTTGGATGTTGTACCTGAATCCTTTTGTATTTTTTGTGTTTTAGGGAACTACATACTGATTTCTACAGTGGCTACCCTAGCTTCCTTTTTACCAATAATTTGTTTGCCTTGCTCTTTTTTATTTTACTTATTTTTTTGTGCTGTTTTATGTTTGTTTGTTGAAACAGGGTTTCTTCTCTGTGTATCCTTGGTTGTTCTGGAAGACTCTAGACCAGGTTACCTTGAACTCAGAGGTATGCCTCCCTCTGCCTCCTGAGTGCTGAGATTAAAGGGGTTTGTCAGCAATATTGCCCCACCATCTTTCTTTTCTTTTTTTTAAGGTAGGGAGGCTCATTCAGTAATGACTGCTGAGCCCAAGCTCATGGTACTTCATCTGTCTCAGCTTCTAAATGCTGGGCTTAGATTTATGAGCTGCCACACTTGGCCGTGTTGTGTCTTACTTTATTTTTACAATTTGTGAGTTTCTAGCCTTTTGGTGGTAGGGTTTTAAGATAAGATGTGTGAGTGTGTGTGTGTGTGTGTGTGTGTGTGTGGTGTGGTGTGTGTGTGTACCCATCTGGAACTTACTATATAGACCAGGCTGGCCTTGAACTCTGATCTGTCTGCCTCTCAAGTGCTAGGATTCGACCCGAAGCACCATGCTCAGCTGAGTCTCTAGTCTTAACTTAAGCTTACCACTTCATTTTTTATTTTTTAACAATGAAAAAAAGAGAGGTTAACGATTGATTCTTCTATGTCTGGGTATCTAGTTTTCCCAGAATCACTTGAGAAGTCTTGTACCTTGGCACCGTTATCAAGTACTAGGGCCTGTGTGGTCTACGTGTGGTCTTCAGACTGAGGTAGAAAGTGGAGTTGTGGGGGTGCTTCTTCCATGCTGCCAGGATGAGCCTTAAAATCTGCCCTGTAGCAGCCGTGAGCCTAGGGCATTCAGAAGTCCAGAGCCATCTGGAGCCAGTTGGGAACGGCAGTCTGGGCCCTAACTCTCACCTCAGGGGACTCGTTTGTCCTACATTAATGCTTTGGCTTTAAACTGGGTTTTCTTTTCCGGGTGTGTGTATATGTATTTAATCACTCGCCTTTTTACTTACTTTTTTGTCACATAATTACTTCCTTTTAATTACTTTGTGCATTTTATGAAGCCAAGAAGAGTGAGGCCAGGACATTGCTGTGATTGTGGCGGGGGGAGTCTAGCCTGGGTAATAAGAGAGCCTTGTTCCTCACATCCAGCCCTGCCCCTGCCTCATAAAAAGAAAAAAAAAAAATAGAATAAGTGAAATGACAGCAATGTTTAGAAATAGTAAATTGGGGTTAGGTAGGTTTAGGGACGAAAGAGTGAATCTTCCACCTTTTCTGTTTTTCTCATGGTGATGATGCATTTTGATGCAGGGTCTACATGCTGTCTTCAAACTGGTAATTCCCCTGACTAAGTCTCAAGGGCTAAGATTATAGACACTTTCCACCTGTTTGACTCCACTCTTCCCATTTCCTTTCCTAAGAGACTTGTTTGTTTGTTTGTTTTGCTGCTTATATGGAAGCCATCAATGAATTTTTTTTTCTTTTTTCCGGAGCAGGGGACCGAACCCAGGGCCTTGCACTTGCTAGGCAAGCGCTCTACCACTGAGCTAAATCCCCAACCCCACCATCAATGAATTTAAGCTACAAAGAAATGCTAGTTAAGAATTTGAAAAAGAAGACAAAGTAGGGTGAAACCCAGATCAGAGACAGCAGCACAACCCTCCATGAGCAGGCTGGCTTATTTACAGAGCAGATCTGTGCCTACCTTCTGCAGTTCTTAAGTCACATTGGAACCACAGCCAAGCTGTGCGGAACACAGCTAGCCTTGCGTCTGACCTCAGGCAATTGCAGAGTCCTACATTTCCTGAAGAAAATACTTAGGAGTATGGAAGCGGGCTGTGGTCAGTGTCACACTTTCCTTCATTGTTTGGTCTCTTATGTAATCATCCAGAGTTGAACCTTCTGAGCATTCTCTCAATATTTACATCTTGGGTCCTTTCTTGTGTAAAAAAGTCCAACCAGGCAAGAGCTTTACATGACAGCTCTACCCACTCTGCAAACCGTCTGACCAGCTCTCGGGGTGTGAACCTGAGCATCTCCACCTCCGTCTGTCTTCCTCCTTCCTCGCTCGCAGCTCTCTCCTTGTGTGACATTTGCTCCCATCGGGTTTTCCCCTGCTGCTCCTCTATCACAGTAGCTCACCTCCGACAATATTTGTAAATATTTAGTATTTATTCACTGAACTGGATCTTCCCAAAAGCCAAAACATTATATTTCCTTAACCAATTGAGTGGCTGGAAATAGTGATAGTCAACAGAAATAAAGACGAGCCTTGCATGTAATTAAGACTTTTGTCCCAGCCATGTTACAAAAGTTTAAAACAACTGAAATTACAATAATTCTACTTGTAATCGGACTTACTCTGCTGTTGCTATTTACTGGACAGTAGCATGGTTCAACTGGTAAGGTACTTTTAACCTAAGTTTACTCCCCAGGATCTGCGAGGTAGGTAGAACCAGTTCAATCCAGTTATCCACTGCTCTGTGTGAGCCTACCCTGTTCACTTGGATTTCACATACACAGTACCTGGGAGTCACTGTGTCACTACAGTAGACATAGCAACCCTAAACGATTTTTTTCTTTATTTTTAATCTAGGGAAGTATCAAGATTGTCATGTATTTTTAGTTTTTGTAAGCCCAGCAGAGCATGCCGGGGCATGTCTAACCCCAACACTTGAGAAGCAGAGGTAGGCAGATCTCTGTGTGAAGCCTGCAGTGCTATCCTGTGAGATAATAATACCTACCAAATAAATAAATCCTACCTACAGGCTCTCCTAGACAGAGTGGCCCATGCTCTAGTCCCAGCTATTTGAAACCTAAGAGGATCGCTTGAGTCCAGGAGTGCAACAGCCTAAACAACATAGCGACAACACACTGTGTCCAGAAGGACTAGTAATGATCATATTTAATAAGCTGATAAAGATGATAATGAAGCAGAAAGCCAGTCTGTCAAAGGTAGGGCCAAAGGCCATTCTCCCAGTGCTGTATGGTACAAGGAAAAACAACTTTTAAACTAAACATAGGGACATTCCTGGTAAGGAGTCTCTTGTAGCATCCTGTGGATGGAACTCAGGCATCAAATAAATGTCCTACTTGTCATGCCATCCTGAGAAGCCTCTTGGTAGCATCTTTTTCTACTTCATTTATTACAGCTAGAACAACAGAGACAGCAGTTGCTTACTGAACGTCAGAACTTCCACATGGAGCAATTGAAATATGCTGAACTGCGTGCTCGGCAGCAGATGGAGCAGCAGCAGCACGGCCAGCCACCTCAGCAAGCACACCAGCACCCGGGAGGACCGGGGCTGGCCCCACTTGGGGCAGCAGGCCACCCAGGCATGATGCCTCATCAGCAGCCCCCTCCATACCCCATGATGCACCATCAGATGCCACCACCCCATCCTCCCCAACCAGGTAAGAGGAAGCTTTGCTAACAGGACACGTTTGTCCGTTTTACAACACAGATCATCATGGGGCATGCCAAGGAATCATGTCTAACAAAACCTGTTGAAATCCTCCATTTTCATCTAGAAACTCATGGGCAAGTGAGTTCTCTTGTTACCATCACATACACCTAGCCAGTTACTTCCAATATCCTCTCCAAGACTCTTTCTCCTTGGGTAATTGGCCTTGGAATCAGCATCATATCCCAGTTTCTTAAGAATGTAACCAAATGTTAGGCATGGTGAGTGTGCCTATTCTAACATTCATAAACCAGAAACTGACTGAGTGTGAGTTCTAGGTCAGCATAGGGTGCATAATGAGACCCTGTCTACTGAGCCCTAGCACCAGGTTGGAGAAAGTATTCTGAGGCCTGGAGAGATGGCTCAGCGGTTAAGAGCACTGACTGCTCTTCCAGAGGTCCTGAGTTCAGTTCCCAGCAACCACATGGGATCTGTAATGGGATCTGATGCCCTCTTCTGGTGTGTCTGAAAAGAGTGACAGTGTACCCAAATAGATTAGATAAATAAATCTTTAGAAAGAAAAGAGAGTATTCTTAGACTCTGTATATACTGCATCTGTTCAAGAAAACTTGCAAGACACAATGAACTTTTCATAACTCATTACCTTTCTACCATTTTTAATATATTCTCATGGATATGAGATAATTGGATACTGTTTTCTTCATAGATGTCCTGTGAACTTGTATCATTAGTTTTAACTAATAAAAAAGTAACCATAACTGGGTATGGTCATACAAGTCTTCAATTTGAACACTCACAAGGCAGAGGCAGGAGGATTTCTGAATTAGAAACTAATCTCATTTACATAGTTAGTTCTAGGACAACCAGGGCTATGTAGAAAGACCCTGACTCAAAAAACAAAGGAATGGAACTGGAGGGGTGGCTTGGTGGTTAAGAGCACAAGCTGCTCTTCCAGAGGACCCAGGTTAATCTATGGCCATGCCATCATGAGCTCGACAGATACTATTGGGAGACTCAGGATCAGTTCAGACGTACACAGACATATGTGACGCCAAAGCACCGTGTCCATGAGAATATAAGTTAATTTTTTTTAAAGGACTTGTACTGACTAGGGGAAGTTTTGATGTTTCGCATGTGGGCACACAAACCTGAAAAATTACATTAGGAAGTCTGTTATCATCATCAGGTCTTTCTGTTTGATTTCAATATGTTTCTGGAGATCATCTTTGAAATCTGACATGCTCGCACCATGGGGTACTTTCCACCTCTCTGAACACTTCTGTCAGTCTTCAAATCTCTGTATAAGAGCTTCGTTTTGTCCAGCGTTAGGTTTTCAGAAATATACATACCCTCAGCAGGACCACAATGTCGATTTTCAAGCACAGTAATTATTTCAAAATGTAGGCGCTATGCTGGTTGCCAGGCTCTCACCCTAGTCTCAGCTGCTGTTGGTGGTGCTGCACTGCCTTGGTCCTCCCACATCTGTTCATTCCTCCATGTCCTTGCTTTGCAGTTGAGGACCTGATGGTGGCAAGGCCACCTACACCTAGCCTTAGAGGAGCCAGGATTCACACTGGACTGCCAGGAGCTGAGAGCAGTCACAGGTGACCTTGGAGGCAGCTGTTCCTAGTGAGGGAGTACCAGCAAGTGTGTTGATAAAGTCACCTTTATGAGACTTAGGCAATTTTGTCTTCACTTTCTCACCAAAATAGGCTTTTCCACATCAAGTATGTAATGGAAAGGGTCATTCATTGCGAGAGACTTTTTTTTTTTTTTTAAGATTTATTATATTTATATGAGTACACTGTCACTGTCTTCAGACACACCAGAAGAGGGCATCAGATCCCATTACAGATGGTTGTGAGCCACCATGTGGTTGCTGGGAATTGAACTCAGGACCTCTGGAAAAGCAGTGCTCTTAACCGCTGAGCCATCTCTCCAGCCCGAGAGGTTATTTTTTTAATCTATGTCAAGCTGTTTTCCTGTAAGTTTTATGTGTGTATATAAAATATACAGGGCTATACAATGGTTCAGTAAGATTCCTAGAAGTTGTCTTCTGACCCCCTACATTCTTGCTGTTTAATGCTTATACCTACATTCATACAGATCACATACATGATATATTAAGGTACATGCAGTTGTGCTTCCTTTGTGAGTTTAATGGAGAGTGTAGCCGCAGCAGTCTCCCATCACGTTCTTCTTCGTCTCTGGTGCCCCAGGATAGAGTTCCCAGGACTTCCAAACACAGTGACTAGGTTATTGGTTGTAATCGTAGTGATTTTTGTCTGGCCTTCTTAATCCCATCTAAGACGTGCGTATGCTGGTCTACGTGACTGTGTCCTTATGTTCTCTCTGCAGTGTTCATCTGTTCCCACTCTAAATTTGTGAATTCTTTTGGTAAAAGTTTGATTGCTTTTCCAATTTAAGTCATGTGAATAGCTAATTCAGCTATCAACAAACAGAAGCATGTTTTTCAGGGAGCATCTGCACACATTTCTATTGTACACATATTGTGTGTCTGGAATTGAGAATAGTTAAAGAATATGCATATGATCATAACAATAGATGATGCAGAAATGCTTCCAGAACTTTAGGCCTGTTTCAACTCTCATCATATGAATACAGTCATTTTCTGTTTGTGGGTTGGTTTGGTTTTATTGTTTTGGGTTTGTTTTTGCTTTTTTGTTTAAATCTCTGTTAATAAAATTAATAACAGCATCCAGAGTTGGTGGTCTCTACAATCCCTGTATTCAGGAAGCAAGACTTTTATTACAAGTTCTGTACTAGCCAGAGGTACATAGCAAATTAATTTCAAAACAGAAGGATAGACAGGCAGATATAGCCAGCTAGCCGGCCAGCCAGGTTGAGTTGTGTGTTCCTGTAATCCCCAGAACTCAGGATAGGCTAGAGATTCACTATAGATTCAAGGTCATAGTCTTACATAGTAAGACTTGTGTTTAAAAAGAAAAGGAATCTGATTGGTAGCACAAGCCTTTAATCCCAGCACCCTGGAGGCAGAAGCAAGAGATCTGTTGAGTTTGAAGCCAGTCTGGTCTGTTCCAGACTTACATGGAGAAACACTTTTTCCAAACCAAAAGAAAAAAGACAGCAACAAAGCTGGTGAGTTTTGTACTTAGCATCAGCCAATCCGCATTTGCTACTTGACTTATTTGTTTTGGTCAGATTCTCAGTGAATAGCCCCAGCTGACCTCAAACTCAAAAACCTTTGCCTCTGCCAGACTATCTCAGTAGTGCCTTTCAAGTGGAGCTGGAGAAGTGAAGGTGTCATCCATCTGTGATTTGTCTGTGTCAGTGATACAACTTGAGGCCTTCACGAAAGTCTGTACTGGCATATTTTTTATCATCAACATGACAACTACAGTCCTTGGAAGAGGGACCTTCAGTTGAGGCATTGCTTAGACCCTGTTGGCTTATAGGCAGGCCTGGGGTGCACTGTCTTGCTTGCTGGTTGTGGAAGGGCTTAGCCCACTGTGGGCGGCCCCGTTCTTTGGGCAGGTGGTCCCTGGCTGTAGACCACCAGCTGAGCAGGACAGAGAGCAGGCCGGTTAGCAGCATTCCTCCATGGTTTCTGTTTTGAACTACTGCGATGATTTCTCTTGAAATAACTGTTTTCTTCTCCGAGTGGGCTTTGCTTGTAGTTTATCCCAGCAATACAAGGCTAATTAACACAAAGTCCATCCAGCTAACAGTTCCTGAGTTTTAGAAAAGTTTACAGATGAGCTGGGCACAATGATATATGACAGCTCTAAAGAGTCAGGTAGATTACCAGTCTGGGCTACATGGCAAGTTCCAGGCCAGCCATGGCTTCATAGTGACCTCTCTCACCTGTGCGATCAGTAATAGTAGTAGCCGTGGCAAGGTCCCATCATTCAGAAGGTAGAGCATTCAATCCTATGCTTCCTAATAGGAATGTAACTCCCCACACCAGAAAAAAGACAAAAATAATCACAGATCATAGCATTTACATTAGGACCTGAGGGCAGCTGTCAGGTAACTGGGGAGTGTTTGGTATTTGGCCAGAATTTATGTGGTATGAATGGGCAGGAAAACCTTATGTCTGGTGACTATGAAAGTGGGAGGAAAAAAGAGTCAAGACAGATTTGTTGCTGAGTGATTAATTCATAAAGCTTTTTAGAGGAGGTTGACTTCTACACAACCATGAATACCCCAATACCTACACAAGCCAGGTGTGCTTTTTTACAAACTTGTAACCCTATCCCTGTGGGGGACAGAGGGCTCGCTGGGGCTTGGTGGCTGCCAGCACAGCTCAAAAGCAGTCTCCAGGTTCAGAAGAGAGGTGCCACTTCAGGAAAGAATAAAGTGGAGGATGGTAGAGTCCATGTAAACATCTTCCTCTGGCATATGTGTGTCTCACACACACCACCACCACCGTCCATCAATGGTGATAGTGCCCATTAGAACAGGAGTTCATTCAAGTGTAAAAGCCCACACCTGTAGTCCATATCTGGAGAGGTAGAGGCAGGAGGACCAGCCACAACTGCATAGTGAGAGCCTATTTCAAGAAAATGAAATTACGGTTCATTGGTGTGAGCCTCCTAGGCTGAGTACAGATGGAGGCCTGGTTATCTAGTAGCTGATGCCCTCTCTGTGAGCTGCACCTCTGTACTGATTGCTTATATGATACTGTTTCCCAGACTTTGCCTGCGTGCATGGATGTGTACGTGGGTGCCTGGGTGTGTGTGTCCTAAGATGGTTTTTTTCATAGCAAACAAAAAGACAAATTATGTGTAGTAGCATATAGCACAGTGTTTATTTCATGTGTGTGGAGGTTTGGTCTACATGTATGGCTGTGTACCACTTGTGTCCCTTGTGCCTGTAGAAGCCAAAAGAGGGCCTTGTATCTGCTGGAACTGCAGTCTAGGTGGTTGTGAGCCAATGAGTGGGTGTTGGGAATCAAACCCAGGTCCTCTGGAGAATAGCCAAGTTCTCGTAACTGCTAAGTCACCTATCTCTCCGTCTCTGGTGTGTATTATATTTAATTGTGCGTGTTTGTCTCTAAGTCTGTATTCAGGTGTTGGGGTGAATATGGGTACCTTGGAGGCTGGAGCCAGAGGTTTTGGATCCCCCTCAGCTATAGTTAGAGGCAGTTATGGTGCTAGGAACTGCTCTTGGGTTTTCTGGAAGAGCATTGTGCTCTCTTAAACACTGAGCTGTCTCTCTACCGCAGAGTGTTTCTGTTGTATGGTTGGCACATCTATTTTTACCTTATCTTAGGTTTTGCTGAACTTGTTAAAAGAGACATCATCTCCCGTTAGACTGTAAAATGGTACCTAACAGTTTCTCAGCCTAACTGCCGAGGCTGGAAAGATGATGTGGTGGTTAAGAGCACTGGCTACCCTCCAAGAGGACCCAAGTTCAGTTCCCAACACACACATTGCAAGTTCCATCTGTCTGGAACTCCAGTTCCGGGGCTTCTGGCATCCTTACACAGATATTCGTGGAGGCAAAATAATGAGCATAAAGTAAAAATAAATCACCCTAAATATTTTTAAATCAGGCTATTTGTCAAGAAAAACCTTTACACAAACGGAACTGCTTTTGCCTGTAATTATTTTAGTTGTTAAATTTTCTTTGTGTGTGTGTGTGTGTGTCTGGGTGTGTGTGTCTGGGTGTGTGTGTCTGGGTGTGTGTGTCTGGGTGTGTGTGTCTGGAAGGTAGTTCTGTCCGCACCATGTCGATTCCTGGTGTGGAACTTAGGTGTCAGACCTCAGAGCAAGTCCCTTACCCACTGAGCCACCTCATTGGCCCAGCTGGGAGTCTTGACTGCATCATTTGTTGGTGTTGCCAACAGTTTGATTTTGTACATGGACAAGCATAGGGGAGTGCAGCCTGTCAGGTGACCAGTGCGTGTGGGCCCTGGTGGCACACCCCTCTAACACGCCCAAGGCCCTGACGTCTGTCTATTGCATCACTGAAAAGAAAGGACTGAGTGTGGTGTGGTGAAAAGATGTTATTTCTATAAATCGTTATTTCAGTAACAAAAGTAGGACATACCTTTCAGTTGAGGCACTGACCCACTTGGCTTATTGTGTTTCATTTTCTTGAAATGAAAACCAAAATGGTCTCAATGTAGCCCATAGCAGCTACCTCAAACCCATGCTCTTTCCCGCTCAGGCTCTAACCCTTTTCCCCCTTGACCTTGCTAATGGAGAAGAAGCCTCGGGGGATCCCGGGCTTCCCCTCACTTGGCCCCAGTAGGGTTATTTCTGTTCTCCTGGGGCCTCAGCCAGAGGGTGTCTGCATAGTTAGACCTTTCATTGCTCACAGAGGCAGAAGTGGGTGTTTCACCCTCTGGAGCTGGGGCTGCAGGTGCTTGGTTTCTCAGAAGCTGGTACGACTACTGGAACTTGAGTTCAACTCCTCGTGAAGAGCATCGGGTGCTCCTCACTGCTGCACCATCTTTTTTCCCCCTCCATTAAATCCAGTTACAGGGGTTGGGGATTTAGCTCAGTGGTAGAGCGCTTGCCTAGCGAGCGCAAGGCCCTGGGTTCGGTCCCCAACTCCGGAAAAAAAAAAAAAAAAAAGAAAACCCAGTTACAGCTCTTACCGTGGGAAAGTATTCAAGAACAGTACTGTGGGCTCAGCCCCACACTAAAAGGGAAGAGGAAACGGCTCCTTTTTGGTCTGTGGCACCTTACACCGTCTGATGACAAAGCTGCCGCACCGCTCCCTTGAGCAGTGGTTGCCTCACAAAGAGAACAGTGAGGCTCAGTCCTTAACAAAGAGCATCTGTGACAGGCAGCCCCCAGGAAGCTGCTCTGGGGAAGAAGCCTCGGAGGATCCCGGGCTTCCCCTCACTTGGCCCCAGTTGTGTTATTTCCGTTCTCCTGGGGCCTCAGCCAGAGGGTGTCTGTGCATAGTTAGCCATGGATGGATGACACACGCTTAAGACTAGGTGTTCACGGTTCCTGTTTCTAGCTTCTTTCTCTTTTCACATCTTAGTCTTCCAATAAATAAAAATGAGATCCTTACCTAATGTCCCATTAGACATGATAGGTATAAGACTTTAGTCAGGATCGAATAAACATGGGAGGGAGAGGGTTTTCCACAAGCTAAGCCTAATTTTAGCAAACCTTTCCATTTCCCAGGCTTCCGATGCCTGCTGTTTAAAAAATGTTTGTATGTAGGTCAGACTCCCACCATCCTGTGCTTTGCCACTGCTGCTTTGAGGCTTACTCCCTCTCCGTCCTCCCTCTCCTCCCCTCCTCTCTCTTACCTCTTCCTCCTCCCACCTTAGAAATTGGGGTGTGTGTGTGTGTGTGTGTGTGTGTGTGTGTGTGTGTGTGTGTGTGTGTGTGTGTTTTAATGGACTATGTACACACACATTTTGTCTAGCAGTGTCTTGGTATTTCAGGTTTATGTGAGTAATAGTACTTTAAGCTTGCAAGAATTAGCAAGATTATATATATTTTGGTTTTTTTGTTTGTTTGTTTTGGTTTTTTTTGTTTTTTTTTTAAAGATTTATTTATTTATTATATATGAATACACTGTAGCTGTCTTAGACACACCAGAAGAGGGCATTGGATCTCTTTACAGGTGGTTGTGAGCCACCATGTGGTTGCTGGGATTTGAACTCAGGACCTCTGGAAGAGCAGTCGGTGCGCTTAACCGCTGAGCCATCTCTCCAGCCCTATATTTTGTTTTTTTGATGATACTTGTGTCAAGTAACCGTACAACACACACACACACACACACACACACACACACACACGGGTGCAGGGGGAGGAAGGAAGGAACTTTAGGTTTCGGGTAGACAGAACATTGATTTTTGTCTTCCTTCTAGGGCTCTTACTTCTCCTCCTTTTCTGGAGCTGTGGAGATGGTTCAATATATAACTGCGTTCAAGTGGCATCCTGAGAGCCTTCCTTTGATTCTAGTATTTATGTAACTGCCTCGTCTGGCATCACATACTTCAGTTCCAGGGCTGGGCAGGTGCAAATGGGACTCCCTAGGGCTTGCTGGCCATCCAGTCTAGTTGAATCTCAGAAGCAGAAGGAATTGTTTTACTCTAACCTCGGGTGAGAACAGCTTCACAGTCCTCTCTATGGCAATTGAGGAGAGAAGGTTATTCTCAGGCTTCAGACCTCATAGCACGACTCAGCACAGGCTGAAAGTGGGCTGGCCCTTGCTCACATGTGCCGGGATTACTAGCACAGTTTCTGGAGCCAGACATACTACACCCTCAGACCCTGCTCCCCATTTCCATGCTTCACGCTGCTCAGGTAGCTACTCACTTAACTCCTTCCCCTTCAGCAGGCAAAACAGACTTCCTGAGGTTCAATTGATTTGTGCTTTTAAAGTTCTTAAAACGTTGGAACATGGCAATGTGTGTTTCATGCATTAGATTTCTGGGTCATCATAGCCAGTTTATCACACATTTGCTGTGACTTAAAACAATAGAAAGTTGGGCTAGAGATGTAACTCACTTAGTAGACAACCCGCTGAATGTGTACAAAGACTTCAGTGTAATTTCCAAGGCTGTGTAAATCCAGGCGTCAAAACATAAAAACCCACACCTATAATCTCAGCACTCAGACTGTAGGAGTAACACCAATTTAAGGTCATGCTCAGCTACAAAGAGAATGCGGGCTAGCCTGGAATACATAGGAGGCCCTGTCTCCAAAGAGTAGAAATTTATTCTCACTGTCTGAAGGTGAGGTCTCTGGCCCTCCCTTGCCGTGTTCCCCCTCAGGGGTCTGAGTGAAGCTGAGTCTCTGTTCCTTCTCCATCCCAGTGGTTGCTTGGCATTCCCTGCTCGCAGCACTCTGTGTCTACCCCACCGTCTTCCTGTGTCTTTCTTGGATACTTGTAGTTAGATTAGGACCCCTCAGGGGATCTGATGGTCTCCTCTCAGTCCGTGTCACACCTGCACTGCCATCCGGACTGCTGCACACTGAATATCAACCCAACACTTGAAAATTCGAGTTTTTGAACTTCTTTTTTCTCCAGTTCTCCAGAGGTGAATTTTTAGTCATTTCCAGCAGCTGGAGAGACGATTCAGTGATTAAGAATCCTAACTAATCTTCCGGAGGATCCAGGTTCAATTCCCATCGCCCACATGGAGTTCACAACTATAACTCCATGTTTCTATAACTCCAGTTTCAGGGAGTCTGTTGTCCTCACACAGAAGCATGCAGGCAAAGCAACAATGCACATAAAAGAAAATTTTAAAGACAATTTCCAATATTCACACTTTTTTTTTTTAATTTCAAAATTGTGGTTATTGATGTTCGACTGGTAAAAGGTGCTTAAGTTAGTTTTGTGAAGACTGAGGGAAGGAGCGGTGGTGCTGCTCACTTGTGCACACGGGCTCAGCAGGAGGCAGGAGCAGGCAGATCTGAGTTCTAGGCCAGTGTTCTGTGTAGTCAGTTCTAGGCCGCCTGGGGTTACATAGTGAGACCCTGTCTCAAATAAATAAACAATTAGAAACCCTCCAGAGGTGATATAATGAGGACTTTCTTATAAAGTGTTTCGTTTGGACAGAGTATATCGTGAGAAGAGAACTGGATCTTAGGTTAGATGGCTTGAATATATTTTATGATTTCCCCTGCTTTGTCCATAAAGAAAGCTTTGAAGCTATGCATAGTGGCATAGCTGTAACTCCATCCTTCATGGGGCTGGGGCCAGAGGATCATTACAAGTTCAATACTAGCCTGAAGTACACAGCTCCAGACCAACCTGGACAGGAGTCGCTGTATAAAATGCAAACTCCTTTGGGACTCTGAGCTTCTTTTTATTACCTATAAGATAATGATGTTGTCCAAAAAAAAACAAAAAAAAAAACAAAAAAAACACTGTTTGGGGTTGGGGACTTAGCTCAGTGGTAGAGCACTTGCCTAGGAAGCGCAAGGCCCTGGGTTCGGTCCCCAGCTCTGAAAAAAAAAGAACCAAAAAAAAAAAAA
This sequence comes from Rattus norvegicus, assembly GCF_021556685.1. Taxonomy (NCBI): domain Eukaryota; kingdom Metazoa; phylum Chordata; class Mammalia; order Rodentia; family Muridae; genus Rattus; species Rattus norvegicus. Next base: position 117,949,111 of record NC_141541.1, read on the forward strand.
AGATAATGATGTTGTGGGCTGGAGAGAAGGCTCAGCAGTAAGAGCACTGGCTGCTCTTCGAGAGGTCTAGAGTTCAATTCCCAGCAACCACATGGTGGCTCACAACCATCTGTAATGGGATCTGATGCCCTCTTCTGGGGTGTCTGAAGACAGTGTACACACATACATAAAAATATATGTATAATTTTTTTTTTTTCCGAAGCTGGGGACCGAACCCAGGGGCCTTGCAGTTGCTAGGCAAGCGCTCTACCACTGAACTAAATCCCCAACCCCCTAATTTTTTTTAAGTTACTAATATTGGCTCCTCTTTTGCTTTCTGTTGTGATAAAACACTATGAACAAAAGCAACTTGAGGAGGAAAGGTTTGCCCCTCATAATCATGGTTGATGCTGAGGTAAGTCAGGGCAGAATTGGAACAGTTTCCTGGCTTGCTCTCCCGTTGCTTTCTTCTATGACTACCCAGGGGTGACACCGCCCATCGTGTGTTGACCCCTCCCATATGAGTAATTAATCAATAAATGCTTCACAGAAATCCCCTAGACCAAAATGATGCAGGCAGTTCCTCAGCTGAGGACCGTCTTCCTCGGCCACTCTAGTTTGTATCAGGTTTACTAACCCAGCACACACTGCCTCTCACAAGCATGTTAGAGGAACTACTAACAAGAAGAATAAAGTGGTGCCAGATCATAACCAAGCCGTGCAGTTAAGCAGGAGAACCATTCGGGTTTCTTCTGTACAGCCTTGGGGCTTGTCTTCAGACATATTCAGAGTAGATGAAGAGGAAAGCGGTCAGCAGGCTGTGGGTACTCCTCTGTGTGTTGCCTGTTGTTCTCCTGGCTCTTGACATGGACTCAGCAGACCTTCCTTTGGAATCAGGGAGTGAAGCTGCACTGTGTGAAATGATCCTATACAGTTGTATGTTGTATGTATGTACATTCCTCATGGTGACTGTCTTTGTGACAATGAGCCTCGCAGACTCCTGTCATCTTTCTAAGGCTGTCATGGCTGTACTTGGTAGAAGAGGCAGTGTGAAGGTGGATAGGGACTGTGTCACTCTGAAGCTGGCCTCCCTTTATCATGTGCCCACTTTAGAAGTGCCCCTTTGTCTCCAAGCTAGAGTTTGCACTTCTGAATTAAAAAGTGAGCTCCGGGGTTGGGGATTTAGCTCAGTGGTAGAGCGCTTGCCTAGCAAGCGCAAGGCCCTGGGTTAGGTCCCCAGCTCTGAAAAAAAGAACCAAAAAAAAAAAAGAAGTGAGCTCCCTGCCTACCTCCCTACCTGTGAGGGCTTGCATGCTACAGAGGCAAAGCTGAATGCATGCAACATCACTCAGTAGCAGAGTCTAATACTTACTGAGTCGTCACAGAAGAATGATCAGTACTCAAGTAAATCAGAGACATTTGTTCTGTCTCCCAGCATTAATGAACAGACACGGGGAAGAGATGAAATTGTCTGTCATCTATCCCTTCCGCTCGCCTCAGCCCAACCCCACTTGTGATTTTACCAGGCCAGTGCTTCATGGATTCCTTTAGGGGATCCCCCAGGTCAGGGAGAGGTAGAACCTTTTACAGTGGTGGTTTTTGTGCACTGATTTCCTTTGAACGTCCTTTCTGATCTCTGGTCTGCACAGGCACTGATGGGATGGGATGGGATGGGATGGGATGGGATGGGATGGGATGGGATGGGATGGGTTAGCCACTTCTCATTTAGAGTAACGGAACACATCCGATCTTTGCCTGACCTTTCTCAGAGCTGCTCCCGCTTGTTGTTGCTTCCTTGCTTTTTGAGATGGATTCGTGTATTTTAGATCGGCTTCATACTCACTCTGTCTAGCCAGTGGTGACTTTGAAATCTTACTTCTACCTCCCAGGTCCTGAGGTTATAGGCATATATCTCAACACTGTTTATGTAGTACTGGGGATTGAGTTCACAACTTCTTGTGAATGAGGGAAACATTCCTACCAGTTGTATTCATGTAGCAATTGAGCCATGACCACAGCCCTGTAATTCACTCTTAATAGCAACTACCTTTCCTATACTAAAGTTGAGAAGTCAGTCAGTGGACTGTTCCTCAGTTAAGTGTTCTACAAAGAAATGAATAAAAGGCAGATCATCGGGCCAGTGGGATAGTGAGGGTACTTGCCCTCAAGTATGGCTAAGTGCAGTCCTCAGAATTCACACACATAACTTGGTCCTACAAGTTCTCCTCTAGCCTTCATACTTGTACCATGGCTTGTTTGTGCACATATATCCACATACTAAAATATTTGTCTATGTTCTACAATCATGGACATTGAATTGGTTCCTACCCACCCCACCCCCAGTACATGCATACTTATAATACTTTCAATCTCTTTCTACAGGTCAAATACCAGGCCCTGGCTCCATGATGCCTGGGCAACCTATGCCAGGTCGCATGATTCCCACCGTGGCAGCCAACATTCACCCTACTGGGAGTGGCCCTACCCCTCCCGGTATGCCTCCAATGCCCGGAAACATCTTAGGACCCCGGGTACCCCTCACAGCACCAAACGGCATGTGTAAGTAGCCCAGCGGGAAGACATGCCCCAGCATCCTGCTATGGAAGCTACAGACAAGGAAGAAAGGCTTTCTTCTCTTCATGAGATGTAGCAAGTCCATAGACAGTCTAGCCTGCAACATTTAGTTGTGGGAGATAACATTTTGGTTTGAAACTCAGGTTATATACTCAGTACTGAGGTCTGTGGATGAGCCACTGATTTCTTTGTCACTCGTGATTAAACCTGACTAGTTTGAATATCAACTGGCATGCATAGTTCCTGGCTGTTATTCCCCTACAAGAGCTGTTATACTGTAAGGTTAAAAGTGATGAGTAGGGAAAAAAAAAAAGAAATTGGACCAGACCTAGTCCAACTGAAGGGTTTAATCCCAGTACTCAGGAGCAGAGACAGGTTTGAGGCCATCCTAGTTGTGTGTATGTCTGTTTGTGTCTGTGTGTGTGAGTGTGTGGCCTCCAGGCAGCCAAGGCTACATAATAAGAAAGGTCTTATAGCTATTCTTGATACTTTGGTAGTACCTACATAGATTTGAAGTGAGATGGTTTAGGAACTGCAAAAAATAATGCCAGATAGAGAGGTGTTAATGAAGTTCAGTAGCATCCCTCTGAGCTTGTGTTCAGAGCCCAGGTCATTTCTCCTGTAAGTGCTCCCCATACCCCATTTCAAGCCTTGACCTCCACAGGGTTACATCAGAGACTGTGATCTGCCTTCAGCTGGGTAGACATGCTCAGTGAAGACGATCCAGGCAGAATCTGATTCCTTAAGAAGTTCATGTGTGTGGCCAGAAGTTAGTTCTGATTCATAAGACAAAATAAATAACCAGAAAGAATCCTTGCCTGCTGGGCAGTGATGGCTCACCCACCAGCACTGAGGAGGCAGAGGCAGTGTGTTTGAGGCCAGCCTGGTCTACAGAGCAAGCTCCAGGACAGCCAATGCTACATAGAGACTCTGCCTCAGAAAAGAAAAGAAAAAAGAAAACCATAATCCTTGGCTGTGTGAGCTTTATGGACTGACCCCTAGAACAAGGAACCAAAATAAACACATTTTTTAAAATAGTTGGATAAACTTTAGTAAGAATTTTAAGCTATAACTGGTGGGATGTCTCAGCAGGTCAAGGCTCTTGCAGCCAAACCTGACAGTGTGAGTTTGTTCCCTTGGGACCTGTATAGTAGGGGAGAGAACTGATCCCCACAAGCTGTCTTTTAAGTTAACAGATGGTCTTGCACCGGCACAGCCATGCACACATACACAATAGCTACTACAGGGAACTTGGAAGTCCTTGGAATGCACTGTAATACTCCAGGAGACTTCTTGCAGGGACGGCGGCTTCATACAGAGGCGTGTAAATCCCAGAGGCTAAAACAAAGTAGACACACAGAAGAAAGTCTTGGCTTAACTAAATTTATAGAATCTGGCCCATTTGTAAAATTATTTCCCTTGAGCTTGTGGTCAGATACCATAGTAGAGGGTAACAAAATGCCTCCTAGGCAAGAAAGCATTGGCCTTCAAGAGAGCAGATGAAGTTTGCCATCTCTCGCAATCACATTGTATCACTGGACTTGACCACTGGTCTGCTTGATTCTTGACATCAGGACTCTTGTGAAGGGTCCTCGAAGGAGTGCCTTGAAAATGCACGTGGAGTCCATGTACAAAGGGGGCCTCTAGAGAGTCCCAGCTTCTGACTTGGCTCCTGGACTCTGGATAGGCCACTCTGCGTAGCCACACAGAGTAGCTTCCTGTCCTCAGGACTTGGTGTCTTCTACTCAGATCACAGAGGCCGAGATTATGGGATTCTGAATGCTCTCAGTACTGTGGAGGTCTGGTAGCAGCCCCTTGGCAGTATAGACTGTGAACGCCTCACTGGGGTTGATAGCAGGCCCTGGGTAGTATAGATGGTGAACGCCTGGCCGGGGTGGCTGTGCTTTTCCTATTTATTTGATATGTTTTATTTCTCACAAGATCTAGAGGTTTTACCCTCTTGGATTAAATGATCTCTAGGGTTCCTTTGTACACAAAAGCGGCTAGACTTGAAATAGAAAAGAACCCCAGACACTCAGGCTGATTGTTCCCTTCAGGACCTGACCTAGTTTGGTCCAGAAATCCGAGGATGGCAGTTGAAGGCCTCCTAAGAGTATCCAGCTTGTCAGCAGCTGCCCCTGTGGGGTTTGTGGCTACGGTAGAAACAGTTAATCAGCAAGAAGGTATTGACATCTCTCCTGTGCCCAGCTAGGGTAGACACCGTGGATAAAGAAAGACCGTGATGCAGAAGTAACCCATGAAGGCTCTGATTACTTAATGAAGAAACACAATTAGTAGAGAGAACAATTAGAGTACAATAAAATGGAAATATAATTAAGTTCTTAAAAAAAATGTCTGGAGTGATTCTTGAAAGTGGTCCTTGGAGAGGGGTGGGCTGACTTCTGACACGTCCCCTCCTATCTCTTAGGTTAGGGTCAGCAGTTGGCTGCTGTGCGCTTGACCTCAGGTAGCAAACCTATGAACTGGTATTGCTTGCCTGCTGCCAAGTTACTTCCTAAGGATGGTGAAACGTCTCTAATGCCAGCATAATGGCTGAGGCAGGCAGATCTCTGAATCTGAGGCTAGTCTGGTCTACACAGCAAATTCAAGATCAGCCTAGACTACATTGCAAAACCTTGTCCCAAAAAAAAGAAGGAAAAATTCCTTTCTGTTGCTTTCCATTGAATGGACTTTTCCAAGCCTCCCTCCCTGTGTTTCCAGCAATGACGAGTTACCTTGAATGTGTTTGCAGATCCTCCTCCACCACAGCAGCCGCCGCCGCCTCCTGCAGATGGGGTCCCTCCACCTCCTGTTCCAGGCCCTCCAGCCTCAGCCACTCCCTAGCCTGGAAGACCAGGGAACCTCCACAGCCACCACAAGCTGAACTGGGGATGGCAAGACTTGTGTCTCGGCTTCCTTGGTTTTCTTGCAAGATTTTTTTTTTCACAACCCCAAGCACAAGTCCCATGTCTCTCCACTCTGATACTTCGTGTGTCAGGTCCTTAGTTGACATTCAATGGAAAGCCTGTGGTGACTAGTGTGCTCTGATCATTTTAAAAGTACCATGTCCCCTGTCCCCGTGTGACAGATGTTAGCAATTGGTCTGCAGGTCCTGTTGACATTAATATCCTCTCTGTGTCTGTCTGTCTGTCTATCTGTCTCTCTGCTTTGTCTAAGGCTTCAATGGATAATCCTATATAATTATTGTCCTTTCTTTCTCTGTTACGGTTGTTTTTAAAGAAAGTATCCTAAGTTAATAGAAACCAAAAAGTGGTAATGGGCAGAAAGAGATAGCCACAGAGGGACACACCTTAAGGCATTATAAGTGACCTTATTTCTGCTTATCTGAGCTAAGAGTGGTGCTACTGGTAAAGTTCCTGAGACTTGTGACACATAAATGCTCCAAAATGGGAAGAGCTGGGGGGTGGGGGTAATCCCTTTGATAAGTTTCCTGGTGAGGACCATGAGGGACTCCACGCTGCCTGGAAGAACACACCACCGTCCCTGTTGTATGACAGCACAGCCAAGAGCACAAACAGGAGAGCCAGCCACTCCTTCCTTCTCCCACCATTCTGGGTTTTTGTGCAAAAGATTTGCAGTATTGAACTAGATGGTTGTTTTCCTAAGGGCAGCGTGGGCTTTAAAAGTTGAAATTTGACAGGTATTTGCTGGTTTTTCCCAGTCTAACAAAGAAAGATAAAGGGTCTGGGGCCCTACCTACACACTTTAGGAGCCCCGTCCAACCTTCCCCAAATACACATGCTCTAAACTCACCATGTTACATGTTTTTTAAACCTTCCTCCTATAAAAAAGGAAAACAATGTAAAATGGGCTAAGTAGATTATGCTAAACATTTTCTCTCATGCAGCTTGGTTAGGGTGGCGGGGTACAGATCCTAAACTACCTCTTGCTGTAGCCAGGGTGAATGGGATTTCTTAAGCGGTACTGAGGTGCAGAGTGGGAGTGGAAATGCCCACGTGTGACCAGTAGCCTCTGTTCCTCCTTCTTGTAAGACCTCACATTTCCATCTGTCACAGGGTTATGGAAAGTATGCTGTTGGCTCCAGAGTGTTAGGCTTTAAGGTTTGGGGAGCCATCCCCGAGGAAGACACACACACACACACACACACACACACACACACACACACACACAAATGCCTTAATTTGAGCCTGTATCTACCCCTGCTGATGAACAATTAGATGGGCTTGGGTTTTGTCAGCTCCCTCCCTCCCTCCTTCCCTCCCTTCCTCCCTTCTTTCTGTCTTTCCATTAGTAGCAAAAGCGTGTTTTTGGCAGAACTTTAAGTGGCAATTTCATTCTTGAGAACGCACGGTAGAAGACCTTATGGGTGTATTTTCTATGTGTTTTAAAGCTTTATGTATGAGAGGTAGGTAGGCATTTCTTAATAACAAAAAAAGAAACCCCACAGTTGAGATTTGCCTTGGAGACTCTTGGGTTTGCCTCTAACAAGGTGCTCGAGTCACCGCCAGAGTCTTGGGGTGCTAGAGCTAGAGAAACCCTGCCCCTTCTTTATATTCTAGAGTCTTAGAGTGGAGATGGAAGTGAGCTTGTTCCTTGGGAGCTCACTCTGCTCATTTGTCTCCAGGAAGACCCCAGTGCCTTTTGACCGTGGCCAGGGCTCCCCTCCATTCTCTCCAAAGTAAATTGACTCCGAACACTTGCCTTCTGCCTGGATCCTAGAAGAATAGGACTCTGGTCCATACTGTGGTCGTTATAACCTAAGGTCTGTAATGTGATCACTTTCCAGTTTGAGAGATGAAATAGAGATAATTTTACAGTGTTGATAATCTACAAACCTGAGTTAACAGCTCTTTCCGTGACTGGGAGTCCGGTGTCATTCCTGTAATAACACCCATTCAATTTTGTGAGGGGCGGGCTTGGGTACTGTGTGGTTTTTGTACAAATGTGTTTCTCAGTGTGGGTTTTTGGTTTTTGTTGTTTTTCCTTTAGGTTTTGTTTTAATGAGGGAAGGGAGTTTTGAGAGTTTGGGAGAAAAAAATGAATGAAAGTGGCTTAATGTCCCTCTTTTTCATTGAATAAATGAATACCATTTATGAATTCTAGCCCCAATCTCTGCATCCATCCATTCGTTTCATGGTGGGTTCTGCAGCGAGAGTCCTCAGCCCCACCTGGTTCTGGTGAGCTTAAAATTCCATGGCTCAGAGCCTACCAGGCTGATCCCTTCCACGGAGCTTCATAAAGTTGGATACCTTCCCCTTCATTCAAAGAACGATGACTGGAAGCTCTCCAGAAGGAAGGTAGCCTAGTGTCCTAGTGCCTCCTTCAAAGGGGAATGGTCTTAGGGAGTCAAAGAGTTGGTCAGGTAACACTTAGATGTAACTTGATCTTTTATCAGCCGATACAATGTGTGTGCAACCAAGCCTAATGACATTAAGTCTCCTGGCTACCCACATGGTGGGAGAGAACTGACTCCCCAAAGTTGTCCTCTGGCCTGTACATGTACACTCATATGCACATGCATATATATCTGTACGAGTTTTATTTAAGATGGAGTCACTGTATAGTCTTGACTGACCTGGAACTCACTCACAGGTCAGGCTGGTCTTGCACTAACACCCACCTGCCTCTCAAATACTGGAATTAAAGACAAGTGCCATGAAATCTGGCTTTTAAGTTTTTTCTCCTCAAAAACATTGTGTGGTAGTACAAAACTACAAATCCTTCTCAAGACGTTTTGTCCAGTAAAAATAGGAGATCCTGCTGTGTTTGAGGTGTATATCTAGCCTTACATACTAGTAAACCCCAGCTGTAAATAAATAATCAGGCTGCACCATCCAAGCCAGCAGAATGTCAAACAATAAAGAAATAGCATTTCACAGAGGGCAAGCATTCTTGAGGAAAATGAAAGTAATTTACAGTATCCTAAAGGCAGAAAGGATATTGTGGTACAAGTAAGACCTATCCAAAAAAAAAATTTTTTTTTCCTGACGAAAACTAAGAAACAATGCAAAATCTGAATTGAGTGGCCTATATTCTCTCTATAATATCCTGAATTCAGTCCCAAGTGGGAGGTGCCTCGTGGTTTCTGATGTGCTGGGAATGGGGGTGGCTAGACTGTATTAATCCTGGGAACATATACCTCTATCATAAAGGACAGGCAAGTAGATCTCTTGTAAGCCCACCTAGGGCTACATAGTGAAGTTGGGGGAGAGTTTTAATCCTGACCTTCAGGCAGAGACCTGACACCACACTGCCATAAAGAATGGTTGATGGGCTGGGTAGTGGTGGTTCATGCCTTTAATCTCAGCAGGGATGCAGAGGCAGGCAATTCTCTGAGTTCAAAGCCAGCCTGATCTACAGAGTCAGTACCAAAACAGCCAAGGCCACACAGAGAAACCCCATCTGGAAAAAAAAAAACAACAAAAATTGGATAACGTGGGCCAGGCATGGCTAGCATGGTAGATCTCTTTCATAGCTTTTATATTTTCAAAGGGCTTCAGACCACTGGTAGTGTCCTGGCTGGGGTAACACTTTAATCCCAGCACTGGGAAGTCAAAGGCAGGCAGATCTCTGAGCTTGAAGACAGCTACAGCTACACAGAGAAACCCTGTCTGGGTGGTTTAGGGGTAGTAATGGGAGAGGGACCAATTCAGTGAACCAATTAAAACTAACAAACACCCTTGTACCTTCCAGGACCAACCCACACTCTGTTCTGACCCCTAAAGGGTCTTTGGTTCCTGTGTTTGCTTTTCTGCTATGCAAAACTCAGAGGCAATCCATAATTCTTGCATTTCCCAGAAGCCTTTGGGTGCTTTTGTAGCTCCATGGAAAGCAGCCATGGAACCTGTGCTGGCAGGAGCTTTGACCTTTGCAGGAGAAATCACCAGCCCTAGAGGTAGTGTATGAAGCCCTTAGCAAAGTGGTGATACTACCTGTAGGGACCTGACAGTAGGGGAAAAAGATCTGATTTCCTAGCAGCCTGTCAACTGCTCTCCAAGATGGAGCTGGTGTTGGGGCGGAAGTGGTAGCTCTGGGATTTTTGACAGGCTGAGGTCTTGTATCTGGCTTGGCCTTGAACCTGACAGACTTGTAGTAGCCATCTAGATTATAGTATCCCTCCCTCACTCCATGTCCGCTCACTTTCGCTGTTTGTTGAAACAGGCCTTCATGTATCCCAGGACAATCTTCAGCTTCTGTTCTCTTGCATCTACCGACCATGTGCCACCCAGCTAAGGCTCAGCTTACTCCACACCATCTACAGGGTCCCTGAGGAGAACTTAGTCCTCTGCCCAGGCAGCAGGTGTCTTCTGCAATCTAGGTAGTTGAGTGGTTTTCTCCCAACTGGCCTGGCTTTGGAGTTAGTTAATAAATTCAAAAACCTTTTGCATCATAATAACAAACCATTGCCTGACAAAATAACTACCCCCAGGTTTGTGTACCCTTTCCAGAAATGGAAACACTTGATCTCCATGAGGAAGTTACAGCAACCCGAAGGCCCTAGACCCCTTCCCTTCCTGCCAGGAGTGGTGCGGGTAGGTCTACTCCTAGTTGCCTATTTTGTACCTCCCCACCAAAGGAACAGTTTTGTCCCCGTGCCTAAGATCAGAAGCTTGGTCATTCTGTGATGGCCATTACTAATAGCTTAGCAGCCAGGCATAGCAACATAGCCATAATCCCAGCATGTTGGAGGTAGAGAGAAGGTCTCAGGGGCTGTGGCATATAGCATTAAATACCCGGGAAAGTAGAGGCTGGGCTGGGTGAGGAGATAAGGCTTCTGTTGCCCTGTTCTGCATCCTGGTACCTCTTCTGAAATGCAAGAAAGGAATGAGGGTCTGTAAAGCACACGTGGCGGCCTGCAACTGTTTTAACTCCAGTTCCAGGGCATCTGATGTGCTCTTTCTGACTTTGGATACCGAGTATGGGTGTTGTGCAGACACTTGCAGGCAAAACACCCATGCACACAAAAATTAATTTTTTAAAAAAGATTTATTTCATGTATGTGAGTACACTGTAGCTGTCTTCAGACACACCAGAAGAGGGCATCAGATCCCATTACAGATGGTTGCGAGCCACCATGTGGTTGCTTGGATTTGAACTCAGGACCTCTGCAAGAGCAGTCAGTGCTCTTAACCACTGAGCCATCCCTCCAGCCCCCACAAAAATTAATTTTTTTTTTTTGGTTCTTTTTTTCGGAGCTGGGGACCAAACCCAGGGCCTTGCGCTTCCTAGGTAAGCGCTCTACCACTGAGCTAAATCCCCAGCCCCCAAAAATTAATTTTTAAAAGGTAAAATGGAGGGGTTGGGGGTTTAGCTCAGTGGTAGAGCGCTTGCCTAGCAAGCCCAAGGCCCTGGGTTCGGTCCCCAGCTCTGGAAAAAAAAAAAAAAAAGGTAAAATGGAAAGCCTCCAGATTCAGATGAATGCTACTTTAAAAAGAAAAGCCAAAATTTCAGTATGTTGGTGCCTAAACTGAGGATGTAAAGTCAAACTGAAGTTCTCTATCCAGACCAAACTGTGTGGCCCATGGTCATAGGAGCAGCGACAGTAGTCTCAATGAAGTAGGTGTCTTTTCTGCACATAAGGATGTGTGCAGCAGTCATGGCGAAGATCTTCATGGCTTGGCTTTGGAGACGAGTTACCAAAACACAGTAGGAAACAGACATGAAGCCATATACAGCATGTGTGGCGCCCAAAGGCTGTGAGTTATGTGAATAGAGGACTAGTGAATAAATGGTGGATAATGTGAAAAGAGGACTGGGGACGCTATAGGGAGGTAGTGGTGGTTTCATTGTCCCCTTCTTATATGACTTCTTAGGTTTCCCCAGCCTTTATGTACACTCTGACCATACATTTGACACTGCTTGCCAGAGCCTTTCATGCTGGAGTCTCCATTGACTGTCTCCAGGGTCACACAGATTTGATGCTAAATCTTACTCTTCTCACCACAGAATGAGCTTTCCCTAAAGTTCAATTTATAGACATCTCCCAGTTACTCTGTTCTCTGTGCCAGGGAGGATCAGGTCAGCAGTTTGCTTGCTTGCTTGCTTGCTTGCTTAATAAATACCAAACTGGTGCTTGATACATAGCTCATTGACATCATTTTACTTGCATGCACAAGGCCCTGGCTGGGTTCAATTTCAGGCAACTTAAACAAACTGAACAAAGTGGTAGCAGAATTTCTCTCCAGGGAGAAGAGAAGGAAGTTAGCTGAGGAAGGAAACTTTCACAATCGCACACATGTTTGTTTTACTAATCAAAAACAGAATTTAAAAGAATAGTTACAGATGGGAAACAGAATAGATAGGACATAGGCTAGAAATAGAATTGGTTGGTTAGTTGGTTCTAGACAGGGACTACGGACATGAGCTACCATCACCAGCAAATAACAATTTTGCAGCACTAGGACTTGACCTTAAGTCTCACTCATTTTAGGCAAGTGCCCTCCCTATCTTTAGTGTTTTACCTTGAGTAAGAAAAGACACTTTATTGTGACCATACTCTAGACATGGAAGGACTTAACATAGGATCGCCCATGCAGACCCACTCTAGAAAGAGGAAGGTAGGAACTTCCACCAGCATCCACTTTTGACAACTACTACCCAAGAACTGAAAAGAGAAGTAGGTATTTTATCTGGGTAAGCAGATATAATCCTGGAACTCCAAACTGGGACAAGTGTGTCTGGTTGCCACCCCATGGATGCCATACAGGCCCTATAGAGCCACCTCAGAGCCAGGATAGGAGTACCTAGCCGCTGGAATTTTGTCTCCCTGGAGGAGACTCGAGGCTGGGCAAATAGGCCGCAGCCTTAGTTGTGAGAGAAAAGGAGTGTTGAACCAAGGCAACCCCACCAGAAGGTAAGTGAGACAGATTAAGTGATGACTCTCCATCATACTTTTATTTGAAAGCAGACCAGCAACACCAGCATTGCCCCATGCCCTTGGACTGAGCTGAACATGATCATTGAGGACGATAATAAAACATCAAGAAGTAGGCTCTTTGGAGACGGGGAAAACTAGGTGACTAAGCTGTACTTCTACCTCCCCTCCAATAGGTCTCCCGGTAAGCAGTTAGGAACAGAGACGCCTGGCTCCACATTCTGTGTGCACCTGATCTAACCAAGAACTTGGGTTTGGGTAGTACTGGGCACCTGCGGAGGTAGAAAAGGACTCAAAGGCCGCCCTGGATTTAGAAAAGGCAAGACGAAATCCAAATACTGGGGACCGGTCTCACCCCTTGCCTGATAATACGTTGGGTGGACCTGGCTGTGCAAGATTTAAACTAATGGCTTTGGCTGTGGACGGATTAGGTCTGATCCGATTAGAGCCTAGGCCGTAGTATTCGCCTCCTTGCCAGGCTCTGTCGACGTTCTCCCAGCTCTGGTGAAGACTTAGGGACGGACTGGAGAACCTTCCCTACACCGAACACCAGATTGGCACTGAAACCCGAAAGTCCGTGCCCCGGCCTCCGCTCTTTCCACACTGGGGGCGCGGGCTTCCGCCCCCTGAGGCCCTTCTGAGCCCCGCCCCGAGCCTGCGGGTGTCGGAGCCCGCGACGTCCCCGCCTCCCCTGCGCGCGCGTGGCGGGTGGGTTCCTCGGAGGTCCGCGGCGGAGCGCTCTCAGCATTGGGAGCGCAGGCGGGCCCTGTGGGCTGCCAACGGTGCACCTGTCGGCTTCCCCCAGTGGCTCTGCTACCGCGCCGCGCGTCGCTCTCCACGTCCCGTGCCAGAGGGGTCTGACTGTCCCCTGGCGAGGAGGACCGAAAGGGGCCGGCGTCAACGCGACGTGCTGCGGGGCGGGCGGAGTGGGGGCGGCGCCGAGCGCGGCGGCCGCGGCGGCAGCAGCGGCAAGCGGCAGCGGCGGCGCGGGAGGCGGGGAGGCGCGGCGCGCGGAGGACAGCGGCTGACGGCGGCATGCGGCGGCTCATGCTTCCCACCGTGGGCTGAGGCGGCCGCAGACAAGCGGCAGGCGCAGCGGCCCGGCAAGCGGAGGGCGCAGCCAAGCCGCGCGCACCGCGCACCGCGGCCGGGGCTCCGCGCAATGGGCCGAGCTGGAGGCGGGGGCCCGGGCTGGGGGCCGCCGCCAGTGCTGCTGCTTCTGGGGGTCACGCTGGTGCTCACCGCTGGGGCTGTACCGGGTAGGTACCCACCCGGACCGCGACCCCAGCCAGTCCCTGGCGCCCCACCCCATGCCAGGGTCTCGCTGGCTTCAGGTCCAGGTGGAGTCCTCAAGCCCTGACAAGGGGGCGGGGCACCGCCTGGCCTGCAGCCCGGGACCCGGCGGGAAACGGGAGGAGGAGAGGACCTGTGGGGGCTGGGGGGAGGACACAGGCCAGCGGGAAGCAGCCCATAGCCTGTGAGCAGACAGCAGGGTGGGCTAGGGTGGGGGTGGGGTCTTGAGGTAGGGGCGGGGTCTGATCGGGGGCGGGGGCCTAGATTCGATTTGTGGGCGAGGCTGCGGGGCGGGGCGGGGTTCGGAAGACGAGGCAAGGATGAGCCAAAGTTGGGGGAGTACCCTGACCTCGTCTCGCAGACTGCGGGTGCTATTTGGGGCGGGAAACCATAGACAGTGTGTATTTACCAAGCTTGGGAGGCAGACTCAGGGGCGGGCCTTAAAATGGGGCGTGGCCTTGGAAACTGAAGCAATGTCCCAGGGTGGACCTAGGTCTACAGGATCTCCCTCAGCTTCTCACCCCGATATGCCACCTTGACACCCTGCCCCTCGCCCTCCCTCCCACAGCACGGGAAGCAGGCAGTGCGATCGAGGCTGAAGAGCTGGTGAGGAGCGGCCTTGCATGGGAGTCGCGTGCCAATGACACGCGGGAGGAAGCTGGCCTGCCAGCAGCAGGGGAAGATGAGACCTCGTGGACAGAGCGGGGCAGTGAGCTGGCTGCGGTGGGCCCTGGGGTCGGGCCAGAGGAGACACTAGAGGCATCGGCTGCAGTGACTGGCACTGCCTGGCTAGAGGCAGATGGCACAGGCCTGGGTGGAGTGACTGCAGAGGCTGGTAGTGGCGACGCCCAGACCCTTCCAGCTACACTCCAGGCTCCTGACGAGGCCCTTGGGTCATCTACAATGCCCCCTGCCATCCCTGAGGCTACTGAAGCCAGTGGACCTCCCTCCCCCACCCTCCGTGATAAACCTAGCCTAGTCCCTGAACTCCCTAAGGAGATCCCCTTGGAAGTTTGGCTGAACCTGGGAGGCAGCACACCTGACCCTCAAAGGCCAGAGCCTACTTTTCCCCTTCAGGGCACTCTAGAGACACAACCAGCCTCAGATATAATTGACATTGATTACTTTGAAGGATTGGATAGCGAGGGCCGAGGCACAGACATGGGCAGGTTCCCGGGCTCACCAGGAACCTCAGAAAATCACCCTGATACTGAAGGAGAGACCCCCTCCTGGAGCCTGCTTGACTTATATGATGACTTCACCCCCTTTGATGAGTCTGATTTCTACCCCACCACATCCTTCTATGATGACTTGGAAGAGGAGGAAGAGGAGGAGGAGGATAAGGATGCAGTGGGAGGCGGAGACCTGGAAGATGAAAGTGACCTCCTCCTGCCCTCTCAGAAGCCTGGTGTGGGGCCTGGGACGGGACAGCCCACCAGTCGATGGCATGCAGTTCCTCCACAGCATACTCTGGGGATGGTACCTGGTGGCAGCATCTCTCTTAGGCCCCGCCCTGGAGATCCAGGCAAGGACCTGGCCACGAGCGAAAATGGAACAGAGTGCCGAGTTGGCTTTGTCAGACACAATGGCTCCTGTCGGTCAGTCTGTGACCTCTTCCCGAGTTACTGTCACAATGGCGGCCAATGCTACCTGGTGGAGAACATAGGGGCTTTCTGCAGGTAAGGGAGTGACAGATGTTCAGGGGCTGGTAAAACAGGATCTAAGCAGTGTGAATGGGACAGACTCAGCAAATGGGCATTTGAGAGGCACGGCTTCCCAGAGGAGGTCCGTTCACAGGTTTGCAGGTTTGCTAAGAGCCAGGCATGTTGAGTACGCACTAGTAATCTCACACTGGGGTGGCTGAGGCAGGACAGTTGTGAATTTGAAGCCAACATGGGCTACATAGTCAAAAAAAAAAAAAAAACAAGACAAAACAAAAAACAGCTATTTGTGATCTTGCCACCAGGACAAGTTCCTCAGATGTGATATTACTTTCTTTAAAGGCTAAGTGAAGGGCTTTCTCAGAGGGCTGTGGGAAGCATCCATACCTGTGAAGGAAGGAGGCCTGGAACCCTGCTGGGAAGTTAAAATGGCTCCCAGTGTTCAGGCCAGCCTGTGTGTATTTAGCCAGGAGTCTGACATCTCCGAAGGAGCTGTGGGCAAGTAAAGTCAATGTGCACCCCTAGGGCAGCCCCAAGAGCAGCCACACAAAGGGGAGGTCAAGCCGAAACTTTTCAGGAAAGCTTGCCAGTAGGGGAAAGTTTTCGATTTTGGGTGTCAGCTTTCTCCCGTTGGTGACCACCAGACGGAATAGAGTTTATCGATCTCCAAGGACATTGTCTAAAGCTACCTCATCAGTAGCCACCTCACCTCTGGGAATCACCTTACAGGGAGAACATTTACCTGATGGAGAACATTACCTGTGGAAGATCTTAGATCAAGGGTGGTCTGGGTAGCACTTTATAAGAGGAGAAGAGGCCTTGTTCTCACCAGCATCTGAAGAACATTTCTATCCTCTACAGATCTCTACAGATCTCCCTCCCTCCCTCCTTCCTTCCTTCCTTCCTTCCTTCCTTCTCTCCCTCCCTCCTTCCTTCCTTCCTTCCTTTCTTCCTTCCTTCCTTCCCTCCTTTTGTTTCTTTATGTTTTTGTTTTTCAAGACAGAGTTTCCCTCAATATACCCCTGACTCTGAAGACCAGGCTGACCTCAGACTCAGAGATCTTCCTGCCTCTGCCTCCCGAGTACTGAGATTAAAGGCGTGCACCACCACTAGCCTTTTTTTCTCCTCCTCCTCCTCCTCCTCCTCCTCCTCATCCTTCTTCTTCCATTTTTGTTTTTATTCATTTATTTTGAAACAGGGTCTTACTGTATTGCCCTGGCTGGGGCCACTTCACAGACAAGGCTGGCTTCGAACTCATAGAGATCTGTCTGTCTGTCTGCCTCTGAATGAGGGGTTTTAGGTGTGCACATACCATGCCCAGCCCTTTCATGTTGTTTTTAAAAGACAGGGTCTTATGTAGTCTAGGCTGGCCTTGAACTCCTGAACCTCCAGCTTCCACCTCCCAAGTGCTAGGATCACACCCAGTTTTAAGTGTCTCCGTGTTTCTTTCTGTTCCTGTAAGAAGCACTTAAGATTTGATTTTAGCACCTTGGCATTGAAACTTGAGTTCCAGTTCTGTCTGATGTCATTTCCTAGCTGACACTAGGCATAGAGGATGTGACCACACAGTTCTGGTTGGAGCTGCCCAGCCATTCCCAACAGTAATTTCTTTAATCAAAAAACTATGGCGATGGAGGAATGTAGTAACGAATGCCTGTGACCCCAGCCCTGGAGAGGCAGAGGCAAAGGAAATAGGGGTTCAAGGTTAGTCTAAGCTCCACTTTGAGTGTGAAGTCACCCAGGGCCATGTGAGATCCTGACTCAAAAAGAATTAGGATGGTCTTGAGAAGAACTTGCCAGTTGGTTAAAGACCAGCAAAAATGCCAAAGACTCTGTGAAGTTTGTACTCTCTTTAATCTGGGGAACTGCGGCGATGACTTCAGGCCGGGAACAGCAGTCCCTGCAAAGCCATCTTTCATCCTACTGGAGGCTGATGTTTTTCCCTACCACAGTGAAATCCAGAGCCTCTGGAGAGCTGTGGAAGCACCAGGACCTCCTGGTGCTCTCCGGGAATTCTCCAGTAGGAGAAAGATGTCCTCCTGGATGGTCTGCAGAGCTGCACTCATGCCAGTTCCCCTCGCTCAGCTCCTATCCCAAGATCACACACACACACACACACACACACACACACACACACACACACACCTCCGCACATGGCCCCTTCAGTTTTGCACACCCAGGCCTGGCCACCGCTCACAGACTGCTTTACATTCTGCTCACAGAGGACTGCTGAGTCTTCGGTCGCACACTGCGGCATGCCTTTGTCTCCATCACCCTGACCCACTGCAGGGAGAGGATCCGAGCTACGGCAGAACTTTTCTAGAACACCGGGTGAGGGGGCCTCCACGTAGAGGGGTCTGCATTCCCTGGCAACCCCAAATGAATCGTCTGTAGAAGTGTCTGTACCTCCCATTGCTGAGAGATTCAGTTGGGAAACAAAAAATTCCTTATTAGGCACATCTCCCCTCCCCGTTTTGGGTGTGAAGTAGCCATTTCGCTAGCTAGTGCATAATTTCCTCGTTTCTGGGCCCCTTTCTCCAGTCTGTCATTCACCCGAGGTTCATGTCCTCCCTCCTTTGCCTGCCTCTGTATCCTTCCACATCTCTGTCTTTGAAGCAGCCTGGTTCCCATGGAAACAGCAATGTCATTGGAAGAGTTGGAGCCTGGGAATGTCCCCAAGGGCAAAAGAAAGTCACCCAACAAAAGAGCGAAAACCCACCCCGAGGGGTTGGTCCTCACTATGTTGGCAGGGGGTTCTCACAGTCCTAAGGGAGGTTTAGGGGCAGAACCTTTGCAGGGGTAAGAAGGGGGTATCCACCCATCTCTGCCTGTCAGGTCCACGTTCTCAGCGTCGTAGGAACTAGCTGGGATAGAGGCTACCACGTGCAGGGCAGGTCCCAGGATTTCACCTGGAATCACACAACCATCTTGTACGCAACCCCAGGGCGGGCAGAATTCTGGGCAAGACAAAAGCCCAGGATTCTGTCCCCACCCTGCCACTTACGAGCTAGTGTCTCTGCTTTGCTCGCCTCCTGTATTTATATCACAGGCTTTGGAACACCTGTGGCGTTGGGGTGAAGACAGGATGAGGTCTGCTCATACCGGGGCTGCCGCAATCCCAGTCAGTCCTCAGAGCAGGCTACCGAGTTGTGTGTTGTTGGCATCAGAGTCGGGCTCTCGCTGTGGCCAAGGCTGCCTGCCCCATCACCTGGGTCCCTCTGTGCCCTTGCAGGTGTAACACCCAGGACTATATCTGGCACAAGGGGATGCGCTGTGAGTCCATCATCACCGACTTCCAGGTGATGTGCGTGGCCGTCGGCTCGGCTGCGTTGGTGCTGCTCCTTCTGTTCATGATGACTGTGTTCTTTGCCAAGAAACTCTATCTGCTCAAGACTGAGAACACCAAGCTGAGGAGGACCAAGTAAGTCTGTACCTGCGGCCTCTGTCGGCAGAGGTGCAGCTCGGCCCCGCCCCGGGCTTCTCGGAGGGTGTCTGACACCTGTTCTCTAGCCCTTTGGTTCACGCTGAAAGTTCACTCAAGTTTATCTATTCGTACGGAGAACGTGCTGGGGAAAGCCTTAGGGCTCTATAACTATCAGCCATGTTCCGGCTCCTAAAACCCAGGAAAGAGAGGCCTACCAGCATATGCCATGTTTCTAAGTAAATTACTACACTCACTCTGCCTGCTCTGCCTGCCTATACCCGCTTCCCTGGTCTTCGACACCCAGTGGCCAGTGCAAGGATTTTACTCATGAATCAGGATAGGGTAACTCCAGCCCCTTCAAGTCTGCTATCATTTAATATCAGCTCCCCCTCCTCAGTAGATACTGAGGGGAGAGATGTTAGGCTACCCGGCATCACCTTTTAAAGGCTACCCCTCCTTAGACTTGGGAGTTAGCTTAGTTGATAGGATGCTTGCCTCCAGTGCTCAAAACCACCGTTTGGTCCTTTGCACCACACAAATGGGGCGTGGCAGCATATCCCAGCACTCAGAAAAGGTGGGAGCCAGATGACCAGAAATTCAAGGCCATCCTCGGCTAGGGAGGGTGAGGCTAGCCTGAGCTACGTGGAACTCTTTCTCCCCTTGAGCCATGCACCAGGTACTGGTCCACGAGTCACCGTTCGTTCTCACCTTTTGAGAGTAAGCACCACCTTGCAATGTCCCTTTGGTCATTGTCCACTTTCCCCTGTAGGAGTGATCCGCTTCACTCGTAATTAAGTGGTACCCATTTACATATGTGAGGGTAGGCCCATGCACGCATGCACACGTATGCCACACGAACTCTGGTTGACCCGTGCTCCAATCAGAATAGAATTTGGCATTGACGAGTGTTCAGAGTCAGCTTCCTGTCCTGTGTATTTTAAGGACCGTCCAGGAGTACGGGGTCTCGTTTTGGCTCTCGAGCCATTCCAGCCGTGCATCTGAGAGATGACCAACATTTACCATTAAGTCCACACCTTGAACACTCAGCAGGCAACCTTAGGCACTAAGAAAAGACTTCTCTGATGTTCGAGCAAAGTAAAAACATCTTTAAAGTGTCACAGGGGTCTCAAAAGGAGACTAGCTCCCAGACCCAAGAGAATTTATACAGCACTGGTCTCAACTCCCTTCATCTTCTTCTGACAGTAATCTTGCTGGTAGGAAACTCCCTACAGAGAATGTGGCCGAAGGACTTGCCCTGGGTCCTGGGAAAAAGACACAACACCACGTATTGCTCCCATGCTGGGGAAAGACACATAGTGCGCAGACAGCGGCAGCCCTGTGACCTTCCAAAGCTAACCGCCATGAGACTGAGAGGCCCCCTCCCCTATTGTCCCTGTGCATTGAGGCAGGGACATAAATCTGTGTACATGATCGCTCCAGAGTAATACAAGCCACGACCTTTGGCTCCTCACTCCACGGCTGCACTGAAGCAGAGGGTGTACAGGGAGTGGGGACACAGGGCCACTTCAGTCAGGGCAGCTGCTGGCGGTGAGTGCCTGAGAATGGGAACGTCACTGCCCTGAGGATGCCACATGCACTCAGTCCTGCAGATAGTGTGACATTCATTGATTCTAAGATACATATTTCTTCTCACATATCAGCATCTCTGAAATTGGATTGCGACTTACAATTGCTGGCATCGTGAAATCACTGTTGGCCAGATGGTTGTCTCGATACAGTTGTAATTGCCTGGCACGCACAAACACGGTCATAGTTGTTCATATCATTGCCAGTTCTTTAAAGACCCAATGTGCTACTTCGAGTCTAAGAAACCCCGGGGGCTAAGAAAGTATTGGATTGGTTTAAGTGGCTGAAGTTTATTCCCAGGGGCAAGTCAAGTCCTGGTGTCCGCTCTATCCTGATGTAATACAATATCTAATCACAGAGCCGAGACATCACTTGCTGGGATTTTGCAACTGTGACTTGACTCATATTTCCCCTTCCCTCTTCTGTCCTTCCAGCAAATTCCGGACCCCATCTGAGCTCCACAATGATAACTTCTCCCTCTCCACCATTGCCGAGGGCTCCCATCCAAATGTAAGGAAACTTTGCGACACTCCCTGTGTCTCCTCCCCCCATGCCCGTGCCTTGGCTCACTGTGATAACATTGTCTGTCAGGTAACTTATCTTCCTCTCATCTACCCTTTCGCCTGCCTCTGCCCTGCTGCCATCCCCCACCCCAACCCCATCCCACCCCGCGCCCCCTTCCCCTGTCTCAGAGTAGGCGGTCACCAGACAACTTTGAAGATCAGCATTAGGGCAGCCCAGTGGGGCAGGGTATGGTGTATTGATTCTCTGACAAGGCTGAGTTACAGGTACTAGAGTCTTCTAGAATGGCGTCACCTGTGCTGGGGGATTGATTTCCTGATGGTTACTGAAGCAAATGGACATTGCCTCTTGGGATAGACAGAGAAACCTGCCACGAGGTACTTTCTGACACCCCTAACAGTTAGCAGACTTACACGTGCTCCTCAGGGCCGAGGCAAGCACAGGAATTTCTAGAATCATTAGTCTAGGGGTCCGTGTGTAGGAAGGGGGGTGTCTTGGTTTGTTTTTCCTTCTGAGACAAACGCTCACTGTGTGACTAACATTGAATGTGCAGGGCGTCGCCCTACTTCCACCTCCCAGTTCTTCAAAATGGAAGCTTGAGCCGCCACCATGACTGGCTTGCTATGTAGCCTATGATGGGTTTGAACTCCTGATCCTCCCCCTGTCTCCTACACATTGCGATTACAGGTACACACATGCCTCACTTCTAATTCTGTCCTTAGACGGATAAGTTCATAATATCAGTTGAACCCTTGTCCCCCAAAGGTCACAACCACCATGTTCTGAGGACACCGGCTAACTGACCGGCCTGGACAGTGTAATATAGGACACAGTCAGAGAGCCTTGTTTTGGGAGGTGCGGGGGTTTGACAGGCTTTCTCTGTGTGCAGTCCTGGCTGTCCTGGAACTCACTTTGTAGACCAGGATGGCCTTGAACTCACAGAGCTCCACCACCTCTGCCTGCTGAGTGCTGGGATTAAATGCAGGAGCCACCGGCATCCGGCTCAGAGAATCTTAAAAATAAAGTCGGAGCCATCTTAACCAAATTATGTCATATCTAGATCCAGGAATTTTGCACATAACTCAGGCTCCGTGCTTCCAGATAAGCATTTTATCAGTCTAGAGACAAAGCTACATGGATCGGGAACCACCGGGAGGCTCCTGACTAGAGTGACAGTGCTGGAACAGAGGTTTGAAAAGCTCTATGATTAGAACTTAGGAAGTCAGGGCTCTTTGCTTCTTAGCATTCTAGACCCATTCTGTCCAGAGGCCCCTCCTGTAGCTTAAAAATGTTTCCTGTCTGAAGCTGATGCTGATCTGTGCTGACTCACTTAGGAAGCTGAGGCAGGGAGACTGTTATCAGTTCAATCACTTGAGACCTTGTCTGAAAAATAAAGAGGGTTTGATGCCAACTTGGACCCCCTATTGAGATCTTGTCTCAAAAACAAAAAAAAAATAAAATAAACATTATCAAAAGCTCTGGGGGGGCTGGGGATTTAGCTCAGTGGTAGAGCGCTTACCTAGGAAGCGCAAGGCCCTGGGTTCGGTCCCCAGCTCCGAAAAAAAGAACCAAAAAAAAAAAAAAGCTCTGGGAAGGTAGCTTAGTGTATGGAGTATGTTCAGTCAGGGTTCATGGATGACTAGAGGCGTAGGCTCTCCTGGTTCCTCTGCTAGAGCCGCCATCTTGTATGCATGGGGCAGCAGATGTGACCAATATGGAGTTGTTTCGGTTTGCTTCTTCAGGCCGCTCCACTGACTCCTTCCCACTCTGAAAGGGGCGGTAAGAAAACAGCTCCTCCTAGGGTCAGGCGTCCGCATGAGTCTGTGCAAAGACCAGCTCTTGGAACCCTGTGGAGAGTTCCATAGTTCCACAGTTCAGAGACTCAGCTATGAAAACAGAGCAGAGAGCAGGTCAGCTGCCTTGGACCCTGCTAAGAAGGGGCTGTGAGGATGGCTGACAGGCAGAAGAGCCAGCCCTCAGGAAGTGCAGGGCCAGGCTGAGGGCTCCTGGCTCCTCTGGGATCTTGAAGGGAATTTTCAGCTGACGGTCAGCACCAGAGATTGACCTGTGACCCTGATATGTGCATGCACACCACATACACACATGCACACCCACCCACACACACCTCATTGTCCCCTGAGCTCAAGCCCAGGAGTGTCGTCCTCTCTCTGCTCCTGTCTGGGTAGCGTGCAGGCAACCTCACAGTGGGGGTCAGCGGATAACTTGAGGAAGTTAGTTTTCTCCTCCCACCACTCAGAGTCCCAGGGATCACACTTTATCCACCAGGAGGGACAGCAGTCACTGTTACACTTACAGCCTCATTTCAGATGTTTTAACGGAGGGGTTATTTCTTTCACAGAAGTTAAAGCAGAGTGAGTTAGTTATCTTCCTACCTCTTGCAATAAACTCATTTGTCACAGTCTAAACAGATTTCAAAAAAATCTGGGTCCTCTGGGAGAAATCAGAAATCAGTTTCTGGCGTGTTTGCCAGTGTCCCCTTCCTTCCTCCCTCCTCCGAGACAAGGGGAGGCACTGTCACCTGTGCCATGGTCTCAGTCTCTGTGGCCCAGCCCTCCGTGAAAATGCGTGGGAAGTTCCAAGAGCAGCTTTTGAGTAAAGTCACCCGAAACCCAGAAGAAAATGCCCAGCCCCCAGCTGCCTTTTGTCCCTCCTTCTTCTAACCAGAGGGGACTCTTAGGTCCTCTGAAGACCTGAGGGGGTTTCCAGGAGTTCGGTTTATCTGTCTTTTCCTCACGATCCTGATCCCCCTTGGTGCTTTTGTCTCCTGCTTAAATCTTTCCTGCTTCCTGGATCACCCATCCCTTAGAGGTTTGCAGCTGAGCCAGGCCTGAGCCCACATCACTCCTGGGCATCCAGTGCCCATATGGCTGGAGTGGAGCACTGGGAACAGGGGTCCACAGCGGTTCTCAGGATGCGTGCCAAGTATCTGTCCTGCTCCCTCATGGCCAGATGCATCTGCCAACTCAGATGGCCTGTCTGCTGTGGCTTCGGTGACCTTGGGCTTAACAGGGTCAGCTCTAGTGGAGACAGTTGGGCTGAAGGAACCCCACCTTGGGCTAGACACGCCCTCCTGTGTATTCTTTCTGAGGGTTTATAACTTGTTTGAGATCCCTGTTTGGGTCTCTGCTCCACACTTTCAGAACATGCTCTCCAACTCCCAGACTCAATGGCAGTTTTCCCTGTAGCTTAGACTGCCTTTGCATTTACCGTCCTCCTGCCCCAGCCCTCCAAGTAGCTGGGCTCACAGGCCTGAGTCACCAGGACGGGCTGGCAGTCCCTGAACACTTGGGGTGGCTTGCCCACCTTTGGGACGTTAGAGCTCTAAGTCACTTTCTCCCCTATGTACCCTGAAGAACATGTGTTGAAGGTGAGAGGGACCCTCAAGGTACCTGAAACCTGGCTCTTGTAAGGGGAGAGGTGAAGGGCCCTACTGTGCTTTCCTGGCCCTATAGTGTGTCCCTTGGCTATTCAGACCTTTTTTTGGAGGCATGGGAGTTGGGGAAAGGGGTCTCCTGCATTCTGGATAAGCACTGAGCTGTATCTCCTGCCCCATCTTGAACTTAGGAAGTGCAAAGCAAGAATGAGCCATTCTGCGGTGGCTCATACTGTAATGCTAGCACTTGGAAAGGCTGAGGCAGAAGACCATGAGGTCAGCCTGAGCTACACAAGTTCAAAGCCGGCCTGGCCAACACAGGAAGACCTGGCTCAAAAGCCAAGAAGTAAGCAGGCAAGAAAAGTTAAGAGTTGTTTTGGGAAGCCTAGCATGGTGCGATTCTGAAATTGAAAGGTTAAAAGCAAGAATATCAGGAGCTCAAATTCATTCTTGGCCACCTAAGTTCAAGACCAGTTTAGCTTACAAGAGACCCAGTCGCAAAACCAAACAGGGCTGGCAAAATGTCAAGGTGCTTGCCCCCAAGCCTGATGGTCTGAGTTTGATCCTCAGAAACCATGTAGTTGAAAAAGAACCAAGTCCAACTCATTGTCCTCTGACCTTCACGTGAGCATGGTGGCACTGAGCCCCATGTGCATACATAATCAGTAATTCATTTCTGAAGAGTTTAAACAAACAGGAGCTAGAGAGCTGCCTTGGGAGTTCAGAGCTTGATGCAGCCCTGAGGACTGGAGCTCTGACCCCTGCGCTCCCACAGCAAGCAGAGTACGCCTGCAACCATCCACACCTGCAATCATGCACACCTACAACCATGCACACCTGCAACCAAGTACAACTGCAACCATACACACCTGCAACCATGCACACCTGTAACCATGCACACCTGCAACCATGCACGCCGGCAACCATGCACACCTGCACGCACATCTGCAATCATGTATGCCTACAGCTCCAAGGGAGGCAGAGACAGGAGGATGACTGAGACTTGCTGCCTTCTACCTTAGCTGAGAAAACAGGTGCCCTGGGTTTGGCCCCTGTCCCCCCAAAATAGGAGAGTGATAAAGGAAGAGCTGTGGCACCCTCTCTGCCTGTCACAAACATGCAGCATGGTGTGTCCACAAAGACACATACAGATAACTAAGGAAATCTCTTCAGTGCTGATGCCTCTAATTCCAGCACTCAGGTGGCAGAGGCAGAGGCAGATGGATCTCTCTCTCTCAGAGTTCTAGGCCATCTGGTCCTACATAGTGAGTTCCAGGACAGCTAGGGCCACAGTGAGACCCTATCTTAGAACAAAACAAAACAAAACAAGCCATTAAAAAAGCTGTCTAGTAAGATGAGAGTGTTCTTTCTCCCTTTAGGAAGTGCAGATGTGTGTATACCTGTGAGTTTGTGTGCACCATGGTACCTGAGGAGGCCAGAGAGTGTGGGATCCTCTAGAACTGGAGTGATGTGGGTGCTGGGACCAAACCTGGGTCCTCTGGGAGAAACAGCGCTCTTAACCACTGAGCTCCGTCCAGCCCCATCTCTACTGTTCTGGACCCTTAAAATGACTGGGGCACCAGGGAAGCTGATACTGAGGCTTACCCTGACTGTCATGCCCCCTCCAGTGCTCTTCATGAGGAACGAGGCAGGAGTTGCCACAGCAGCCTCTGACAGCTCAGAATGTGGAGTCAGAGCCTGTGCTGGGTGAACTTCCTGTAAGTCCTTAACAGGCAAATGCAGCTCAAGGTCAGGGTCCGGACACAGGTAAACTGATGCATCAGCCTGAACATGGGCTGACAAGAGTGTGGGAGGCCGCTGAGGTGGCTGGAGGAGGCATTGGGGCCTGGCTTGAGCAAGTGCCTTCTGAATTAGTGTCTCCAGCAGGTACAGTCCTGATGACCTGAGTCCACGTCCTTAACTTCTAGTTGACTATGGGAGAAGTCACCATAGACCTGTGTAAGCCCCACTGAGGACACTGACTGAGGCCAGGGCTTCTCGTAAGAGCAGTTATCCACACAAGACTTTGAATCCTTAGTCAAGTATTTAAAGGACCTGTTTCTTGGGCTGGAAAGGTATCTCAAGGGATAACACGTGCTGCTCTTACAGAAAACCCAAGTTCGATTCCCTAGCACCCATATTGGGCAGCTCACAACTGCCATGAACCTGAGGCCTCTGACTTCTGCAGTCACCTCTGCTCAGGTACACATCCCACACACAGATACGCAGAAGAACACACATACACATGATTAAAATTAATAAGAGATCTTTCCTTGGAAAATCTGTAAAAAAGAAATAGCCAGGTACAGCAGCATACACCCTTCATGCCAACACTAGCGGGGTAGTGCCTGTCAGATCTTTGTGAGACTAGCCTGGTCTACGTATTAAGTTCGAGGCCAGCAAGGGCTGCCTACATAGTAAGATCCTGCCCAGGACGGATGCTTTCAGAAGGATGATTTTCCTTAGCTGCAGCCGCTCCTCAGCCCTTAGACTCTTTGTTTTTGTTTTTGTTTTTTTTTCGGAGCTGGGGACCAAACCCAGGGCCTTGCGCTTGCTAGGCAAGTGCTCTACCACTAAGCCAAATCCCCAACCCCTAGACTCTTATTCCAAACTTAGCACCGCTGTCTTTGCTCCCACCTGCTCCCAGCCATCCAGGAAAGCCTGAGGCATTGCTTCGGTCCTTCTGCCTGCTGTCTTTCTTCCCCAACAATCCCCCCAAACTCTCTTCTCTTCCAGGATGACCCCAGCGCTCCCCACAAAATCCAGGAAGCTCTCAAGTCCCGCCTGAAGGAGGAAGAGTCCTTTAACATCCAGAACTCCATGTCACCCAAACTCGAGGGTGGCAAAGGTGACCAGGATGACTTGGAGGTGAACTGTCTCCAGAATAACCTGACCTGAGACGGAGGAGGGAGAGGGGAGAGGGGGGTGGGGGAGGGAAGGACCGTGGTCTCCTCTCGGGCAGCCGGCTCCTCATAACCATTTGTTAAGCTTTTCCTTTGCTGATCTCATGGCATGCTCTGATGTGTTTTGTAGGAGGGGGAAACTCTTAAAATA
The DNA here is from genome assembly GCF_021556685.1 of Rattus norvegicus. Taxonomy (NCBI): domain Eukaryota; kingdom Metazoa; phylum Chordata; class Mammalia; order Rodentia; family Muridae; genus Rattus; species Rattus norvegicus. Next base: position 117,976,455 of record NC_141541.1, read on the forward strand.
AGCAAAGAAACCGAGCAGGGTTGCGTACATTGGATGGTTCTCGTCTGTGCTCTTTGTACGTTGCTTCTACAGCTGTGATTTCTAAGCCTATGCTGGCACTCAGCTGACTTGTTTTTTTGGTTTTTTGGTTTTTGTTTTTTCTGGGTTTTTGTTTTGTTTTGTTTTGTTTTGTTTCTTTGTTTTTTGGTTTGGTTTTTTTTTGTTTGTTTGTTTTTGTTTTTTTGTACTTTGACCCACCTTTTTTTGGAATACCAGTTTAAAAAAACAAAACAAACAAGGTTCTTGAAATAAAACTTTTTAAAAAGCTGTCCACTTCCTTAGTCCCGGGGCCTCCTGTCTGCTTGGATGTTGTCAATTCGGAGTCTCTTCCCAGGGTACCTCTGGTTCCCCTAGCCCGAATCTCTAGCCTCCCCAAAAAAGGTTCACAACCATCTGTATCTGAGGTTCCACAGGATTGCACGCCAGATTCTGCCCTCTTCCAGCACCAGGTGCGCACATGGCGCACATACAGGTGAGCTCAATGCTTATAAACAGAAAATAATTTTTTTTTTTAACCTAGACAGAGCTTTTCTCTGTGAAGCCCTGGCTGTCCTGGAACTCACTCTGTAGGCCAGACTGGCCTCCCAACTCAGAGATCCTCCTGCCTCTGCCTCCCAAATGCTGGCATTAACCCTGAGTGCTGGGATTAAAGGCAAGCACCACCACCTCCCAGCTTAAATATGTTTAAAAAAAAAAAAATCAAATGTTTGAAATCTTGGCAGTAGTGGTGCCTCATTTTTGCTGCCATGACAGAAGGACAGACGTGCCTCAGACAGCAGGAATGTGCGTTCTCACAGGTCCGAGGACAAAACTGGCATCTCTTGAGACCTCTTCTCCTGGCTTGCCCACAGACAGCTGTGCTCTCTCCTCCCTGGGCCATCGTGGGGAACATTTGTGAAAAGAGGACATAGCACAGGACCATCCTCTGAGCCAAAGAGCCATCATTTTACGAGTTCAGCTGTGTCCATTCAAAAGCAAGCGTCCCAGCTGGGCTTACTGTCTGTTTCTATCCGCCCGAGAGAGGCGGAGCCGTACAGCTGTGCCTCCTTATGCAACTCTGACCTAATTGCACACAGCCTCAGGGAGGGGCTAGATATGGTGGTGGGGAATAGGGAAAGGGGCTTCATCCCTGCCAGTGTGGGAGGAGTCACAATTCCTACTGGGTAAAGCCTTTGTGGGGGAGGGGAGGACACCCACACTCCAGTGAGTAACCTCTCAAGCATGCTCTGTAGCCAAAAGCCCCATAATCCCACTGGGTTTCCCAGACTGAACTTTGAAGGGTCTATCCTGTGGTTTGTCTCCTGGTTCTTAGGTGGGATAGACATTGTTGACATTTCCCCTGGAAGGAACCTTAGCATCAGAGAGAAATGTCATTCATACGTCTCTGCTGTCTTTGTTTTGTTTTTTGAGAGAGAGTCTCATGTAGAAACCTGCTAGGGTCAGCTTTGAACTCTTGATCTTCCCTCTACTTCCTAAGTGCTGGGATTCCACGAGTGTTTGAGCACATGGGGCCCTTCCTGTCCTAAAGACAGATTCTACCGGAATGGGGCCCTTTCGGAACACTGGATTTAACCCTATCTCTTCAAAGGCTTTTCCTCCAACTACTGTCACTGTGGAGGCTGAAGAGTCAATATATGACCTTTTTGTGGGGGGAGGGACACAGTTTAATCTATAGTAATCTGCTTCATCTACTGTTAAAGACCACGTATGGCCACACATAGCGTTGCGTGCCTTTGATCCCAGCACACGCCTGTAATCCTAGCACTCAGGAAGCCACGAGATTTCCAGGCTAGCCCATGCTCCATAGGGAGACCCTGTCTCCAAAACAAAACAATAAACTGAACAAAAATACTGAAAAAAATGCATTCTTTCCTAAATAAGACTTGTTTGCTCTCAGCAGTATGGATGAGATTAACAATGAAAAATTAACAAGATCTCCGCTTTGAGAGTTGGTAAAGTGCTCACTGCACAAACATGAAGATCTGAGTTCAGATCCCTAGAACCCATGTAAAAAGCCAGGCATGGTAGTGCTTCTGTAACCCCAGGGCTGGGGAGAGAGTGTCCCCAGAGGCAAACTGGCCAGCCAACCTAGCAGGAAACAAAGAGTTCTAGGTTCCCTGAGAGGCCCTGTCTTAAAAATCAAGGTAAAGAATGACCGAGGTAGACACCCCATTCTCTGTGAGGAGTGGGTGACTGTGCTCATACACACACTTACACACATGTGCACACCACACCACAGTGAAATACCTGAGAAATAAACTCAAATAGCACAGTGTATCTGTCTGTAATAGAGACTCAAAGTGGACCTTGAAGGGCCAGTGAGATGGCTCAGTGGGTAAAGGGGCTTGCTCCAAAGCCAGTTGATCTGAGTTGTAGACTTTGGGGAATAGGAGACATTTGTCAGAGTGGAACAAGAGAAGAGGCCCTCCAAGGCAGAGATCAGCCTCTGAGGAAAGCAATGCTGTGTAAACAGATTTCGTGGGAAGGAGTTCAGGTGACAGGGCTGAAAAGGGCCCCTGAGGACAAATGGCAAAGACTGTGGTGACAGGGCCGAGCGGTCTGATTTGCACGGGAGCCCAGGCTCCAGGCACAGGCCTATAATCCCAGCTACTTAGCAAGCGGAAGGAGAGGATCACATGGTCAAGAGTGTCTCAAGGCTGTTGAGTGAGCCCAAGGCCAGCCTAGGCAACCTAGTGAAACCCTCCCGGTGTCCATGAACAGCAGAGGAGCCAGGGATGCAGCTCGGCACCGGGATGCTTTACTTGTTCAACACATACAAGACCCTGGGTTCAGTCCCCAACGCTTCAAAAGCTGAGGAGGAACGGAGACCAGTTGTGAATCGATTGTGCCCACCCAGGCACAGAATGGAGATGGATCTAAGAGAGTGAACAATTTAACTACACACGCTTACTGACAAGTGGGGACTTTTCTAGAACTTTTTGCCCACGTTCAACCTGATTCCAGCTACTGGAAGTGATTTCTATTGCCACTTCTGGCTGTTCTCCTTGGGTTTCTCCTGTCGGATACATTTTAAAACTTTCTCTTTGCTTCTATATCATCTGGTTTCCTCTCTTTGTTTTGAGACAGGGGCTCATGCAGCCAGGTTAGACTGAAACTCCTGATTACAGGGCTGATAATGTTGTTGGTAGGATCCTTTTTGTTTTAATCATACACAAAGCACTGGGTGTGATTCTATATACCTTTCGAACTGTGCGTCAAGTCCTTATAATCCTAGCACAAAGCAGGAGGAAGCAGGAAGCTCAGAAGTTCAGAATCATTCTAAAGTACATGGTGAGCCAGCCTGGGCTACATGACACCTTTTCTCACAATAAATGCAAACAAACAGACACAAGTACCGGGCCTTACTTTTTATTTAATGATGGACGCTGCATTTGAAAAACTGAGTAGGGGGTTGGGGATTAACTCAGTGGTAGAGCGCTTGCCTAGGAAGTGCAAGGCCCTGGGTTCGGTCCCCAGCTCCAGAAAAAAGAACCAAAAAAAAAAAAAAAGAAAAAAGAAAAAAGAAAAGAAAAACTGAGTAGAACATCCTCAGACCTGGCAGAGTTCCTTCCCAACTCTTTGGTCACTTTTGTCGAAATACCCAGTGGGGCTGGAATTCTAGGATCACATTAAATCCTGGCGGATGTGTTCTGAGCCACTGAAGCCAATCAGACTATGTAACGGCACCTTTGGTAACCTTTAGCCTTCAGGAACCGTCCTCCGCAGTCTCCACCCCAAACAGACAGACAGTGTTGACCAGCACTCCACTTTCGATAGACCCCGAATACAACTGCTGATCCCAGCCACCCTGCAAGACTTTCAGAAACCCAGTGGGTTGTGCCAGCCACTTTATGACCCACACAGGCAGGCCTGATGACTGAGACCACCTGTCTGGGTCCCCGCCCTCTCTGGATATCAGCCTGGTATCTCAGTAGCATCTTGTTTGATCTTTGATATTTGTCCCTTGTTGGTGTGCGGTTTTGTGTCTAGAGGAAGAGGTGGTCCAATTACCTAGTCTCCTATTGACTGGCAACAGAAGTCCTGTGTTTCCAACTTGAACTCCTGCCCAGAGAGAGTTCTGTGAAGTCTGCTGTCGTTACCAGATAGCACTGTGTATTGACTGTAACAATTTCTTGACCATATTTCTTATCTAATTGGGTTGGGCCGGGGTGGAGCGTGGGGGGTGGGGGTGCAGTCAATGTAGCTCATCTGGGATTTATGGAGTAGTCTCTGAACGAGAGAGCCTTGCTTCTGAGGCTAAACACCTCTGCATTCTTTTACAAAGAAACCAGCTGATGACGAGAAATTGTACGTAAAAGAACCTCGTGATTCAAAATTCAGACTTTGTAAGTACTGCATTTTATCGCACTTTTCCCACGCCCGTATTAGGAAATGCATCTCAAAGACCTGGCTGTGTCCTCAGGAAGGCCAGGAAAACCCGGATTGAAGTGGAAGCAGGAAACAGTAGAGGCCTGTTCAGGAGGGTCACCACACGCTGCCAGGAGTCTGTGTGGCAAAGAAGGGACTGAGTGTTGGAGTCGGATGTATTGATTTCTATCTGTGCCTGCCTTCTTTCCTGCCAGGGTTTTTGTGTTGCTCAATGATTTCGATCCAAGGGGTGGCCAGCACCATCTCTGGGGACTCCCTGCCCCTGCACAGAGTTACTTAACTCTTGGGACAGCCCCTCTTCATCCTGGCGTTTTCAGACAGCACCTGCTTCTGTTCTCTGGGTTCCACACTGGATCCTATCCTGAATCTTCTCTCTGAGGAAAGACTAGAGCCAGGGAGCTGGCTCACCTCAGTAACGGAGCTCCCTGGACAGGCCTAGCAATATGGGTTCGATTCCCAAAACCCACGCAAAGGTGGAAATAGAGAACCAGTCCCAAAGAGTTGTCCTCTGACCTCCATGCGTGTGCTGTAATGGCACAGTTGTTCACACACTTGTATCATGGACACATACAAACACACAGTAACAACATTTTTTAATGGACAGACTGGAGTTGGGGAGAGGACTCAGGTAAGGTGCCACCTGTGCTAGCGAGAAGACCTGAATTCGGAGCCCCAGCACACACATAAAAAGTCAAGCATGTGCCAATACTCCCAGGGCCTGTTATAGAAGAACCTCAAGGTATTAATGGTGATGTTATAAGGGGTTTACTAATAGGTTATGTTAGGAGACACCAAGTCACACAAGTAGAATTTGGCTAAAGGGTTACCACCTCCAAAGAACCAGAAGATAAGTAGCCTGCCACCCAGGCCAGTTGATGTTTGTCCCCAGGACTGACAAATGAGACAGCATGGATTTACACCCAGCCCCATTCCCACACAAAAGACATACTTCTAGGAGGCAGCGCAAGGGGCTGCTGCATACATATACTTACTCATGGCACATGCATACAAGCATGCACACACACATGCACATATAATACATACATATACATGCACACACATACACACACACACGCACACACATGTGCACACATGTGCACATGCATGCATGCAGTATGCACACACACACATGCACATATACATGCATACCCATGCATACACACATGCATACACATGCACACATGCACATATAATACATATACATCAAGTGCACATGCATACATGTAGTATGCACACATGCACATACACATGCACACCCATGCATACACACATGCACATGCACACAAATGTAAAACTAAAAAGGGATGTCAGAGCAGCTGCTGGTAGCTATGAAAACTTCTTCTCTGGCTGATGTGTTTTCTGCCCAGCACCCACCTTGACTACACATGAACACGGGCTTTGGAAACAGAGTCTGCATTAACTGGTTCTGCTTTCCTGTAACCAGAATCCTTCCTGGGAATCCCTGAAGACTTCAGAGCAATTTTCATCCACCGGGGTGGAGAAGCATGACGGCAGAAGCGCGTGGCACTGTTCCCATGTTGGTGAAAGTGGACCAAGAGCCAGTGGTGCACATAACCTTCAAAGGTCCACCCACCCGACCAGCCAGGCTCAAGGAGTCCATGGACAAGGGCTTTTCCTCTCATGGCGTCTGTCTCCCACATTTCCGTGTCTTTTTCTTTGTTGTAGTGTGTGCTTGTGTGTATGAACGCCAGTGGATAAACCTGTTGGAGCCACAGGGCTGTCCTTCATGTGCCTTGTCCACCGCCCTTCCTCTTTGAGACAGTCTCCCACGGAGCCTAGAAACTCACTGATGGACTAAGCTGCCTGCTCAGTGAGACCCTGGGATCCTCTGGTTTATGCCTCTCCTCTGCACATTGAAAACGTGTACTCCCCATAGTGAGAAAACACCCCACCCACTCAGGAAAGTAAGGAGACAGTTCTCTCAGTTCTTTACTGAGGCTGTCATGATTGCCTGTGTCTGCTGCTCAAAGACGAGCTAGCCATGAATAGATGAGACTTCACGAACTTATATATACTTATATAGGCTTATATAGGCTTATGTGTCCGGCAAAAATTAACATCCTTAAAGTTCAGGCCCCTCCCCAGGTTATAATTTGAACAATTCTCTCTCCTCTCTCTCTCTCTCTCTCTCTCTCTCTCTCTCTCTCTCTCTCTCTCTCTCTCTCTCTCAACTGTCCTGGAACTCAATTTATAGACCAGGCTGGCCTCAAACTCACAGAGACCCACCTGCCTCCTGACTCCTTTTTTTCTTCTTCTCCTGTTTTGAGGTAGGCTCTCTCTATGTAGTCCTGCCTGTCCTAGAATTCACTGTGTAGACCAGGTTGGCCTTGAACTCATAGGAATCCACCTGCCTCTACCTCAAGAGTGCTAGGACTAAAGGAATGCACTTCACTTTGAACAATTTGTTCAGAGGAGACTATAAATCTTAGGCAGATGGGAGGTTTACACAGCAAAGACACTGTCCGTTGCTGGACTTATCTTAAATACACCGGTGAGTTTTTGACTTTTGTTTTCTGAAGAGTTGTTACCCAAGATGGTCTTGCCTCCCTGGTAGGATCACGTTTTTCTGATAGCATCCTGAAGTCAGTTCCCTCCCTCTACTCAGTGGATTCTGGGGATGAAACTCGAGTCATCAGGCTTAATAGCAAGTGCCTTTATCCACTGAGCCATCTTTCCAGACCTAGAATATATCTTTTAAGGGCATAATTTACCTCAAAATACCACTTCACCTGTACAAAACATATTCATTTTTTCCCCCAACGCATTGTCCCAGGGGCTCAGGCTTGGTTGGTAGAACCCTTGCCAAACATGCATGAAACCTGGGTTTGATTCCCTGCATTGCATAAAACTGGGCACGGTGGAGCATGCCTATACTCCCAGCATTGGGAGGTAGAGACAGGAGGATCAGAAGTTCATGGCCAGCCTGGACTGCAAGTGACCCCCTGACAAACGCAGAACAAAAATATCAAGTTCAGGTTGGCCTCCACATCTTCCTTTCTTTAGGCTTGTATTTATTAAGTTATGTGTATATGTCTGAATGTGTGTTGCTTTAGTCCAGTGCCCGTGGGAGCCAAGGAGGGTCCTTTGGAACTAGAGCTACAGGTCGTTGTGGGCTGCCTCATATAGGTGCTTGATCCTCTGCAAGAACAGAATGCTCTTAACTGCTGAGCCATTGCTCCAGCCCCTGGTCTCCAAGGCCACACCTCCTAATAACGTTATTCTCTAACATATGAGTCTGTGGGGGCTATGCCTATTCAGATCACCACAGGCTGCTTCCACTGTGGGTCAGTTATGAACGATGCTGCTGTATGAATTCACATGCAATGCTTTTGTTTTCACTTTACTCCTGCAGTGCTGGGGACTGAACACGGAGCCTCAGCAGGAGGCAAGAGCTCGAGCACAGCAGAACATCCCAGGGAAGCCATTGTGTGAGCGAGTCTGTGGCGGCTCAAACGTTTAACACTGGGAACAGCAGCTAGACAGTTCTCAAAATGTCAGCACTATTACATATCCCTTCCAGCATTAGGGACCAGTGTGCTAGGGTCCTAACTTCACCTACCAAACAATAGTTACTGTCTATCTTTCTTTGTAGTCATCCTTGTGAAGGTGAAACATTATTATCCTCATTGAACTTCCCCTAGTAGGGATCAGAGTCCCATTGTGGGCAAGAAAATGGGCAAACATTGTACCACTAAGAGACAGTCACAGTCCTTCCTTTAGTTGTTTTGTTTTCAAAGATGTGTTTGTTTATTTATTTATTATTTTTATGTATATGAGTACACTGTCTTCAGACACACTAGAAGAGGTCATCAGATTTTATTACCGTTGCTGGAAATTGCTGTCAGTGTTCTTAACCGCTGAGCCATCTCTCCAGCCCTCCGCTAGTTTTAAAATAAAGCACTTTGTTACTCAGTGTCTTCTTTGCTCCTTTGCTTGTTAGACATGTGTCTATGAATTGTCTGAGTTTGTAACTGATTATATTCTAGCTAACCTGTGCTGTTGGTTTGAGAAGGGGGGGCAGCCCATGGAAGTCAGAAAAGGGCATCAGATCTTCACAAACTGGTGAGAGGTGATTATGAGACACCTGATATGGGTGCTGGGAACCAAACCTGCCTACTCTGAAAGAGCAACAAGTGCTCTTAATTGCTGAGTCAAACCTCCAGCCACGAGCCTAGGCTCTTTGAACTCCTGATCCTCCTGCCTCCAGCTCTCAAATGTTGGAATTACAGGCATTCCTCACCACACAGGTGTGGTGGGTTTTCTGTTGTGATTAAAGACCATACTCTCACCTTAGGTGAGTGCACCCAGGAAGCAGGATTTAAACAAACCCAGGCGTTGTAGTACACACCTTCAACTCTTGAACATAGAGGCAGGAGACTCAGAAGTTCAAGGTCATCCTGTTAGGTGAGACCTTGTCTTAAACACCTTAAACATGAAACGAGAGAGAGAGAGAGAGAGAGAGAGAGAGAGAGAGAGAGAGAGAGAGAGAGAGAGAGAGAGAGAGATTGATTTTATGTAGGTCTCTGTAGGTTCAAAGCCAGCCTCATCTACACAGCTAGTTCTAAGGCAGTTAAAACTACATAGTGAGGGAAATTGGGGATTTAGCTCAGTGGTAGAGCGCTTGCCTAGCAAGTGCAAGGCCCTGGGTTTGGTCCCCAGCTCCAAAAAAAAGAAAAGAAAAAAAAACTATATAGTGAGACAAAATAAGAACATACTCTCTAATTTTAGCTCTTTAAAGTTTCTAATACTGGTTTTGCTACTATTGCAAGGCTGTAGTATAACAATATTCCCTGTAACTTCTTGTCACGAGAAACTACAGTTTGGAGTTCTGTGTCCTGTGCGTCTCGGCTAGGTAAGTCATGGTGGTTAGCCATGTTGTATGTGTAGCTATGGTTTTTAGCTTGATTTTTGTATTGACTGCGGAAGATATGGGTTTAAAACCACCATGGTGGGGGCTGGAGAGACGGTGCAGTGGTTGAGTCCTCTTGCAGAGGACCTGAGTTCAGTTCACATGCTGGGCAGCTCCGGAGATCTGATGCTCCAGCCTGGCCTGCAAGGGCACTCTCATACCCGTGGCATACAGCCATAGAGATACACGCAGACACATAAGTAAAATCAAAATTCAAGTAAATAAGTAAATAACCCTAGCATTCGGGGACAGAGGCTGTCAGATCTCTGACTTTGAGGCCATCCTGACCTACAGAGGGAGTTCAGGACACCCGGGGCTACACAGAGAAACCCTGTCTCAAAAAAAGAAATAGACAAAAAATCCAGGCATTGTAGTACACGCCTTTAATTCTAACACTTGAACATAGAGGCAGGAGACTCAGAAGTTCATGGGATCCTGGTAGGTGAGACCTTGTCTTAAACACCTTAAACATGAAACGAGAGAGGGGGGGTTTATCAAGATGGCTCTGATCAATGGATTGACATATTGATAGAGTACTTTAAAAAAAAAAACCAGCAGAGTCTCTTTAGTATGTCGCTCTGGCTATCCTGGAACTTGTTATATAGAACATGCTGGCCTTGAACTCACAGAGCTCCACCTGCCTCTGCCTCTCAAACATGCATTGATAGAATCTTTTCTCTTTTCTTTTTTTTTTCTCTTTTTCTTTTTTCTTTTTTTCGGAGCTGGGGACCGAACCCAGGACCTTGCGCTTGCTAGGCAAGCTCTTTTCTCTTTTCTTAAATTCACTTATTTTTATGTGTATGAGTGTGCTGTCCGCATGCATGTGTGGTCAGCATGTAGTGTCTGTGGAGGCTTGGAGAGGGTGTCAGATGCCCTGGAACTGGAAATACAGATGATTGTGAGCTGCCATGTGGGTTCTGGGAATTGAACCCAGATCCTCTGGCTGAAAAGCGAGTGTGCTCTTAACCACTGAACCATCTCTCTGGTCCCAGTAAAGTCTTTTTTAAAAAAGATTTTTAAAAAGGTCCTGAGTTCAAATCCCAGCAATCGTATGGTGGCTCACAGCCATCTGTAATGGGATCTGGTGCCCTCTGCTGTGTCTGAGGACAGCGACAGTGCACTTGTGCATAATAAACACCCAATGGAGGCAGTGCTGAGTGCTGACTGTGTGCTCGCCAGGCGAGCTCTCCACCAACTGAGCCGCATCCCCACGTCTGCCTTTTCTCAAGTATTTGGTCCCAGTAACCAAACATGCACTAGCGCAATGGCTTTGCCCGTTTTATCTCCTGTTGCTATGGCTACGTCAGCTTTCCTATGGTTAGTGTTTGCAAATGTATGTTCCTCCAGTCTCTCTCTCTCTTTTTTTTTTTTTTTTTTTTTTTGGTTCTTTTTTTTGGAGCTGGGGACCGAACCCAGGGCCTTGAGCTTCCTAGGTAAGTGCTCTACCACTGAGCTAAATCCCCAGCCCCTCTTTTTTTTTTTTTTTTTTAACTTTCAGCCCGTCCTGTATCTTTTTACTGCAGACATTTTTCTTGTAAACAACATATGGCTGGTTTTACTGGTGTGGAAATATTTTTGTTTAATGGAGACATCCCATCATTAATATTATGTCACTAAGAAATCCGGATTTGCATCTCACTTTGCTATGCACTTTATCTTCTGGGTCCCTAATCTTCTTCTTTCTCACAACATTTTTTTTTTTTAGACTGACTTCCTTAATTCCAATTTTTTAAACGTTGTCATCTGGTAGGGTGGCTCAGTGAGTAAAGCTCCTCGCCTCCAAGCCTGATGACTTGAGCCTGATCCCTGAGAAGCACGTGATGGAAAGGGAGCGCCAGCCCCTGAGAATCGTCCTTTGACGTCCATGTTCTTGCTGTGATGCAAGGAAGAAAGATATATATATATATATATATATATATATATATATATATATATATATATATATATGGAGAGAGAGAGAGAGAGAGAAAGGAGGGAGGGAGAAAGGAGGGAGAGAAAGGAGGGAGAGAGGGAGGGAGGGAAGGAAGGGAACAGAAAAGAAAAGGAAGGAAATGGCATTTTTTTAAAAAAGATTTATTTATTTTATATATATGAGTACACTGTCCTCAGACACACCAGAAGAGGGCATCAGATCCCATTACAGATGGTTGTGAGCCACCATGTGGTTGCTGGGAATTGAACTCAGGACCTCTGGGAGAGCAGTCAGTGCTCTTAACTACTGAGCCATCTCTCCAGCCCCAAGAGATGGGTATTTTTTTTTTTTTAAATCATTCCACATTTCACTGCTATGGGTTTGAAAGTTATTGTTTCTCAGTTTTCTGACAAAGATCAAGTGTGGGGTTTGAAAGCTACTGTTTGTCCATTTGGGCTAACTTAGAGCCCCTCTTGCCAAGTTTTCTTTCTGAGAGGCCCGGGGCGAGGTGGGGGGGGACTATAGTATGCTAATGCTATTCAGTTTAGTAGCTCTGTGTCAACAGCTTGAGCATTTGGCGTTTTTAGACAGGAACTCAGGGAGCCAAGGCTGACTTCATCCTCCCTATGTATCAGAGGTTGGTCTTGAACTTCTGATCCTCCTGTCTCTGCCTCCCCTGTACTGGAGTTTAAGAATGCAGTGTTGATACGTGGCTTACAAGGTTCTGGGGATGGAACCCCAATCTTTGTGCACACTAGGCAAGCCTCTACCAATGAGCTACGTCTCCAGCCCAGGCTTGAACATTCAAAATGGGACCAATGCAATTAGGCGACTGAATTTGTGGATTTATTATTTATTTGGGTGCAGGACATCAATCACCGTGTTGTCCGAGACGGTCTTGAATCCCTGAACCTCCTGTTTCTGACACCCTGTTCTAGGATTACGGTATGCCCAGCTATGCCCAGCCCTGGATTTTGAATAGTTTTACTTACATTACATATGCATGCAGTTAGCAGCTCCCATGCGGCATAAGAGAGCTCTGGAGACTGTGTGCCCATTCCTTGTCAGAGTCTCATAGTCCGTGGGTCATGAAGGCAATTCTTGCCAGTGACTTGATTCAGATATTTTTAATTAAACAATTTTTATTATATCTTATTTATTTATGTGTATGCATGTATGTGTGCACACGTATGTAAAGTGGCTATCAGAGGATAACTTCGGAGCGGCCTCTCTCCTTCTACCATGTGGCTCCCAGGGATTGAACTCAGGTTCGGTGTCAAAAACCTTTACCTGCTGAGCTGTCTCACGGCCAGCTAGTGATTTGCCGCAAACACGGTTATGTAACCCTGTTCTTAAATGAGCCATGAGTTCAACCAGTCCTGTTCCCAGGTTTCTTGTTACTTGAAGCTCCATCATCTTAACTTCCATAAGTCTTAGGTTCCCTCTACTATTCACAGCTCCCCCAATCAGATTGTTTTTGAAACTTTGCTTTACTTTAAATGTAGGATGTTTTGTGCCCTGTGTCTGTGCGCCACATGCAGGCAGTGCCTGAGCAGGCCAGAAGAGGGCGTCGGATCACCTAAAACTAGAGCTACAAAGCCTCGTGAGCTGCCCCGTTGGTACTTGGAACCTGGATCCTCCGGAAGGGCAACCAGTGCGCTCTTAACTGCTGCGCTATCTCATTAGCCCCCCAACCAGATCCCTTCACAGTATTTTATCAGTACTGGATACCTGTGTGTGCGCCTGTGAGCGTTTGTCTAGTGTATCTGCATATGTGTGTGGCACTCCTCCCGTCTGCACACATGGAAGCTAGGAGTCAATGTTGAACGTCCTTCTCTGCTATTCCCCACCTTCTTTTGAGGTAGCATGTCTTCCTGAACCTGGGGCTTGCCATTTTAGCTAAACAAATTGCCCAGATAGCTCTGGACCCTCCTGTCTCTGTATTTGCTCCCTGCAGTGAGAGCTGGGAGACACCACAGCCAGATTTTATGTGGCTGCTGGGGATTTGAACTGACACCCTCATGTTTGCTCAGCAATTTACCCACGGAGCCGTCTACCCAGGTCTAAAGTCCTTTAAACAATGTTTTAACACATAGTAAATGTGATATTTATTATGTGGCAGGCACAATTTAGAATAATCTACAACTACTGACTCCTTTAGCCCTTTTACCTACCATGTGTGACAAGTGCTTTAATCACCCCCACCTTTTTTTAGGTACACTGTAGCTGTCTTCAGACACACCAGAAGAGGGCATCAGATCTCATTACAGATGTGGTTGCTGGGAATTGAACTCAGGACCTCTGGAAGAGCAGTCAGTGCTCTTAAGCACTGAGCCATACCTCCAGCCCACCCCTACCTTACAGAGGAAGAAGCCAGGCAAACATTGTTTCCCGTGAGCCAGACACTATAACCCATGCTTAACAACCCTCATTACTCAGTGCACTGAGGCAGAGAGATCTGTTGACTTGGGAATTAGAGACCAGCCCAGGGATGGGAGTGGGAGCGAGAAAGACCTACATCTCAAAACAGGAGTGACACGTCCGGGAATGTTGCTCAGCTGCTGGATTCCTTGCCTAGCATGCATGAAGCCCTAGCTTCTATCTCTAGCATGGTATAAATTAGGCACGTGACACGAACTTATAATCCCAGCACTCAATGGCTAGGGACCGATAGATCAGAAGTTCAAGGTTCTCTTTGGTTCCATAACTAGATTGAAGTCCGCCTTGGACACCTGAAGCCCTGTCTCAGAGCTGGGGTTCAAGTTGGTGCCCATAAAACCCACTGCCTCTTTCTGAAGGTTGTTTTCCTCACTGGTTAATTTGCTTTCCGTATGACTGCCATAGAAGAGTGGTTTTTGAGATTGAATTCTTCATTAGGTATCCAGTAAGTGTCAGTCTTTGAGGGAATAAATGAATGAATGAATGAACAGATGGAGGGCAGGCAGGCAGAGATTTGCTTGTTTGCACCCACCATGCCTATCCTGGAAGAAGCCTGAGCCTTTCTTGGGAAGCAGTGATAGGGACCTGTGGGGTCGTCTCTTTCCTGGGTCTCTGATAATACCCTCCCTTGGGCTCCAGAAGGAGGCCAGTGCCGAGGTCTCCAGAGCCCTTTTTTGGGTTTGCCCTCCTTCTGCTGGGTGCTGCTGCAGCTGGGTCCCCTGTGGAAGCAGAGCTGGCCTTCCTTCTTGGCAGTACTGGTGTTCATTTGATGTTTCCCGAGGCCAGGCCCAGCGGGTGGCAGGGTTTCTACTGTTAATCACACAGCCTTCTGGGGCCTGTCCACGTGGCTGGCTTTGAGGGTCAGCCAGAGCTCTGGTGGGAACCACTCACTGCTCTAATTGGCCCTCTCTTGGGAGGCAGCAGACCCTGGGTCTCACCCTCTCAAGGAGGACAGCATGCTTCCTGGTGCAGCTGGTTCTGTGGCCAGCCTGGGCAGAAGTTCACACTTGTTCTACAGAAACCCTGGGGGCAGGCTGGGTCCTCGCCGAGGCCACAACAAGGCCAAGCTAGGTTGCCAGGAGTAACCTTCAGAAAGCCCAATGACACAGCTCTGCTCACTACTCGTTGGCCACTACAATGAGTTCCCACAGGAAAAGGACTTTCCCTCTGCTCCCTTGGCCACTGAGGCCCTGCCAAACACCAAACACAGGACTCCGGCCTTTGATTTTCACCAAGAAGTATCCTTGTGAAAGCAGTCACATACTGCAAACCTACAAGCCAAAGGTGACGCTGTCCACACAGAGCAGACTTAAATCCCCACTGACACTTAGCATGGCAACTGTGTTTCTAGGCATCATCCCTTCCCTTCCCCTTTCTCTACAACTGAAAGAGTGTCAAGTAACACTGGAGCTTCACTTCAGAGGGCCTGGCGACATGTCAGTCCACCCTCCAGACTACAAGAGCCCTCTCAGAGCAAGGATGATCCTGATCACCTGTTTGTGGTTCGTGTCACTGCTGTGAAGTCCAACGTTCAAGAGCCTGGTTCAGTTAGACTTCCTCTGGCAAAAATCCCCATTGCCCTCTCTCCATAGCCCAGTCTGTTTTTCTATTTCTGTTGTGTCATGTGTGTATGTGTGTGTTTTATGTGCACATGTGTGTACATGTTCAAAATCCAGAAAGGGATCCTACTCTATCACTCTGCCATACTCCTTTGAGACATGGCCTCTTACTAAACCTAGAACTCACTATGGAGGTCCATGTCTGAAAGTTGACAAGGAATAACTCAAGACAACAATCTTCAAAATTACTTAGAAAGCTCCTCCTCCTTTCTCTCTCTCTCTCTCTCTCTCTCTCTCTCTCTCTCTCTCTCTCTGTGTGTGTGTGTGTGTGTGTGTGTGTGTGTGTGTGTGTGTGTGTGTGTGTGTGTTTTTCCGGAGCTGAGGACCGAACCCAGGGCCTTGTGCTTGCTAGGCAAGCGCTCTACCACTGAGCTAAATCCCCAACCCCTTTTATTTTGTTTTTAATTATGTGGGTGTGGGTGGGTGTCCTAGTTTGATTTCTCTGTTGCTGTGACAAGTCACTGTCCATCACTGTAGGAAGCCAAGACCAGGACCATAAACCTGACAGGAACTCAGAGGCAGGAACTGGAGCAGAGACCGTGGTCCAATGCTGTTCGTTGACTTGCTTCCTATGACTTACTCAGCCTGCTTTCTTTAGCCATCCAGAACCAGGAGATACTCTGTCCTCAGTGAGCTTGGCCCTGGGAGGACTGTTCTGCTTGTTCTGTGGGGGGCTTTGAGGTCCAAGGCTCCAGCTTGACTTGTTAAAACCAAGCATCATATTTCTTATATGTTAAGATCATTTTCAAGATCCAAACTGTCTTCTACAATCACCTGTGAGGTCATCGTAAGTGCCACCTGCCACCTGTCACCTGCCCCTCAGTTCAGTTTACATCCTCAAGCCCCAGAGCCTAGCTGGTTCACCTGGTGTCACATTCCTCTCTGGCTCTGTCCCCAGAGTGCTTAGTTAATGAGGCCCAAAGCGGACTAATGGTGGCGGGAACTGGGAGTGTGAACAGCGCTTTGTAAACTGTGAAGTTCCTGGGTCTCTTTTTTTTCCCATTTAAAAAAATGTTTATAGGGCTGGAGAGATGCTCAGCAGTTAAGAGCACTGACTGCTCTTCCAGAGGTCCTGAGTTCAATTCCCAGCAACCACATGGTGGCTCACAACCATCTGTAATGGGATCTGATGCCCTCTTCTGGTGTGTCTGAAGACAGCTACAGTGTACTTGTATATGATAAATAAATAAATCTTAAAAAAAAAAAAGAAAAAAAAAGTCTAGAGATGGAACTCAGATTCTCATACTCTTCTGACCCGGCTCTCTCTCTGGTGCTTTGCAATTTCTATTTTAAAATCCACTTTTAACATCGGGTCATATTCCTTAAGCCCCAGCACTCAAGAGGCCAAGGCAAGTAGATTTCTGGGAGTTTCTGCCTCAAAAAAAGAAAAAACTACTCATGAGCTGTTGGTGCCTACAGCCTCAACCTCAGGAGAGTGAAGTAGTGAGATTATTCAAGGCCGGCCTGGGTTACATTGTATCCTAGTATCTCAAAAATACTTTTTTTTTTTCTGATCCTTGTTAGTCACCTTCCTCATTGTGTCCCCATGGGTATAGCAGGGGTCTTTTCCAGGACCCGCTGTAGTGTTCGTGTTGGGGTCTGGCTATGGTTCCACATCCTCTGCTTCCCCCCTCCCAGGGTGTCCAGATGCTACTCCAAGAATCTTAGTGTTACAACTTTTTAGACAAAGACAGTCTTTGATGATCTTCAGTGAAACGCAGACCTTTATTCCAGGTGGGCTTGTTTGCCTAAGCTTTATTCTGGGTGAACCAGAGTAAATGAAAACCATTGGCTAAGACTTTATTTTTTTTTCTTTTATTGGATTTTTTTAATTTACATTTCAAATGTTATTCCCTTTCCCGGTTTCCTAAACATAAGCCCCCTATCTCCTCCCTCTCCCCTTCTTCTATAAGGGTGTTCCCCTCCCCATCTACTTCCCCTTCCCGCCCCACCCCCGACATTCCCCTACACTGGGGGTCCAACCTTGGCAGGACCAAGGGCTTCTCCTTCCATCGGTGCCAAACAAGGCCATCCTCTGCTACATATGCAGTTGGAGCCCTGGGTCAGTCCTTGTGTACTCTTTGGGTAGTGGTTTAGTCCCTGGAAGCTCTGGTTGGTTGGCATTGTTGTTCTTATGAGGTTGCAAAACTCTTCAGCTCCTTCAATCCTTTCTCTAATTCCTCCAACGGGGTCCCATTCTCAGTTCAGTGGTTTGCTGCTGGCATTCACCTCTGTGTTTGACATGCTCTGGCTGTGTCTCTCAGTAGATATCTATATCCTGGTCACGTCAGCATGCACTTCTTGGCTTCATCTGTCTTATCTAGTTTTGGTGGCTGTATATATATGGACCACATGTGGGGCAGGCTCTGAATGGCTCAGACTTTAAAGTAAAGAGGAATTCGAACTTATTCATCTGATAACCTTCCTCAGGTAGAGGGTGTAAGGAGTCAGGATCCCCAGACAAACACAGAGCAAGGGAAGCCCTGGTAGTCTAGGGAGCCCTCCATTTTGTGCCAAGTTCAGAAGAGCTATCTGGTCCTGTTAGACTGCAACCTGATTTAGCAGGGTTTCCCCCACAACCAGACGGATGTATAAATAAGGCATGAGATTTCTGATTTAGTTTAAAGCTTAGGCCTTTTGCTGGGGCAGTCTCAGCTCCTTTTTAAACTTAGCCCTTTCTCAGCTCTGGTCTGTCAGTTCCTTTCTGTGTCTGCTCCTGAATCCTCCCCTCTCCCAAGTGACCCATCACCAGTCTGGGTCCTGGTGTTGCTAGGGGGCAAATTTCAGATGGGAGTGATGAATCTGGGCTCAGCTCCCATCCACTCTCATGGTGGTCGGGGTGGCCCAGATCATGGAAGTGTGGTCCTTTCCGGTGTGATCCCAAGATCCCTTTTTTGATATCTCTTGACCAGAACCAGGTCACCATGCTGGAACCAACGAGGGATGACCGGGGTAGGGGTACGTGCGGGGCTAGTTAGTTAAGGTGTCAAAGACCAGTCTGGTTAGAGAATTCAGCTAAGAGGTCAGCTCTGACCTTTGGGAGGGTGGGACGGAGTCTCCCAAACATTATTTCATAGGGCGTGACTCCATTAATGTAGTGAGTATTTCTCACCCTAAGAAGGGTGAAGAGGGGGTTGGGGATTTAGCTCAGTGGTAGAGCGTTTGCCTAGCAAGCACAAGGCCCTGGGTTCAGTCCCCAGCTCCGAAAAAAAGAAAAAAAAAAGGGTGAAGAGAAGGAGGGCTACCCAGTAATTGCCAGCTCATTTTAGTCCAGGTCATTTTAGTCAAGGTCTCTTTAAGGGTCTGATTCTTCCTTTCTACCTGACATGAACTCCGGACAAAATGCACAATGAAGTTTCCCAGTTTATCCCCAACGCCTTAGACAAGGTTTGTCTGACCTGAGAGTTGAACGCTGGACTACTGTCTGATCCCAGCATTGTTAGAGGCCTGAACTGAGGAATCCATTCTTAAGTTTTTGTACTTACTGTTTGCACTGTTTCCTTTTTGGTTGGAAGTGCTTCAGTCCATCCCAAGAAGGTATCTATAAAAGCTAAAAGATATTTGTAACCGAATTTCCCTGGTCTTACCTCTGTGAAGTCCGTTTCCAATAGAGTCCTAGTGAGGTAACCTCTTTTTGTTTTGGTATACATAGTTCTAGGAGCTGGGCATGTCGGTTGACAAGAATGCATCTGGTCGCAACACCCTGAATTCCTTAGTCAGGCCTGGAATATAAAACCTGGGAGGTACCAAGTTCCTTTTTTATTTATTCCCAGGTGTGTGTAGGTGTGAAGTTTTTTGGTCAAGTTCTGTGCACTGACCGTGGTAGAATTGTTTTTCCACCTAATGTGTGTCACCATTCATCCTTGGTGTAGGTTTTGGGCAGGAGTTGACAGGCCTGGCTGTCCTCTTTGAGTTGCCCAGGCAGGAGTGAATCTGGGAGAGCCACTGGCAAATGTAGGAGAAGCTGCTTGGCTGACTTCCAAACCATCAGGTCTGCTCTTCGATTTCTGATGCCCTCTGGGGTTTGTCCCTTTTGAGGTTGGGGACAGTGTATAATGGCCAATTTCTTTGGGAGCCAGAGGGCATCCAGGAGGTCTAAGTTTTCTTGTTTACTTTTAATTGTTTTTCCTTCAGCAGTTAGCAGTGCCCTGTCGTGGTAAATTGCTCCGTGGACATATGCAATGGCAAATGCATATCAACTATCAGTGTAGATATTAGCCATTTTTTTCCTTACCTAATTTAAGCACCTGGATGAGAACTGTTAGCTCTGCCCTCTGGGATGAAGTCCCACTCAGGAGACACTCATGACAGCTTGTTCAAGTCCACCACTGCTACCTCTGTATACCTAGTACCCTCTTCCATAAAACTGCTCTGTCAGGGAACGTGGTGATGTCCACATTGGGCCAGTGTTGTCAGTTAAGGCTGTGTCCCATGTATGTGTTACAGGGTTTCCAGCCATGTCCTGGAGGATTTTTCCAGGGCTGGTTAGGTAGCAGTGTGGCAGGGTTCAAAGAGGAGCTGGAAGTAAAGAATACTCGGGGGTGGTTAAGTAAGAGAGAGTGATGTGAGTCCATCAAGCATTTGAGACCCCCCATTAAAATCCAGCGATCACTTTTGAGCACCTCCCTACCTTCAGGTGTTGAGGGTCCCAGTCCAATCTGGAAAGGCACTGATCGTTATCTCAAGGGTCCTCAGAGTATCTAAGGTTATTTCCTGGAACTAATTTGTGGGCCTCCCATCCAATGTGGTCCCACTCCTCTGTGGTAAAGAGGGTCTGAAGTTAGGTGAAGTGGAGATTTAAGGGTTCTTTGAGAAGCCATTTGGGTGGTGTTTTGCTGGGGCAAACACGTGAAGGAACATTTAGCTGAAGTGGACACAGGTGTAAGACTAAGACTCGTAAAAGGACGTGTCACTAAAACAGACACAAAAGGAAAGATGTTCTACTGAAACAAGCACATAGAAAGACATGTGATAGAAGATTCTTTGCTAACAACACACATATGTTGGTCTTCCTTATAGTACGTAGTTCAGCTACATTTGTCAGGACTCCACAGGGAGAAACACACCAAGAAACTTCTAGTAGTGTACTACAGCTCCTTGCCACTTCTGCAGACTCAGGCTGATTGACAGAGTGATGTCAACTGAGACAGACACAAGTACTGAGCCAAGACACATGCTGGGACAAGACCTGTGGAGGACACGTCATGTTTAGAAGACATAAATAAGACTCAATGGACAGTGACAGAAGCTGAGCTAATCTTACCTGTAGAGCTAGCTGTGTAAGCTTGTTAGTCTCATGTCTTCGCTGATCCTTGCCTCCCTGAGAAAGACACGGACGAAAACGTCTCCTGGCATCCGTACTGATCCCTCCTGCTGACTCGTGCCGAGACTGAGGCCTGGCTGTCTCTACTAGGCAGTGCCACTGCTGCTGATTCCTGTTTGCTATCCTGACTCTATCGAATTAGACTACTGCTAAAGTGTTTGCGAATCGATTAAGCTGTCACTGCTGACCCGTGAACTAAACTGCCAATTTCCAGACAACGCAGATGAGAGTCACTCTAAAACAACCTTTCTAAACAGGTCCACTTCCCCCATATCCTTTATCTCTAGTAGGTGGTGGACTACAAGAGAGTTAAAATGTTTAAAACCCATCATTAAAAATAAAGTTTTAGAAAAAAATTAGTTACAGTTGAGTGACTTACCAGGTAGCCTGGTAAACCGTGAAAGGCACACAGGGGGAAAGCCTCAATTGAAGGGCTGACAAGGACTTTCTTTTTTTTTTTTTTTTTTTTTGGTTCTTTTTTTCGGAGCTGGGGACCGAACCCAGGGCCTTGCACTTCCTAAGCAATCGCTCTACCACTGAGCTAAATCCCCAACCCCGACAAGGACTTTCAATCTGGTTTAGGACCAGCTAGTGAGGAGAGAAAAAAGATGCGGGTGGGGATTGGCCAGTCCCCAGGCAGTGGTAGGACCTTGAGAGGCTAACAATATAGGGGTTGGTGACAAGTTCTCCTCCTCTGGTGGAGACAGGATTGGTGGGTCCTGCTCGAGACAGTCACAGACAACTGCACCAACAGCCAGACTATCTCTCCAGTCTGCCTAGACTGATCCTGGAAATTTCTGGTAAGGGCAGAAGCTTTTCCTCCTCTGTAGGTTCAGGGAGAGGGGGCAATAAGGTTTTTCTACCATTTGGGAGGTAGGTCAGAGAGAAGAAAACGCCAGGCCATGACACAGGGGATCTGGACACCTGTGAACTGTAGCCTGGGAGGGGAGAATAGATGAGTCAAAGGAGGCCAGCTAACACCAAAGGCGGGTCATTCAAATTCAGAGTGTGAAGTTTCCCAGGAAATATTTGGACGCCCCCAAATGGTGCAGCCTTCTGAAAATCCTTAGTGGTTTAGAATCACATCAGGAGGAGTGTCTAGGGTGGAGGAGGATTGTCCCATAGTAAAGTCAGATAGAGAAGAGAGATGCCAAAACACGAAACAAGCAAAGTGAAAGACAAAGGCAGACAAAGCAGTTTCATAGAGAGACAGACAGAGTGCGGCGGGAACAAGTTTGAAGGGGTAGATTGTAATTCATCCTTCTTTACCAAGTGGAGAAGGGGGATCCCCTGTCTCCTCACTCGAAGAGCAATACTGTGTCCAGCTTCTCTGAGTTGCCAGAGGTCTAGACCATACCGGAAACAAGACCAAACCAAGAAAGAGAAACTTAGCTCCTCACAGAGGGGCCAGGAGGGGCGGCCAAGGGTAAGGGGTATGTGGTCAAGGAATCGCCACACAAACCACTCAAACTCTGGTCTCAGTTAAGAAGAAATAGTTTTTCTTTTTTCTTTTTCCTTTTTTTCGGAGCTGGGGACCGAACCCAGGGCCTTGCGCTTGCTAGGTTAAGTGCTCTACCACTGAGTCAAATCCCCAACCCCAAGAATAAATAGTTTATCAAACACACCCCAGGGCTGGTCGATCAGGGCCACATCATAGACTCAGGAGCTAAGACTGAAACCCCAAAAGTTCCCAGGGCCAATTTCTTTTTTTTTTTTTTTTTTTTTTTTTTGTTCTTTTTTTCGGAGCTGGGGACCGAACCCAGGACCTTGCGCTTCCTAGGCAAGCGCTCTACCACTGAGCTAAATCCCCAACCCCCCAGGGCCAATTTCTAAAGGCAAAAACCACAATGAGCTTGTGTGCAGGTGCAGAAAGGGCTGCAGGGTGGTCGGCCCTGCCTCAAGCTACTTTGACAATTGAGATACAACAGTTCAGACTGACCTTGACTCTGAATGGTCCTAAGTGGAGCCTCTGGTTGTGAAGTTTCTTCATAACAAACCTCAGCTGGGGAGATGGCACCCAGGTTAAGAGTGCTGGCTGCTCTTCCAGAGGACCAGGTTTCAATATCCACCAGTCCCATGGCAGCTCACAATTGTCTGTAACTCCTGTTCCAGGGGATCCAACATCCATACACCCAGGCAGTCAAATCACCAATGTAAATAATGATGCTGATGCTGATGATGCTGATGATGATAGAATAACAAACCTTATACAAGATACATGGTCAACTTGACCCTGATCAGAGGCAAACTGTTTTCTGTGTGAGCAATAATATGAAATGGTTGGCAGGGATGGAACAAAATGTCCATGGCTATGTTAGGGGAGCAGGCCTCAGCAGGAGCTGCAGTTGTCTGGCTTGACTGGAAGAGTGGCCCATATGTCACTCCCCTGTTTTATTTGGTTGGTTGTCATTGTTGTTTATATAAACAAACACTTTTTCAAAACCAATTTGTTACATCTTAAAAGTTAATTATATTTTTGTTGGTTATTTATTTGTTTACTTATTTATTTTGTCTTTTTGAGACAGGGTTTCTCTGTGTAGCCCTTCTTGTCCTAGAACTCACTTTGTAGACCAGGCTGACCTTGAACTCACAGAGATCCACCTGCCTCTGCCTCCCAAGTGCTAGGATTAAAGGCCAGTAGAGCACCATTTGGTTTTCTTATTTGTCTTGTTTTATTGAATCTTTGTGTTTCTTTTGAGACACAGTCTTACTATATAGTCTTAGCTAGCCCAGGGCTTTCCTATGTCAGCCAGGCCTCCGCCTTTCCACCGCTAGAGTTAAAGGTGTTCATCACCACGCTTGGCTGTTTCGTGAAACAAGCTCTCACTTTATAGCCCAAGCTGATCTTGAGCACCCCATCCTTCTGCTTCTGTCGCCCATGTGCTGAGACTATAGGTATGTGTCACCAGAGCCAGCTTAAACAGTTTATTTTGCTTCAGTTTTATTGGTAGGAAGAGCACAGGCCACCAGCCATCTGCAAACAGTGAGAAATGGTCACAGACCATCTGTCTTCACACTGTAGGCCGAGGCCTTACTCTAGGGGCCTTCACAGGAGCCCGGGAATCTTTGGGAACCTGAGCTAGAGCAGGTCCAAAGTAGGCCCCAAAATGGAGTTGATGGTGACAATGTCCTAAATGTTGGGGTTCATGAATTGCCACACAAACCATACAAATACAGTTAAGCAAGAATAGTTTATTGAACACATACCCCAAGACTGATCAATCAGGGCCACAAAAATAACTCAGGGGCCTAATTTTGTGGTACCAAACTATTCTCAGGACCAGCTTATAAAGAAACAAAACAGAATGAGCTCATAGGCAGGTGCAGGAAGTGCTGCTCAGTGGTCAGCTCTGACTCAAGCTACGTTAGACAGAACAGTTCATATTAACCTTTGCTTTGATGAGTCTTACATTAAGCTTTGTGGAATCTTTTAAGAGTATCAAATCTCAGAACATATAGAATGTAACAGGGCATGTGGTCAGCATGACCCTGCTCTGAGTCAAGTTATTTCTCTGTGTGAATGACTGGCAGGCGTGTTACAGCCTCAATATGAAATAGCTGGCAGGCATGGAACAAAATGGCTACAGCTATGCTGGGGAGGGGAGCAGGCCTCAACAGTAAACAGAAGCCTAAATTCAGCATTCCTCAGAAATCTTATAAGGCCTGATTCTCTTTACCAAAACGTCAATTCCTTAACCCGATCTATCCATCAACTCCCTCAGGTACGAGCCTCTGGTTCCCGGTCATTCCAGCAGCCTATGTCAGCCCAGGATCCCCAGCCTGCTGTCGTAGAACCCACCTGCTTTTCTGACATTTTGCTTCTCTCTGCCCTTCAAAAGATACCCTTGGCAGTTTGATCCCCAATAAACTTTCTTTCTACCCACAGAGCAGTCTAGTCCAGTGGTTTCACTGCATCCTTGTCCTCACTCGGAGCCTGAACTGGAGGCCCAGTTTCAGCCTTGGTTCAGGCCTTGGCCTGTGGTTGGCAGAGCCTGAGACCCTGGGCTGTCTATGTGGGTTTCCAAGTTTGATGCCATTTCTGTGCCATTTGAGTACTTGGTGTGTGTAGTAGGAAGACTTGGGCCATGTACTCACAGTAACCTGTGACTCCCAATGGCCTCGGGACTGGAAAACCTGTTTGATTTGGGGAGTGGGGGGCAGTCTCATGTGGCCTACCTAGGCGGATCCCAGACTTGCCATGTAGCCAAGGATGACTCTGAACTATTGACCCTCCTGTTCCCACCTCTGGAGTGCTGGGATTCTAGGTGAGTGCCTCATATTTATCTTTTATTTATTTTCCTTTTAATTCATTGACTTTAAAAGAACATCTTTTTTCTTAAATGACTAACTCCTCCCTCACTAAATAAATTGGCTTGTCCCAGGCATCCTGAAGCCCTGACCTCTGGTGACTTACCCGCCGTTTCAGATGTGTAGGGCTGTCGTGCTTCCTGTATACTTCACAGTTTCCGTGCCCCATTGCCAGCTGCTCCCCCTAGGGCCTCAGGATACTACATCCCACCCTCCCCTGCCCCTCTACACTCCAACCAAGTCCCCTGGCCTCTCTTGCCTACCTGTCAACACCCTGTCACTTGGCTCCCTAGGATCTAGCAGGGGAGTGGGTCTTTTAGTGACCACAATGGAACTGCGGAACTTCTCCATGCCACGGGGATATCTGTCTCTCTGATGGTGCCTGCCGGCCTCAGTCATAAGTAGAGTTGAATCTGAGTTTCCTAAAGGAATCAGTGAGACAGGAGAGACCTCGTGAGCACCCAATCCAACTTAGCCTCCTTGGTTGCTTGAAGAAAATTCTAGGATTTCAGGAGAGGAAGGCAGGATCCTTGGCCAGGAAACACTGGGTGTGGTTGGGGCTCTAAGGTATGGCTCTCCCTTGGGACGAGATGAGTCCTCAGACCCACCTGTGCCACTCAAGCCCTGATCCAAAGCTTGCATTCTCACCATTTCAGCATCCGGGACTGAGGGACGATCATACTTGGTTGTGGGGCGGCTTGGCAGGGGCAGCGGCCCTCTGTGATGAGAGGCAGTTGGCACCAGAGTGTGGGACAAAGGACTCGCTTGGCAGGGAATCAGACAGTCCCTTCTGCCACCAGCTCCGGCTTTCCGCTGGGGATGCGTAAGAGGATTAGGGCTCAGAACTCTGGACAAGGGGCTTTTATTCATTGGACTAAATTTTCATTGGCTTGCAAAACCCAACTGAGTGGGGAGGGTCTGACTTCTGGTCTCTTTGGGGAGCACAGGGAGCCCTGCCCCCATCCGTGATGGATAAAGGTAGCCAGCCTCTACCACATCTAAGGCCAAAGATTCAGAGCCCAGGGAGGCAACCTCTCCTGGCCATAAAACAGCCATTTACACATTGGCAGGATATTTCCTGAGTCAACAGTGGCTTACAAGGGAATCAAAGCTCTGAAGTGTCAGGGCAGATGGAAGCATGTTTCTACCAT
This sequence comes from Rattus norvegicus, assembly GCF_021556685.1. Taxonomy (NCBI): domain Eukaryota; kingdom Metazoa; phylum Chordata; class Mammalia; order Rodentia; family Muridae; genus Rattus; species Rattus norvegicus. The sequence goes on from NC_141541.1 coordinate 118,002,565, forward strand.
TCCGTCTTCTGAACGCTTGTCAGGGAAACATGAGTTACAGAAAGGGGTTGGAAAAGCTCCGTGCTTGAGTACCTGAGCAGGGACAAGAATGAGGAAGGGAAGGAACTGTGGCTACCTAGAGTGGGTTTTGTCCCCTGCCTGGTGCTGGGGTGGGTCTGTGTTCACCATGGCCTCTACCTATCCTAGGAGCTCTCATAACCGGAACGATACAGCGTGTGCTTATGGGTGATCTTTCTCTCTGCATAACGGCTTCGAGGGTTGGATGCACCATTTACTGCTGAGTATCCACAGCTCTAGTAAGCAGCTGACATTCTATTTGCTTCCGTTATTTATCTACTACAAACAAATGTTACGGACATCCTCATACAAACCTTACTTATATAGAAGTTACGTGGTAAGAAGTATGGAAGATGGGGCTGGGGATTTAGCTCAGCGGTAGAGCGCTTGCCTAGCAAGCGCAAGGCCCTGGGTTTGGTCCCCAGCTCTGAAAAAAAGAAAAGAAAAAAAAAAAAAGAAGAAGTATGGAAGATTATACAGCAGAAGGTTTTGTTGTTCTGGTTGTTTGGTTTGGTTCTTTTGAGACAGGGTTCTCTGTATAGCTCTGACTGTCCTAGAACTCATTCTGTAGACCAGGCTAGATCTCCCTGCCTCTGCCTCCTGAGCACTGGGATTAAAAGGGTGAGAAACCATGCCTGGCTTCCGCTGTTGTTTTCTCTGAGACAGGGTTTCTCTGTATAGCCCTGCCTGTCCTGGAACTCACTCTGTAAACCAGGCTGACCTAAAACTCACGGAGATCCTCCTGCCTCTGCCTCTGGAGTGCTGGGATTAAAGGTGTGTGCCTCGATACCCTACTTGTTGTTTTGAGACAGGATTTCAAATAGCCCAGGGTTGCCTCAAATTTACTGTATTTAACCCAGAATGACCTTACAGCCTGGATCCTCTGGTCTCCATGTCCTAAATGCTGAATCACCACACCTCATTTTGCAAAGTTTCGTTTGCTCGTTTGTTTATGTGCGTGTGTGTGTGTGTGTGTGTGTGTGTGTGTGTGTGTGTGTGTGTGTGTGTGTGTGTGAGAGAGAGAGAGAGTGAGTACCACAGTCCTTGTGTGGAGGTCTGAGGACTGCTTTCAGGAGTGAGTTCTCTTCTTCTTCTGTGCAGTTTCTACACATACAATTCAGGTTAGTGGGCTTATTGGCCAGCACCTGTAACCACTGAGTCATCTCTCTAATCCGGTAAAAATAGATACAAAAATAAAGTATTACCATCTTTTATATTTGCTTTAGTTTTTTTTAACTTTTAATTTTTCTGGGTTCTAAACTACTGATTTTTTTAAAAAGATTTTTATTTTTATTTTTTATTTATTTATTTATTTATTTTTTGGTTCTTTTTTTCGGAGCTGGGGACCGAACCCAGGGCCTTGCGCTTCCTAGGTAAGCGCTCTACCACTGAGCTAAATCCCCAGCCCCTATTTATTTATTTATTTATTTATTTATTTATTTATTTATTTATTTTGGAGCTGAGGACCGAACCCAGGGCCTTGCACTTGCTAGGCAAGCGCTCTACCACTGAGCTAAATCCCCAACCCCAAGATTTTTATTTTTATGTATACAAGTACACTGTCGCTGTCCTCAGACACACCAGGAGAGGACATCAGATCCCATTACAGATGGTTGTGAGCCACCATGTGGTTGCTGGGAATTGAACTCAGGACCTCTGGAAGAGCAGTCGGTGCTCTTAACCGCTGAGCCATCTCTCCAGTCCTGCTTTAGTTTTTTTTAAAGAAAATAATATGAAGTACATCTCCACCGTAGAGGACATGGTTAGCACAGGAAGGAAGGGAAGTCGGTACAGAGGGAGGGAGGAGATACACAGGAAATTAAATCCCCTGATGCTTTGGGTCCACTCTCTAACCACGGACCAGACCTCAGGGTTGATTCTTCTTGTGGTTAACAAACTCTGTTCAAAACAATGTATACACCAGGGACTCAGCAGTGAACCTGGATTGTACAGTGCTGTCAGTCTGAGAAATGCTTACAAAGAAAACACAGCGGAGAAAGCGATTACAGGAAGTTTAAGACAGGGCAAACAAAAGGTCTTAGTTTCTATGGCTGCGTAAGACACAACTCCCAGGCGTCTTGGCTCCAACACAACAAACAAAACAGTTCTTACCCATCCCAGGACTGTGTGGGGCATCTGAGGTGGGGATCTCCCTGAGATTGTGATCACATGAGACATGGCACTGGGATCCTCACTTTGAAGATCACAAGACCAGAGCCTCACAATACACACAGTAGGGATCCTTGGCATCCCTTGCTGTCTCCCCACAGTCTGTACATGAGGTCTCCCCACACATCAGATTCAAGGCCAGAATTCTCTCCAAGCCATCAGGGTGCCGCCACGGTGCACCTGTGAGCACCAAGCAGCAATCATCACCTTTTACCACAGGGCTTCGGAGATCACACTGTCACTGCTGCATGCTTTCATCTAAGCACTTAGAGAATGTTGCCACACCCGATGGTACAGTCTGTAATCCAAGCTACTTGTTCAAGATCTACCTGGACAACTTGTTGAAACTCTCTTCCAAAATAAAAAGTTAAAAGAAGGGGTAGGAATACCTCAGCAGCTCAACTATAGGGCATTAGCCTAGTATGTGTGAAGCCCTGACTCTGTCTCCATTAATGAAAAGTGTGTGTGTGCGCGTGCGTGTATCTTTGTGTGTGTGTGTGTGTATATGTGTGTGTCTCATGTGTGTCTACTCATAATCTCTCAATGAGGTGCCAATGTGAAGTTGTGAGATAAAGACGTGGATTGTTCTATGACCTGCTGACACAAATACTCTGTTTTTATATCTAGATTATATCTAGAAAATGCCTTTATTTCAAAGACTTTTATAAGTATTTTATTCTTAAATTCATCTATAACATTCTTTTTGGGGTTTTTTGTCTTCTTTCTTCCTTTCTTCCTTCCTTTCTTTCTTCCTTTCTTTCTTCCTTCCTTCCTTCCTTTCTTTCTTTCTTTCTTTCTTTCTTTCTTTCTTTCTTTCTTTCTTTCTTTCTTTCTTTCTTTCGAGACAGGGTTTCTCTGTACAGCTCTGGATATCCTAGAACTTGCTTTGTAGGCCCAGCTGTCCTTGAACTCAAAGAGATCCCCAGGCTGCCTCTGCCTCCTGGGGTTAAAGGATGCACTACCACAAGTGCTCTACCACTGAGCTAAATCCCCAACCCCTTACACTCGTTCTTAATCTATGTTAAAATCTTTCTTGAGATTGAAAGGATGGCTCAGCCAGGGCTGGAGAGATAGCTCAGTGGTTAAAGCACTGTGACTCCTTTCTAGAGGTCCTGAGTTCAATTCCCAGCAACCACATGGTGGCTCACAACCATCTGTGTTTTTTTTTTTTTTTTTTTTTTTCCGGAGCTGAGAACCGAACCCAGGGCCTTTTGCTTACTAGGCAAGCACTCTACCACTGAGCCAAATCCCCAACCCCTCTTTTCTGTTTTGGTTTTTTTTTTTTTTCACAACCATCTGTAATGGGATCTGATGCCCTCTTCTGGTGTGTCTGAAGACAGTGACAGCGTACTCATATACATTAATTAAGTAATTAATTTTTAAGAAAAGGTGGCGGGGTTGGGGATTTAGCTCAGTGGTACAGCGCTTGCCTAGGAAGCGCAAGGCCCTGGGTTCGGTCCCCAGCTCTGAAAAAAAAGAACCAAAAAAAAAAAAAAAAAAGAAAAAAGAAAAGGTGGCTCAGCCAGTAAGAGCACTTAACTTGGAGGTCCCTGGAAGACAGTATTTTGGATGGCAGTTATGAGGACAAAATTCCCTGATTCGATTTTGTTTTTGTTTGTTTGTTGGGACAGGGCCCCTCTCTATGTAGCCCTGGCTGGACTGGAACTCACTGTGTAGACCAGGCCAACCCTTAACTCACAGAGATCTGCCAGCCCCTATGTCTGAAATTTGGGGATTAAAGGGGGATGGCACTGTACCAGGCTAAGCCCTGTGTTCTTGGCCACACCAGTTTGGAGGGACGTCTCAGAACCTGTACAAGAAGCCAGGCATGGCGGAACATATTTTGTAATCTCAGTGATGGCCAGGTAGGTGGCTCCTGGGGTTCACTGGCCAGCTAGTCTGACCGACCTGGTGAAATTCTGGGCCAGTGAGAGACTCTGTTTCAAGCCAAAGGCGAAAGGCACCCACGCTCGCCACTGACCTTCAAACAACGGGGAGAGCCAATCCCCGGAAGCTGCCCTCTCTCTTCCGCATGCACACCCTTGGATGGAACACACTCACAGCCATCCCATAAACAAATATTCCAGCCAAATTAAAGTATGAAACTAAGAGAGACTTTAAAGGCCGCCCTCGGCTACACAGTGAACTTGAGGCCATTCCTGGTCTATGTAAGATCTTGTCTCAATAAACACACTGTGCTGGGCATGAAGGTGCACAACTTAACCCCAGCACTCTGGAGGCAGAGGTAGGCTGATCTCTGTGAGTTCAAAGCTGGACTGGTCTACCTAGCAAGTTCTAGGCCAGCCAGGGTGGCATAGTGAGACCCTGACTCAAAAAAGCAAAACAAAACAAAATCTACCAGCATCAAAACTAGGGGCTGGGGATTTAGCTCAGTGGTAGAGCGCTTACCTAGGAAGCGCAAGGCCCTGGGTTCGATCCCCAGCTCCGAAAAAAAGAACCAAAAAAAAAAAAAAAAAAAAAAAAAAAAACTAAATGACGAACTAGCCACAACTTTGATCGATTTGCTTGTTTTAGTAAATCTAAGTAGACTTTTTTTTTTCTGGATATGAAAATTTATTATTCTGTTTCCATTGTCAAAATTTTATGATCTTGGTCTTTCCTTCTTGCCTTTGTACAGAGCCAAAAGAGACACATTGGCTACTTTAACCACCTTAAAGCGGACTCCAGGAATATCACCCACGGCATGGCCTTTGCGACCAAATCCAACAACCAGAACTTTATCATTTTCCTCAATGAAGTTCAAGCAACCGTCATTGGGCACGAACGCTGTGATCTTCTTGCCGTACTTACTGAGCTGCACCCTGACACACTTCCGGATGGCAGAATTTGGCTGTTTGGCTTCAACCCCTACTTTTTCCAGCACAATTCCCTTTGCGTGAGAGGCACCCCCAAACAGATTGGCCTTCAGGGCTGTGCCCAAGTGGGCTTTCTTGTACTGTTTATCATGCCACTTTTGGTCCTGTCGGTGACTGCGGAGCTTCCAGGCAGTACAGAGACCACGACACTTACCCATCTTGCTGGCGCCACGGGCCGGAGAGAAAGAGCTTAAGTAGACTTTCCACAATTAATAATATTTTATTTGCTCTATGACCCTAAGGTCAGTAGCTCCCAACCCATGAGTCTTGAGTCTTCATTCCTTCGGGGGCCACATATCAGAAATACTGAATATTAGATATTGACGTTATGATTCCTAATAGTAGCAAAATTACAGTTACGAAGTAGTAACAATAATATTATAGATGAGGGTCACCACAACATGAGGCACTGTATTAAGTAAGGGTCACAGCATTAGGAAGATTGAGAACCACTGCCTTAGGACCAATTCAACAGAATAGACGTCTTTATTTCTTCGGACAGGACTTCATCTAGCATAACCTGGCCTCTAACTCACTACAATGCTAAAAGATCTTCCTGGCTTCACCACTCACATGCTGGGAGTACATGTGTCCAGGGCTAAGTTCAGTTTTTATGGTGTGCTAAGGATTGAACCAGGAAGTCTTGCATGCTAACCTAGAAGTCTACCAACTGAGCTACACCCCAAAACCAAGTTCTCTAATTGCCCTGAGGTTGAATGGGGAGTAATTATGCACACAAGTAAGAGGAATGGGGCGGCTGGAGGGATGGCTCAGAGGTTAAAAGCACTGACTGTTCTTCCCGAGGTCCTTATTCAATTCCCAGAAACACATAATGGCTCATAACCATCTATAATGAGATCTGGTGCCCTCTTCTGGCCCTAGGCAGAACACTGAATACATAAATGAATTGTTTTTTAATTTAAAGTATGGGTAGTGGAGTGGATAGTATATGATGTTGAATTACCAGGTGGCAATCATGACCCTGGAAATAGAATTTGTATTCTATAGCTCCATACTTTGTAGAAACGCTTTGAGGCTATAGGAAACACAACTCTTGTAGCTCAGGTTTCAAGAACTTTTCTGGTCTTCCGCCATGTCAGCCCAGAAAGCCCTGGGTGAGACAACAGAGCAGAAGTAGGCGGGGCTCCCCGGAACCTATTTCCCAAGCCTGGGAGGCTGCTATGGCCAAGTGATATCTGGACACAGCTTAATAACACCTAGACTTTGAGAAGGAAAAAAAGTCAATAGACCACGAAAATGTTCTGACGGAAGTATTACAGGAGTCAGAAGGAAAAGCCCCTAGGAAGTGTTATCAAGATGGCCCAAGCCTTCAGCTTCTGCCTGCAAACGTCCGAACTCCTGGTAAGAGGCCTCTCTCTCCAGATGGCATGCTTAATTTCAGGGCTTAGAGTGATGGCAGGCTCACAGCGCAGAGGGCTTGAGAAGCATCTGATGTTAGATAGCACTGTTCTTCGAAATGATCTGTCAGCTGCCGCCCCTCCTGCCTCCACTGCGCTTGGGCCAGTGGCCACAAGCTCCTGCTTCCGAAAAGCCCATTCATAGCCTTCTTTCTCAAGCTCTCATCTCAAGCCTGACTTCCCTGTCTACACAAAGCCACCCTTTCTTCCCAGGGACCCAGGTGGCAGTTGAAACTGTACATAATGACTCCTCTTTCTTTTGGCCCCATAAAGCCCCAAAGGGCAGCCCAGACGGAAGATCTGCTTTGTCCGTGCGTGGTGTCGAGGAGTCAGATGAGGGCACTTAAATCTCCATTTTCACCAGAACCTGCAGGGCAGCACCCCAGCGCTAACGGACACATTACAGACCAACCCTCTTGACTTACAGACAAGACACAGGCAAGGCTCTTTTCTCTCAGCGAAGACTCCCTGCCTCCCACCTTCCCTGGGAACCGAAGTGGGCTGGTGGGCTTACTCTCAGGTCCCAAACTCACTGGCCCACAGGGGCCTTTCCTCCCTGACCTCCGCTGGCTGCTAATGAGCACCACTTTCGGCCTTCCGCAAGCTTCTCAGGATCCTGTCGTTTTCTGAATATTTCACCTTCACTTCCGGACAGGATTCAGTGCCTTCCACTTCAGGCGGTTCCACCACCTCTAATGCAAGGTAAATCATGCTGTTGGCTTCAAGGCCGTTAGAACTACACACCCATTCCATTTCTCCCAGCTCCTCAGCAGCAGGACACCCAAAGCCCTGCTCTTGTTTTCTATCCACACTAACTCAGACCCTTTTGTCATCTCAGCAGCGACTATGTGTTCTGCCTCTTTTGTCAGCATGCGTGCCATGAGCCCCCAGGCTGCGACAAACAGTACCTCATTTCAGGCAATCAGCACAACTGCTGGTCGCCCAGACGTGACAAACCAGGTAGAGAAACCATTCCAGGGCTGGAGAGACAGCTTAGTCAGTAAAGGGCTTGCTTGCTTTGCAGACATAAGGGTCCTGAGTTCGATCCCCAGCATTCATGCGATCCCAGTGCTGGGAAAGTAGAGACAGACGGATCAATGGAATTCTTTACAGCCAGCCCACCCTAATTGGCAAGCCTAAGATCCTGTTAGAAACTCCGTCAACTGGCAAGATGGCTCAGTGGATAAAGGTGACTGCTGCCAAGCCCGATGACCTGAGTCAGAGCCCTAAGGACCCTCATGGTAAAAGGACAGAACTGACTCCTGTAAGCTGCCTTCTGTCCTCTACACCAAGTTATGATGTACACGTACCTCCCCTGCCCAGTAAATAGATTGCATGTAATTTTAAAAATTTAAGAAATCTTGTCTTAAAATACAAGGCCTTAGGCTAGTGAGATAGTTTCAACAGGTGAAGTGGTTTGATTGAAAATGGCCAGGCTGGAGAGATGGCTCAGAGGTTAAGAGCACCCGACTACTCTTCCAGAGGTCCTGAGTTCAATTCCCAGCAACCACATGGTGGCTCCCAACCATCTGTAAAGAGATCCGGTGCCTTCTTCTAGTGTATCTGAAGACAGCTACAGTGTACTTATATATAAATGAATAAATCTTTTAAAAAAGAAAAAGAAAAAGAAAATGGCTGGGGGCTGGAGAGATGGCTCAGTGGTTAAAAGCACCGACTGCTCTTCCAGAGGTCCTGAGTTCAAATCCCAGCAACCACATGGTGGCTCACAACCATCTGTAATGGAATCCGATGCCCTCTTCTGGTGTGTCTGAGGACAGCTACAGTGTACTCATATACAAAATAAATAAATAAGTCTTTAAAAAAAAAAAAAGAAAAAAAAGAAAATGGCCGGATAGACTCAAAGGGAGTGGCCATGTTGGAGTGGGTGTGGCCTTGTTGGAGTGGGTGTGGCCTTGGGAATGTGTGCCACTGTGGGGGTGTGGGCTCTGAGGTTTCAGAAGCTTAAGCCAGGCCCAACTGCATTCTTCCTGCTGCCTGAGAACCCGGATGAAGAACTCTAAGCTACTTCTCCAGCACCATGTCTGTCTGTGCCACCATGCTTTCTGTGGTGTTGATAAAGGAATAAACCGCTGAGCTATAAGGCAGCCTCAGTTAAATACTTTCCTTTATAAGAGGCGCCATGGTCATGGTGACTCTTCAAGACAGCAATAAAGATCCTACGACAGCACAGAGTGCTTGCCACCAAATCTGATGACCTGAGTATGATCCCTGAGATCCACATGGAGGAGGGAAAGAACCAAACTCCTAAAATTTGTTCTCTGGCTTCCACACATGTACCATGATAGACCCACATCCTCCTGTAGGGGATTGGTCTGGTGCTGCTTGTATTCAAAGGCTAAATTCTGTACCCCCAAATTTAGTTGTCTCCAGTCAGGGACAAGGAAATCCTCAAGTATACCAGCTTTTGCTGTCTAAACCTTGTGCTCAAAGTTATCCCTGATTGGTTAATAAAAATGCCTACAGCCTGGACTGGGCAGAAGAGAGGGGCGGAACCAAGGTTCCTGGGCTTGGGGTCTCAGAGAGGATGAGAGAAGAAGGCAGAGGATGCCATGGGGTAGGGAGGATGGTGAGCCCATGGCCGTGAGGGCTGGCCTGATGAAGCAGGAGCAGCCCAAAGGGAATGTTCGGCAAGTAATACCTCGGGGATCAAGACAGAGAAGCAGGGGCTGGGGATTTGGCTCAGTGGTAGAGCGCTTACCTAGGAAGCGCAAGGCCCTGGGTTCGGTCCCCAGCTCCGAAAAAAAAAGAACCAAAAAAAAAAAAAAAAAAAAAAAGACAGAGAAGCAAACAAAATAGCGGAGAGGGTTGATATCGGCCCAACTCTAGTGCTTTAAGGTTTATCATAAAATAGAAAGGCTTTTATGTCATTTGTTTGGGAACTAAATGATATAAGTGGGGTTTTTACCAAACAACATCCACCCCTCTAAAATGTAGTCAAAATTTAAGAAAAAACAAAACAAAACAAACCTCTACTTGTCTGTCCTGTGGGGTCCACGGTTCTCGGAGATGCCCTGCCAGCTTTTCCCAGAACTCCGGTTTGACCACAGGACCCTGTCCAGGCCTTTCCTAGTTCTAGCTCACTCTTTCCCAGTTCCCTTCCTCCTTAAACCAGTCATTTGGGGAAGACTGGAGAAAACCAGTCCCCTCCATTTTCTGGAACTCTCTCTCATGCCTATTCTCCTCTGACTATGCCACACCGACCCTGGGCTCTGTTTCCTACCTTCGTTATCATGCTTATGTATTCCAGGCATTTAAGGTCCAACAATACATTAACGAGAACAAGAGACAAGCCCTGCCTGCCCTCTGGGGCTGGAGACTGCTCAGCAGTTAAGAGCGCTCTTCCAGAGAAGCCAAGTTTGTGCCTAGCACTCGTGTCAGTCAGCTTAGTGTCTTCTGTAAACCCAGCTCCAGGGACCCAGGGGACCCAATGCCCCTGACTGCCAGGGCCCCTGCATGCATGCACACCTACTGATCCACACACACACACACACACACACACACACACACACACACACATTAAAATGAAAATCCATGCCCTCATCCGGCTTGCGTTGGAGCAAGGAAGGGAGGGCAGTGGCACTGATCTGAACTGTGGGTTGGATGGTGGTCATTTCTATGGATAACATAACATGCACGGTGGGTGTTACAGGGTGGGGTATTTACTAGAAAATGCTGAGACAGAGCACGGGGCCAAAACCCGTGAAAGAAAGGGGCTAGAGGTGGCCCTGCAAGCAAGAAGCAGGTGGAAGTGATGGGAACCCATCCCAGGTTCAGAAAGGTCGTGTGCAGCTACGATATTCTATCAGGACCCCACACGGAGTGGAAATAGTCAATTCTGTACCCGAGGCCCACTCAGTTACCAGATGGAGAGTGATCTCAGGTGATGTGGGGGGGGGGAACTTTGGGCAACACCGAGCTACAGATTGTTTGGCCATCACTATCCTCACAGATGCCATCTAAAGCGATCTGCTGGGTAACTCTGTGCCTGTCGCGGAGTGTACTCAGCAAAGGCCCGTGGACTGCGCTAAGTGAGTTCATGGAAGCTGGCCCTGCAGATCAGCGAGGAGAAGAAGGCTTAGGACAAGCAATGTGAACACACAGATCACGTGACCCTGAGGAGGACAGGCGAGCTGCAGGACAGCAGGGACCAGATGGCCACACAACATCGCTGGCTTCCACAAAGACCTGGACCGCTGAGCTGACCCTGGCACTTAGGGGTCTCAGCTGGCCTAGAACTTGCTGTGGAGAAAAGGCTGGCCTTGAACTCACAAAGATCCTCCTGCCTCAGCTTCTTATAGAGAAGAGCTAAAGGACTGGCGAGATGACTCAGAGAATGTAGTACTTGTCCAGTGGATCCTATCTCAATTCCCGACACCTTGAAATTAGGTGGCTCTCAACAGCCGGAACACATTTCAGATGACTCTCAGAAAACCTGTTCCTGTGCATATGCGGACACACACACACACACACACACACACACACACACACACACACACACACACACACACACTACACACACCCCACACACACACATACCACACACACATACACACACATACACACATACACACACACCACACACACACCACACACACACACACACACACACACACACACACACACACACACACACACACACACACACACACACACACACACACACACACACACACACACACACACACACACACACACACACACACACCTTTATTTAAAAGGAGGAGAGCTAAGAGAACTGTGGTTGTCCCTGGGAGCCAGGCATGACCTCCGTTTAAAACAAGACCGGCACCATTAGCCAGTGTCTGCTGCCCTCTGGTGGGCATTTAGGAAATGGCCCAGCTTACTTGCAGCTCTTTCCTTTACCCCGCTGTGGTTGCTATGTTCACCTTCAGCTCCATCCCAGACAGATGGCAGAAGGAAGTGCTGTGCCCAGGAGGTAAACAATGTGACAACATTGAGTGTTTGTCAGAGAGGTGAATTCAAGGGCACAGTCACGGCAGGACTGTTTGAAGTTGAGAAGGCCCAAGGCCTGGAATAGTCGCTTTAGTAGTAGTCATAATCTTGCCCCCGCCCCCGCCCCTGTCCCTGTCCCTGTCCCCTGCCCCCGCCCCCACCCCCACCCCCGTCCCGCCCTCGCCCCGGCCCCTGCTCATTATTTTCAGCATTGAGCAGGGGCTCACTGTGTATCTCTAGCTGGTCTGTCGCTCTCGGTAGACCAGGATGGATTGAAACTCACAGGGATCCTCCTGGTGCTGCCTCTCAAATGCTAGGATTAAAGGCATTCCTGGCTATTTTGTTGTTTGAAGATTTAATATTTTATGTGTATGAGTATTTTGCCCATATCTAAGTATATACAGCACATGTGCGCCTGGTGCCTGTGGAGGTGAGAAAAGGAGACAGCAGGAATGTCAGATCCAGTGGACATCATGGGAATGCTGGTCTTCCATCTTCTGGATGAGCATCCAACTCTTATACCTTGAGCCATCGCTGTATCTCCTAGATCATGATGATGATGATGATGATGATGATGATGATGATGATGATGATGATGATGTTTTGTTTCTTTTTTTCTTTTTTTTTTTCTTTTTTTCGGAGCTGGGGACCGAACCCAGGGCCTTGTGCTTGCTAGGCAAGCGCTCTACCACTGAGCTAAATCCCCAACCCCTTGTTTCGTTTTTTTCAAGACAACATTTCTCTCTGTGTAGCCGTAGCTGCCCTGAAACTTGCTCTGTAGACCAGGCTGGTCTTTTTTTTTTTAATTAATTTATTTATTTATTATGTATACATCATACAGCTTTCTGTCTGCATATGTGCCTGCAGGCCAGAAGATGACCCCAGATCTCATTATGGATGGTTGTGAGCCACCATGTGGTCGCTGGGAATTGAACTCAGGACCTCTGGAAGAGCAGTCAGTGCTCTTAACCACTGAGCCATCTCTCCAGCCCCCGCCAGGCTGGTCTTGAACTCACAAAGATCTGCTTCCCTCTGCCTCCTGAGGGCCAGGAGTAAAGGTGTCTGTATATAACCACTGCCCAGGTCCATTTATTATTTTTTAATGTGTCAGTGTGTCCCCTGTGTGTGTAGACACTTGAAGAGGCCAGAGAAGAGCATTGGATCCCCTGGAGGTGACATCACATGCAGGCGTGAGTGCTGGGGACTGAATGTATGCCCTTGGAAAACAGCAAGTGTCTTAATTGGTGAGCTACCTGTCCAACCCCCAGAACCGTCTCTAAGTTGGAAAGACTGGAGCAAGGGGGCGGGGAAATGAAGACATTTGTTTTTGTTTGTTTTGTGGTTGTTGCTTTTTCTTTTTCTTTTCTTTTTTTTTTTTTTTTGGTTCTTTTTTTCGGGGCTGGGGACCGAACTCAGGGCCTTGCGCTTCCTAGGCAAGCGCTCTACCGCTGCGCTAAATCCCCAACCCCAACTTTTTCTTTTTCTTTTTTTTTTTTTCTTTTCTTTTTTTCGGAGCTGGGGACCGAACCCAGGGCCTTGTGCTTCCTAGGTAAGCGCTCTACCACTGAGCTAAATCCCCAGCCTCTATTTATTCATTTATTATATATAAGTACACTGTAGCTGTCTTCAGACACACTAAGAGGGCATCGGATCTCATTACAGATGGTTGTGAGCCATGTGGTTGCTGGGAATTGAACTCAGGACCTCTGGAAGAGCAGTCAGTGCTCTTAACCACTGAGCCATCTCTCCAGCCCAACTTTTTCTTTTTCTAGACAGGGTTTTTCTGTGCAGCCCTGGCTCTCTGGGAACTCACTCTCTAGACCAGGCTGCCCTCAAACTGAGATCCTCCTGCCTCTGCCTCCTGAGTGCAGGGATTAAAAGTGTGTATCGCCACTTCTCGGCTGACACTTAGAGTTCTTAGGACAGCATACGAGAGAAGACACTGGAACATACAGAGAGAACCTGGAGTCTGCGGAGCTCACTCTCACGCGTTCAGAATTAAAGATGACCCAAGGCCAGGTAAGAGGCCCAAAAAGACTAAGGGAATTCCTTCAACCTCATAAATCAAAGCCATGAAAAACCTACAACTAACATCCTATTTCACGATGAAAACCTAACCTTTGTCCCTTTAAATAAGAAACAAGACAAGAATATATGTGTTTTCACTGTTTCCAGCCAGTGTCCAGAAGTAAGAAAATACACAAAAGGTACCTAGGCGAGAAAGAAAGAGATAAAATGGGGTTGGGGATTTGGCTCAGTGGTAGAGCGCTTGCCTAGCATGCGCAAGGCCCTGGGTTCAGTCCCCAGCTCCGAAAAAAAGAAAAAAGAAAAAAAAAAGAAAGAGATAAAATGATTCTGGGGTTGGGGATTTAGCTCAGGGGTAGAGCGCTTGCCTAGCATGCGCGAGGCCCTGGGTTCGGTCCCCAGCTCCGAAAAAAAGAACCAAAAAAAAAAAAAAAAAGCATAAAATGATTCTATACTGACACTATGCTCATTTACTAAGCAAATTCAATGGAACCTTTTTTCTTCCCACATGGAGAGGTTTTTTTTTGTTTTTTGTTTTAGATTTATTCATTTATTATATATAAGTACACTGTAGCTGTCTTCAGATACACCAGAAGAGGGCATCAGATCTCTTTACAGATGGTTGTGAGCCACCATGTGGTTGCTGGGAATTGAACTCAGGACCTCTGGAAGAGCAGTCAGTGCTCTTAACCACTGAGCCATCTCTCCAGCCCCATGGAGAGGTTTTAATGGGAAAATGAGACAAGGGGGGAGGGACGAGGGAATGAAGAGGAAAAAAAAAAGCCAACGGAAAATTTTAAACACGACAGGAGTTGATGGTCAGCAAGGACAAAGGGTAAATCAAAATACGCAAATACACAAATAAATTGTAACCGAGGATGCATTCACCTAGCATGTGTGAGACTCCCTAGCCACAAAAAAAGCAAAACAATGAGAGACGGAAAAAGTGAGGGAGAAGGATGGCTTCCTGAACAGAGATATTTACTATGAAAGTCTGGTGACCTGAGTTTAGTCCTCAAACCCATGGAAAGGTAGGAGAGAGCTGATATCCTCAAGCTGTCCTGTGACCTCCACGTGCACTTGGTGGCACACCCCCACATTATCGTCATCGTAGCAATTGTGCCAGGCCTAGAATCAAATTCATTTAATCACTGCAGTAGGGGTGAGGAAGCAGGCAAATTTAAGGCTGGCCTGGCTTACCTAACAAGTTCCTGGCTAACCATAGCTATGTGGTGAGACTGTCTCAAAACAAAACAAACAAACAAACATCTATGATAGTATAAAAACATAAAATAAAATAAACTTGACAAACCTGTGAAAGTCATGAATACTGAAATACTTAAAAATATTTAAGACCAGGGTGCATTCAGGTCAGATGGCTGCAAGTTCAAGGCCAGTCTGAGCTACGTGAGTACCAGATCAGCCAAGTCTACACAGCAAGGCCCTGCCTCCAAAAGCCAAGAAATAAGTAAAACAAACAAACACAGGCAAGGCTACAGAGACAGCTTCTTAGTTAAAGGAGAGTACTGCTCTTAGAGAGGCCTAGGGGTTAGCTCCCTGTACCCACATTGTGAGGCTCATAACTGAGTGTAACTCCAGCCCCATGGGCTCTGACTCTTGTCTCTGTGGGGCCTGGCGCTTGTGCGTATACCCATAGCTATACACAAAATTAAAAATACAAACCTTTAAAAACAAGAATAAAAATAAAACCTTTAAAAACAAGAGAAAATGGGGTTGGGGATTTAGCTCAGCAGTAGAGCGCTTGCCTAGCAAGTACAAGGCCCTGGGTTCAGTCCCCAGCTCCGGAAAAAAAAAGAAGAAAAGAAAAGAAAAGAAAAACAAGAGAAAATGAAGAAAGCAAACAAGCAAAAACCTGATAGATTACGTTGATAGTTTGTGATATTATTTATGTTCAACAAGACAGACACCTAGCTGCGGGCATCAGGCCAACTCCTGGGGTCAGTGGGTTCTCTCTCTGTCTCTGTCTCTCTCAATTATTAGGGGTTAGAGAGGTGACTCAGGAGTGAAGAACACGGGCTACCACACGATGGCTCGCAACCACCTAACTCCAGTCCCAGGGGCTCCTATGTCCTCCTCCGGACTTCGAAGGCACTAGGTATCCATGTGTGTAAAACATCCACACACATGAAATAAAATAAATCTCTTAATCTTAAATGTCATTTATTATCGTGTGAGAAAATGTGAACATGGGTGCCCATGGGCACGGCATACTTGAGGAGATCGGAGGACACTTTCAGGAATCAAATCCTCTTTCCTTTGTGGGTCCGGGGCTGAAACTCAGGGCGTCAGGCTTGCAAGCCCTTTTACCCGAGGAGCCATCTCAGACAGGGTGATTGCTTTTCTTTCTTACTATTAGAAAGCCCAAACAGCCCTTTTGTTTTGTTTCTTTGACACAAGGTCTTGTCAAGTAGCCCTGGCTGTCCTGGAACTCACTCTGTAGACCAGGCTGGCCTCAAACTCACAGAGATCTTCCTGCCTTTGCCTCCTGAGTGCTGGGATTAAAAGTGTAGGGGCTGGGGATTTAGCTCAGTGGTAGAGCGCTTACCTAGGAAGCGCAAGGCCCTGGGTTCGGTCCCCAGCTCCGAAAAAAAAAAGAATCAAAAAAAAAAAAAAAAAAAAAAAGTGTGCTCCGCTAGGTTCTGCTCAAAGAGTCCAGTTTTGGCTGTAAGACCTAATTCATATCGACTCAGAGAGGTCAGCCTTGACTCCAACCGGCGTCCATAGCTTCAGCTCGGTCATCTTGTATTTATCTTGTTTTTGTAATCTTTGCAAAAATATCCAGGCCAATTACTGACCCTTTTACACACAGCTGTGTTTAGTTTTGAGTTTATCAGAAACATTGCTCCATTTACATTTTACCTGATTAAATATAAAGAAAAACCAACCAAACAAACAAAACTCTAAAAAAAACAAAAAAGGAAAACTCACTTAAACGCCACACACCTTTCCCTAAATCCTTTTAACTCTCTTTTGCAAACAGGCCCTAGGGCTGCCATTTCAGTCACTACAGGGAACCTTGACTTTGGTTAATGAATTTTTTTCCTCATGATCGGAGGGACTCCTTAGGACTACGTGATTTAAGCAGGACTCTCTGGGAAGGCCTCCAAGAGAAAGCGAGAGCTGAACCAAAGACCTGGAGGGGCTTCAAATCAGCTGGATATTGGGGGCAGGGGAATCATTCCAGAAAGAAGAACTTCTCTACACATACCCTGAGGACAGGCAGATGCATTCTCACCATACTATATTTTTTTTTAAAAAGTATTATTGCCAGGCATATTGATTCCAGCACCCAGAAATCACTGGCAGGTCTGTGAGTTTGAGGCCAGCAATGTCTACCTAGTAAGTTTCAGGACAGCCAGGACTACACAGACTGTGTCTCTTTTTTCTTTCTTTTTTTTTTTTTTTTTTTGGTTCTTTTTTTCGGAGCTGGGGACCGAACCCAGGGCCTTGCACTTGCTAGGTAAGCGCTCTACCACTGAGCTAAACCCCCAACCCCACAGACTGTGTCTCAAGAAAAAAAAACATGTTTTGCTTACATGTACATGCCTAGTGCCTAAAACAGCCAGAAGAGGACATCAGAACACCTGGAGTAGGGATGGCGGACAGTGGTGAGCTGCCATGAGGGTGCTGGAAATTGAACCTGCGTCCTTTGGAAGAGTAAGCAGTGCTTTTAACTGCTGAGCTCCCCAGCCCCAACCACAATTTCTTAGTGAAGTCACCTCTGACAACTACCTTAATTTCAAAACCCCTATCTAGCGCTTGACTTTCTTACAGTACCTACAGAGGATGGGTGCTGTGATATTTACTTTTATTCCTTTCTTTTAAAAAAAATTTATGGGGTTGGGGATTTGGCTCAGTGGTAGAGTGCTTACCTAGGAAGCTCAAGGTCCTAGGTTCGGTCCCCAGCCCCGGAAAAAAAAAATAAAAAAAAAATAAAAAAAATTTATTATTTTATGTATGTGAGTACACTGTAGCTGTCTTCAGACACACCAGAAGAGGGCATCAGATCTCATTACAGATGGTTGTGAGCCACCATGTGGTTGCTGGGATTTGAACTCAGGTCCTCTGGAAGAGCAGTCAATGCTCTTAACTGAGCCATCTCTCCAGTTTTTATTCCTTTCTAATTGTGCCTAATTATTCCCCCTTCCCTTTTCTCCTTCCAAACCCTTCCATATCCCTCTCCTGTCTCTCTTTCACATTCATGGCCTCTTTTATTTTCATTGTTATTACATACATGTATGTATCTCTATATAATTCTATATTTTCCATTATTGTATTTGTTTATTTTTGTATTTTCGAGAAAGGGTTTCTTGACTGGCTGTCCAGGAATTCCATCTGTATATCAGGCTGGCCTTGAACTTGAGATCTGCCTGCCTCTGCTTCCCAAGTGCTGAAATTAAAAGTGTGTGCCATCACCACTAGCTTATATTTCTTGTTTTCTTTCTTTCTTTCTTTTTTTTTTCCCCCGGAGCTGGGGATCAAACCCAGGGCCTTATGCTTGCTAGGCAAGCGCTCTACCACTGAGCTAAATCCCCAACCCTGCTTATATTTCTTCTTCCTCCTCATCTTCTTTTGCTTGCTTGCTTGCTTGTTTGCTTGCTTGTTTTCTTTGAAACAGGATTTCTGTGTGGGTCTGGCTGTTCTAAATTCACTTTGTAGACCAGGCTGGCTTCATACTCAGAGATATGACTGCCTCTGCCTCCTGAACTCTAGGATTAACGCCCAGTTCCATCATTTTTATTTTTTATTTTTTTAATTATTTTTTTAAAGATTTATTTATTTATTTATTATATATAAGTACACTGTAGCTGTCTTCATATACACCAGAAGAGGGCATCGGATCTCTTTACAGATGGTTGTGAGCCACCATGTGGTTGCTGGGATTTGAACTCATGACCTCTGGAAGAGCAGTCGGGTGCTCTTAACCGATGAGCCATCTCTCCAGCCCCATTTTTATTTTTTATAAGTAGTTTCATAAAGCCCAGGTTGCTGGCAATCCTCCTGCCTAAGCCTCTCGAGAGCTGAGATCACAGATGTTGACATGTCGTTTTTAATGCTATGAAAACACTCTTCAACTGATCCGTATCCCTCTGGCTTTGCCTGCTTTATTTTATTTTTCTAGCAGAAGACCAAGGGATGGCCTTGCTCACTTAAAAACTATGCAGTGGAATGTTTTGATCGCGTGTATGCGTGCACCACTTTTATGCCTGGTGCCCTTGGAGGCCAGGAGAGGGTATCAGATTCCTGCAGTTACAGAGGGTTATAAATTGCCAAGTGGATAGTGAGAATCAAATTGGGGCCTTCTAAAATCTGCTGAGACCCCTCAAAATTTTTGTGTACCCTGTGTGTGCATGGACGGCAAGAGGCCAGAAGAATGTGTCGGGTCCCCTTGGAGCTGGAGTTACAAGTTGAGCAACCTAATGTTGGGTGGTCTTCCGAAGGAGCAAGACTGTTTATTACCTGAGCCATCTCTTAAGTCCCCTGGCGTTTTCTTTTATAAAAAATAAAAATAAAAAAAGCTTTTCAGGACTTAGTTTTGTGCTGGTACGTTTTGTTACGAAGATCCTGCCAGCATTCCCCTGTATGTCCCATGTTTGTGAGCAATACACTAGAAGACATGGAGCGACTAAGACCCGGAGGTGCGAAGGGAGGGGGAGCAATGAAAAGAGAAAACTCGCTCGCTCGTGCTAAATCGTGAGGGAGGATCGGCACCAAGTGAATCCACACCTAACGAGAACTGCACAATTGTCCATTGCCTAAATGAGGTATCGCTCTCTGGCTCAGCTTTACGAGCATACGTGCTCATGCGCTTGCGCAGAATCATCACAACCCTAAGCCTGATTGGCTGACGCGGGAGCGAGATCACGCACGCGCACTTTCTCGCGTGCGAGCACGGTCTTGTGGGCGTTGTTCTTGGGCCTTCATTCTTCCTGTAGAACCATCATTTTTATCCCAGTTCATAATGTTCCCGGAACTCAACAACCTTCTCAGCATCACCCCAGACAGGACCGAGCAGGTAAGATGTCGCGCGGCCCGGAAGAAGGCATGTCCCGGGAGCGTGCAAGATTGCATCCGGGATCTGCGCGGTGGAGCAGGCGCGGCTGCCGTAAACCGAGGGCATCTGGGAATTGTAGTCTGGAAAGGGCTCGGCCGAAGCTGCAGTTGCGTGCCTGGGCCTGTGGAAGATGGGCTTCTGGACCATCTTGCGTGTTCATTTTCAGTCCCCGGGACCATATACTCCGTGCTACCCTGGCGCCCAGAGGTGGCTGCAGAGCAGGCCCTAGAAGAAAGTCTCTTGCCTGCCCTGAGCCTCCTTACACCCTGGAACATTTTATAGGTTGCACGGAACACAGCTTGCACTCTTCCTAGTTCTGATGGCGTCTAAGAACTGTTCACAGTTCACCATCTGGTTGCGTTGAGCTTTCAGCGTGTTCCGTCCATTCTGTTTTTCTCAGCCTCCTCACTCTCCATGGAACCTCTAAGTCTTTCATTTTCACGTAGGGGTTACCTCTTCCAGGAGTTTATCTCTCTGTCTTACTCAATAATTTGCAGAAAACACACCACAGGTGGAAAGCTTTAAATAGATCCTTTTATTTGCCCGACAGCTTTTGACTGTCCAGGCCTGCAGTTCTGACTATTTTTCGAGGTGCTGGGGCATTTTCCGGGCCCAGAGTGACCACACTGGGTGGAAAAGGTCCATCAAGTCCAGGTGTTGTGATTTGGCATTTTATAGTGTGGGCGGGGGCAGGGCAACTGAAACCCAGAGACCTTAGGCGGGTTTGCCCTAAGTTGGTACAGCATGGACGTGTTATGTGACAGCCCTTGATCCTGATGTTGTCTGTCACTTACAGAACTACAGCAGGTAGCTAGACAATGCAGAGATCATCTTTCCAGCGATCGCTGTGATAAGAGTCCAGTCTGAACCTTAGCCACTGGGAGATCTTTGTTATCAGAGGCCTTGTCAAGAATTGGGCCAGGGGATAGCACAGTGGATAAAGGGCTTGGCACCATGTACAGAAGTAGAATTTGGATTCCAAGAACCCATTGTCAAAGCTAGGTAGGCAAGAGGGCACCTAGAGATGGGATCCCTGGGGCAAGCTGGCTGACTGTTAGTTGAAATTGGCTACTTATCAAGAGTCCCTACCTTGATAAATGGAAAAATGGAAAGCAATGAAGAAGACACCCAACACCAACCTCAAGTCTCCCCACATACTGCACACACATGCCGTGCCCATGCACATATACCGCACCCACAAACCCAAAACAAAAACCATCCTAATTACTTTTACAAATTGACCCCAGGGAGGATCTTAGGGCCAAAGACACTACTTAAAACATCTTTTTTTTTTTTTTTTTTTTTTGGTTCATTTTTTCGGAGCTGGGGACCGAACCCAGGGCCTTGTGCTTGCTAGGCAAGCGCTCTACCACTGAGCTAAATCCCCAACCCTACTTAAAACATCTTACAATTAAGTGTGTGGTAGCAGGGGGCAGAGCTAGGCAGATTTCTGTGAGTTCCAGGCCAACCCGGACTATAAGGTGAGTTCCTACCTCAAAACAAACAAAATAACTCTGTTTTGAGATGGTCTGAATGAGCATCTTAGGCTGGCATTTTTGGTTACTTTGTTTTTGCTTTTGTTTCTTAAGACTCTATAGCCCAGCCTGGCTGGAAACTCGTGGTGTAGACTAGACTAGTCTCAAACTCAGTCCTGCAACCCTTTGTCTGTCTGGTGCTGGGAAGAAAGGAACCACACACTGCTTAGTCTGGCCTTTGACTCACAATCTTGTTGCCTCAGCCTTCCAAGTTCTAGATGGAAAGAAAGCCTTTTCTGAAGGCCCTTTCTATTCATTGGAGATCAGGGATAAAGGCTTTCTTTTGAATCTAATTCTCCTTAAGACTGGTTCCTAAATTACTAAACCAAGCAGTTAAAAAAATTATTCTTTGTCCCCAGTAACATCAGTTTAATGGCTTGAGAAGGCAATTATAGTCTGGTAGGTGCAGGGCCAGCCCTTACAGGTCACTGAGTCCCAGAAGGATCTGGATGAAGAATCTCTACATCCCAGTGGTGCTAGCCAATGTCTCTTCCAGCTTCTCAATGGTTTTCTCCAACTTTGCCACAGATGTTTCAGCCAACTCTGTTCAGGTCTCAGTCTCTTTTAGCTACTCCTCCAAAAGTTTGATCTCTTCTTTGTGCCGGTCCTCCTTGGTCGAATACTCCTCTGAGGCTATCAGCGTCTTGAGGGCCCGGTCCATGGTTTGAAACTCCTCCTCCAGCTGCCAGACTTGGTTCCCAGCCACCTCAGCTCTCCTCTGAGCACTCCATCTCTTCTTCCAGAATCACCAGCTTCCCGGCCACCTCCTATTTGCAGCCAGGATCCTCTGTGGTGGACTTTGGCCTCCTTCAGCTGAACCTCCTGCATCTCCTGTCTTTTCTTCACCTTTCATAGCTTGGCTTTCAGTGACTTTCCTTTCTCTCTCACTCTCATCAGCTGCCTTCCCAGTCTCTAGCTTTTGCAGGGCTGTAGTCAGGCGCTGTTCTGCTGACTCCTCCTCTAGGAGCTGAGCGGTCCTTCAGGGAGGTCACATCTGCCTCATCCTCAGTGGGCTTCTTCTCAGTCTGCTCCTGGGCAGACTCAGAATAGTTTTCCTCCTCACCCCCCATCCCCTTTCACTTCCTCCAGAAGGCCTGCTGCTCTCACCCAGCTGCCTGCATCAGTCCTCAGCTTGCTTCTTGTCGGCCTCGGTCTGCTCAGCATGGTGGTGGTATTCTCCTCGTCCAGTTTCAGCATCTGCATCTTCTTTTTGATGGCATCTGTCTTGGGCAGGCAGGCTGTGAAGATTGGGTAAACTGCCGGGCTGCAAGCACCGAATGCTTGGGCTCTTTCCGACTTTTGACTTAAGAGGCTGAGCTGTGCGTGCCCATCCTGACTAACAGGGCTCACAACTTTACTCTCTCGTGATTTTAATTATTGATCTTGTTATTTTTCAGAACTTGTTTTTTTTTTTTTCATTTTTAATTATGCATACCCGTGTTTGTCTGCATATAAGGGAAGGTGTCTGTAGACATAGGAGATGTTGTTCATCTTTCTGGAACTAGAGCCGTAGGCATCGTGAGCTACCTGGTGCAAACGCAGTCCCATGCAATAGTAGTGCTCACCCTTAGCTTGTAAGTCATCCCTCCAGCCTTGATTTTCTTCAGTTTTTGCTTATCACGTGCACGTGTATGCTCCCACTTTTGTGTGTGTGAAGACAGTTGCACACATGCTCCGGTGTGGGTGTGGTAGTCATTCCTCTTACTTTGTTCTGAGACTGCCGTGCACTGCGTACACTGGCTGGCCTGGCCGTAGAACCTGTAGAGATTCCATCTTGGCCTCCTGTCTCTCTGCATAAGCTCTGAGCTTACAGTTACCCACTGCTGGGTCTGACTTTACTTGGGTTCTGGGGACTCAAACTCGGTCCTCGTTATTGCACAGTGAGGGATTTATCCACTGAGCCATCTCCTCGGCTCTGAGGTTTACTCATTTTGGGGTTAATTTAGTATGTATGTCATTAATAAACAGCTGTTCAAGTGTCGAAATGTCCATAACTGCCTTGGCTTCTCTGATGGGGCTCACCTCTTACGGGGGGTCTGACTTACCTTGTGCTCTTCCCTACTCTCAGGGGAAACTGACTCTCCTCTGTGACGCCAAGACAGACGGCAGCTTCCTTGTGCATCACTTCCTGTCCTTCTACCTGAAAGGTATGTGACTCCCTGGTGCCATAGAAAAGGAACCCCAGGGGTTGGGGATTTGGCTCAGTGGTAGAGCGCTTGCCTAGCAAGCGCAAAGCCCTGGGTTCAGTCCCCAGCTCCGAAAAAAAAGAAAAGAAAAGAAAGGAAAGAAAAGGACCCCCAGTTCTGGAGAGATGGCTCGAAGTTCAGAGCACTGGCTACTCTCCCAGAGGGCTCAGGTTAAATCCCCAGCACCCACACGGTGGCTCACAACCATCTGTAACTTCAAAATAAAAGAAATATCAACAATTGTCTAGCCAGGCAGTGGTGGTGTACATCTTTAGTCCTAGGACTCGGGAGGCAGGCAGATCTTTGAGTTTGAGGCCAGTCTGGTCTACAGAGTGAGTTCCGGGACAGCCAAGGCTACACAGTGAGACCCCATCTTGGGAAAACAAAAACAAAAAACAAAACAAAAAAACAACAACAAAAATGGAAACCCAGAACAGCTAAGAAAATAGAAAAGAAAAACCCTAAGGAAGCAACGGGAAGAACATTGGTTGTCTTGGCTTTGGTGTTCAGGTAATCAGTGAGCTATTCTCTTAGGTACCAGGTGATGGGAGCATCATTACAGCCTACCCAAGAATGCTGTGTGCCTATCAGCCTACCTTCCCTTCTTCCCCTTCTCCACTTCTCCATCCACTGTGGAGGAGCCACTCCTCTCTGAGGTCCTTGTGTGGCTTCCTGACCTGTTGTTTCTTAGTTGTTGTGTTTTTAAGTCTCAGATCCTCCAACCCTAGTGACATTTTGTCATTGCAATAGATACTTCCTAGAGAATAGGGCCACTGCATTTCTTTTTTTTTTTTTTTTTTTCTTTTCTTTTCTTTTTTTCCGGAGCTGGGGATCGAACCCAGGGCCTTGCGCTTCCTAGGCAAGCGCTCTACTGCTGAGCTAAATCCCCAACCCCACTGCATTTCACATTAGGAAATAGATTAGAAAAGTCTCTTCCTCCATTTTTTGGTGGTGCTATTAGTGTAAGACTGCGTCCCCTGTCACCCACGCCTGCCTTGAATTTGCTATGTAGCCGAGGATGACCCAGGATTTCAGATCCTCCTTTCTCCACCTCCGAAGTCCTTGAGTTACAGGTGTGTGCCACCGCGCCTGGCTTTATTCAGCACTGAGGATCAAGTGCATACCAGGCAAGCACTTTATCAACTTAGCCGTAGCCCCAGCACCAGACTCGGTCATCATTGGCTTCTCCTCGAGGATGCCCTGTTCCAGCCATGATGATGAGGTGGATCTTTGCCCAATTGGACAGCTTTCAAAGGTTATTTTTTTCACGTGATATGATTTTCAGCATAGAAAAACAAGAGTAATCTATGGATAAGTTATTAGAATGAACAAGGCTCAGTTAATTAGCTGGAGTTTCTCAGAGTGTGTATAAATAGTAAGCACACAGCAAAGTTGGGAAACAGACACAATTTACAAAAGAACAAGGTTAAGTCCCTAGGAACTGTGGAGGTGGGTGCATTTGGTAACATGCCTGAGGACCTGAGTTCAGCTTTCCGGCAGTTCCACAAAACCCAGGTGTGGTGCAGATCTGTAACCATAGCACGAGGGAGAGAGGGAAAGAGTCAGCTAGACTCCTGGAAGCCCAGGGGTCAGCCCAGCCGAGGCAGTGAGCTTCAATTCAGGGAGAGACTGGTCTCCATGAATAAGACATGCACTCATGCACAGAGTCACACAAACATGAATAAACACAGATACACACATAGACACACACACACACACACACACACACACACTACTTAGGGGCCAGGGAGATAGCTCAGTTGGTAAACAGCACTGGCTGCACCATCCTGATGATTTGAGCTCAGTCCCCAGCACCCACATGGCAGAAGGGAAGAACTAACTCCTACACGTTGTCCTCTGTAGTCAAACTGAGGTACATATGCACAGCCCTCCTTCCCCCAAGTAAGCAAAAATAACCAAGCAAAAGTTGGGGATATGACTTACCAGTAGAACTGGGTTTCATCCCCAGTACTAGAAAACAAAGGGGAAAAAGACATTTTGGCTTGGTAAGATGGCTCAGTGAGTAAAAGTACTTGTCACACAAGCGTGGCAACCTGAGTTCAATGTTTGGAGCCTGTGTGCAGGTGGAAGGCGAGAACCAGCTCCACAAACTTGTTCTCTGACTTCTGTGCATACACATCATGCATACACACAATAAATTTTTTTTTTCCGGAGCTGGGGACCAAACCCAGCGCCTTGCGCTTGCTAGGCAAGCGTTCTACCACTGAGCTAAATCCCCGACCCCCACAATAAATTTTTTAATGCATCTTATGGGCGTGGGGTTATAGCTCAGTTTGTAGAATGTTTGCTTACTATCCATGAAGCCCAGAGTTGAGTTTCCCGTATTGTTTGCATCAAGTGTGGTGGCTCCTGCTAGCGATCTCAGGAGTTAGAGCTAGAGGATTAAGAGTTCAAAGTCGGGGGCTGGAGAGATGGCTCAGTGGTTAAGAGCACTGACTGCTCTTCCAGAGGTCATGAGTTCAATTCCCAGCAACCACATGGTGGCTCACAACCATCTGTAATGGGATTCGATGCCCTCTTCTGGTGTGTGTGAAGACAGCAAGATACATAAAATAAATAAATTAATTAAAAAAAAAAGTTCAAAGTCAGCTGGGTGTTGGTGGTAGAGGCCTTTAGCCCCAGCATTTGGGAGGCAGAGGCAGGCAGATTTCTGAGTTCCAGGCCAGCCTGATCTACAGAGTAAGTTCCAAGATAACCAGGGCTACACAGAAAAACCCTGTCTCAAAAAGAACAAAGCAAAACAAAAATAGAGTTCAGAACCACCCTGGGTTCTATAGGGAGTTGAAGACCAGCATGTGCTCCCTGAGGCTATCTCATAGGATGACGATGGGGAGGTGCGTCTTAGTGAAATCAAGCAAATTATATCAGAGTACAGGGCCTGGTCTAGGCCTTCCTTAGTGTTCGTCTTTCCAGAGGGTTGAAGAATTTGTGTCTGGTTGTGAGCAGGGGATTTGTTTTAAAAGTCCATTTTTTTGTTTTTCAGCTAATTGTAAAGTCTGCTTCGTGGCACTTGTCCAGTCTTTCAGCCATTACAATATTGTGGGACAGAAACTGGTAAGTGTTCCAGTCCTCTGTGGTGACATCCCTTCAAAGGAGCATGGGCCAGGGCCAGGCTTTTCTTTTTCTTTTCTTCCCTTCTTTTTTTTTTGGGGGGGGGTTGTTTTGTTTTTTTGTTTGTTTTTGGTGTTGTTTTTGCTTTTTTGTTTTTTCAAGACAAGAGTTTCTCTGTGTAATCTTGGCTGTCTTAGAACTCACTCGAACTCAGAGATCCACCTGCTTCTGTTTCCTGAGGGCTGGGATTAAAGGTGTGTGGCACCATTGCCGGGCTGAGGCTGGACTTTTCTGTCTGCGTTATGGAGAATCGAACAGAGGAAGGACTGAGGATATCTTGGGACCCTGAACTCCTTATCCAAAGGATTAAAGCAGAATCTGGGCATGTTTTACTGAAAACATATAAAACCAGGTCTAGGGTTTGTAGTCCTCTGTGATCCAAACCCTTCTCCGGATCGTGGCCAGTTCAGGGTTTCTTGCCTAGCTGAGTATGTTTTCACACCACTGGCTCAACCTCTCATCCCAGCACCAGGAGGGAGAGGCAGGAGAACACAAGATCAGGGTTGGGACTGCCGAGGTGGCTCAGTGGTTAGTGTTGAGAGGATCGGGTTCCCAGCACCTGGGTCAGGCAGCTTCCAACCTTCCGACCTTCCAAGGCAGCTGCACTTGCATGTAGAGACACTTGTACATCATTGAAAAGTAAAAATAATCCCAGCACTCAGGAAGCAGAGACAGGCAGACCTCTGTGAGCTCGAGGCCAGTCTGGTCTACAAATCTAGTTCTAGAACAGCTAGGGATACACAGAGAATCTCTGTCTTGCGGAAAAAAAAAGGTCAAGGTCATCTTCTACTGCATTTTGTGTCGAGACCTTCTTGGGAGGACACCCAAGTCTTGTCGCAAATATCTGAAAGCAGAGTGGGAAGAGACAGGAACACTTCGGCAGGGTTTGGAATATGTCTTACCGTCTTATTAGCCAGTATGTAGTTCCTCTGAAAGGTTCCCCATGCCCCACAGGGCACAGCACTTCACTCTGCTTTTTGTCTCATCCAGGGCGTCAGCTTGACCGCAGCGCGGGAGCGAGGGCAGCTTGTGTTCCTGGAGGGCCTCAAGTCCTCCGTGGAAGTCCTCTTCCACTCTCAGGAGGAGCCTCACCCCCTGCAGTTTCTCAGGTCCGAACTGTAGAGCTGGGGGTGGGGGCAGACAGGGCTGCTGGGTTGTGTCAGAGGCGGAGGTGGCTTCAGGAATCAGACCCATCCCCTGTGTTCCTATGTGTCACACAGCCCTTGGCTGCCAACATGAAGCCCATGGTGGGTGGTGGTCCCCAGAGCCGAGGAAAGCATAGTTTGCTGGGAGGATAGCACAGGGAAGTGCTCTGCTGTTTCTCTGATGGCTCCCTCGTGTACCTACCTTAGCTCTTTCTTGCCCTCATTTAGAAACTAAGGGTTATGGGCTGGTGACCTGTTTGTTTGTTTGTTTTAATTTTATTGGAACGTAGCCATATTTGTTTATCCTTGTTTGTCTCTGGATATTTGACTTTATGGTGACAGACTCGGTAGTTGGAGCAGGGGAAGAGATGGCCTGCAGGCCTAAATATCTCTTGCCTCACTCTTTAGCAGCAGCAACAGGAGACGACTGCAGGTCTGAGACTGGCTATGCTGTGCGTCTCCCCCTTTCTGAACATCAGCCCCTCATGGCTTCTGTTCTTTCTCTTTCACAAAGGAGTCCATGACACAGCCGTCCCCACTACCCTGCTTTTTCAGATGTGCCCTTTTGCCGTGGCTAGAATGTCTGGGTGTGTGACATATTCCGTAGCACCCTACCTTGGTTTTAT
The DNA here is from genome assembly GCF_021556685.1 of Rattus norvegicus. Classification (NCBI taxonomy): domain Eukaryota; kingdom Metazoa; phylum Chordata; class Mammalia; order Rodentia; family Muridae; genus Rattus; species Rattus norvegicus. The sequence continues at coordinate 118,030,784 of NC_141541.1, forward strand.
CATTTGACTGCAGGGACTGGTTACACCTGATCCCAGCGTGTCTGGAAGTCCTCCACTGCCGAGGGAGGAGGAGGTTGCCCTGGGCGCTGTGCTCCTCTCCCCCTCACTTTGCTGGGAAAGGACAGCTTGCAACATCCCCAGGGAAGGTGGGCGTGGGTGGGTCATCGTGTGTCAGAGATACGTCAGTTCTGTGTGTATACCAGCAACCCATAGGCCACACCCCTCACCAAGATGCTCCAATTGCTGCTAACTTCCTCTGGCAGGTCAGGATCTGCTGGGGAGGCCTCTCTCGCTTGCACATTCTGACTTGTCTAGGTGCCACAGCTCTTGGATTGAGAAGCTGTATAGTTCTCTTTCTTTTCTCATTATTACTATTTTATATCTCCATTTTGAGACAGTCTCACTGCCTTCCCAGGCTGGCCTCTTGCTTTCTATTCTCCTGCTTCTGTGATAGTTGGGACTATAGGTATGGACCACCATGCCAGGTCTTTATAATGTCTCTTCAGAGACCCAAGGCTTGTACAATTTTTGTAGCCCATAAATTTTACCTTAGTACCTAGTAGGCCTTAGAAAATACTTGGATTGGAGTAAAGTAAGATTTACTTGTGCGTGCATGTGTGCCTTTGTGTGTGTGTGTTCTTTTCCAGATTGCCAAAGACTGTCAGTCATACAGTTCTTTGCCTTCTCCAGTCTCTCTTGGTGCTCCTTTGTCCCAGATAAACATTTGCAGAGCTGGGCACGGTGGTACATGCCTGTAATCCTAGCACTCGGGAGTAGAAAGGATGGGATGAATTCCAGGTCAGCTCTAAAGTGTCACACTTGAACAGGAGAGAAGAGCTGGGACTGTAGCTTCAGTTGATAGTGTTTGCCTAGTGTGCATGAAGCCCTGTGTTTGTTTGACACCCAGCACTCTGTCAAGCCAGCTGTCCTGTATGCTAGGGAGCCCTTAGGATGTGGAAGCAGAAAGATCAGAAAATCAAGGTCACCCTTGACTACATACTGAGTTCAAGGCCCGGAGTTCATGAGACACTGACTCAGAGGAAAACATTCCTCCCATGGTTGTAGAGTGTGACTGACAAAAGCTTTGGTGACTTTCCCCTGCGTTTCTAGGGAGGCTGGTGCAGGGAACCTACAGTCGCTGTATACGTTTATACAGGACACCCTGAAGCCCGCGGACAGTGGGGAGTCGCCATGGAAGTGCCCAGTCCTGTTGGTGGACAACCTCAGTGTGCTGCTGAGCCTGGGTGTGGGGGCAGTTGCCGTGCTGGATTTCATGCAGTACTGCAGGGCCACGGTGTGCTGCGAACTGAAGGTACCGAGGGACCGCCATGGTCGCTGAGAACCCAGACTCGTGTGCTCTGCCTTCTCTGTCTGTTTGCTTTGAGTTTAGCTGTCCTCTGGTAGACGCAGAAATTCTTCATTCCACCCATTCTGCTTTTACCCTACTTGGCAATGCTAAATAATAAAGCTCTCAAAGTTAAAGGTTTGACTAGCACCGTGGGACAGTGCCATAGTCCCCGCCTGCCTGTGAGCTCTGTGGGTTCCTTGGTGAGTCTTGAAGATTAACTAAAGTCATGACTCATAACAGCTTTATGTTTTCTTTCCTTGTGGGTGAAAGTTCTGGGGATTGAAAAGTAGGGCCAGGGTTGTAGCTCAGTTGGTAACATCCTTGTGTAGCGGATTGTCCTCACCTGTCTGTTACTCGGGACATTGTGGAAGAAGGGTTGTGAGTTTAAAGCCAGGCAAAAGTGCTTAGCTGCACAAGTCTGATGACCTGAGTGTGACCCCACAACCCACACAAAGGTGAAAGGAGAGGACACGTGACAGGATTATCTCTGACCTCACAGCGCTGCGTGCTTGCACGGGCACCCTCTCACATCTGCCTACCCAAGTTAATTAAAAAAAAAAAAAGAATTAAGAGAGCAAAACAACTGAGAGTCTGAACATGGCAGCGTGAGCTCAGAATCCTCAGAGTCCAAGTCTGAGGCCAGCCTGGGCCACAGAGCTCCAAGCCAGCACAGTCTATGTAGCAAGAGCTGTCAAAGAACAAAACAAGACATTGAGTGGAGTGAGCTGGCTGTCTCCTGCGGCACCTGGGTTAGCACACGGGCTATAGACATTGTGCGGAGAGGCCAGACTCCGTGCAGAGTACTGGTAGAGAGGAGTGAGATGAATTCGCAAGAGTGTGACCAATTGTGAAACCCGCAGGCACAGGCTTCCCTGGAAGCCGTGGTCAAAGGACCGCTGCGATCTTCTTGTCTACGGTCACAGGACCAGGATCCAGAGAGAGGGACCAGGGAGGGAGAGAGTGAGGGACAGGGAGACTTGAGAGCCCCCATAGAAGGGCAGGAGGCTTGGAGACCACCTATTTGGCAAGACTGGCTGGCCAGTATGCTCCAGGGATTCCCTTCTCCGTGTACCTAAGGCTGCACAGTGCTGTGGTCACATGTGCCCTGCTGAGACTAGCTTGCTTTCGTGAGGTGGGTTCTGTGTAGTCCAGGCTGACTTTGAACTTGCTAAGTAGCTAAGGGTGACCTTGCACCTCTGGTCTTCTTTGTCCACCTCCCAAGCTCTAAAGTCACAGATTTGTACGTCACACTGACCTCGTCTATCCTTTTGAATTTTTTTTTAAAGATTTTGTTATTTGCTTGTTTGTTTGTTTGTTTACTTAGTTTTTTGAGACAATTTCTTTCTGTACCCTTGGCTGTCCTATAACTTGCTCTATAGACTAGACTGGCCTCAAACTCAGGGAGATCAACCTGCCTCTGCCTCCCCAGTGTTAGGATTATAGGCATACACCTCTATGGCCTGTCCTAAGATCCTTTTGGTATTTTTTTTTTTTAAAGATTTATTTATTTATTATATATAAGTACACTGTAGCTGTCCTCAGACACACCAGAAGAGGGCATCAGATCTCATTACAGATGGTTGTGAGCCACCATGTGGTTGCTGGGATTTGAACTCAGAACCTCTGGAAGAACAGTCAGTGCTCTTAATCACTGAGCCATCTCTCCAGCCCTCTTTTACTTTTTAATTACATGTTGTATAGGTGATTTTGAAGGCCAGAACAGATCATTGGATTCCTTGGAGCTGGAGTTGCATGCCTTTGTAAGCTGTCTGACATGTATGTTCAGAACTGAACCTAGGTCCTCTGCAAGAGCAGTTATATACTCTCATCTGCTGAGCCATGTCTAGCCCTCATATCTTAACTTAAAAATTCCTTTTGTATACTAGTATCTTGGTGCCCATGGAGGCTGGAAGAGAGCACTAGATCCCCTGGGACTTGAGCCACAGACATCTATGGACCTCCTTGTGGCTTCTGTGAATCGAACCTGGGTCCTCTGGAAAAGCAATTAGTGCTCTTTTTTTTTTTTTTTTTTTTTTTTTGGAGCTGGGAACCGAACCCAGGGCCTTGCGCTTGGTAAGCAAGCGCTCTACCACTGAGCTAAATCTCCAACCCCGCAATTAGTGCTCTTAACTACTGAACCATCCCTCCAGCTGCCACCACCACCACTCCCTTTTTAATGTTTTTTTTTTTTTTTCTTCTTCTTCTTTTTTTTTTTTTTCCGGAGCTGAGGACCGAACCCAGGGCCTTGCGCTTGGTAAGCAAGCGCTCTACCACTGAGCTAAATCCCCAACACCCACACTCCCTTTTTAAGACAAGGTCTTACCGGGTTGGGGATTTAGCTCAGTGGTAAAGTGCTTGCCTAGGAAGCGCAAGGCCCTGGGTTCGGTCCCCAGCTCCGGAAAAAAAAGAACCAAAAAAAAAAAAAAAAGACAAGGTCTTACTATATAGCCCTGGCTATCCTAGAAACTCACTGTGTATACCAGGCTGCTTCTGTTTCCTGAGTACTAGGATAAAAGGTGTGTACTCCTTACCTAGGTCACGTCTGCCTCTGTATGAGGGGGTTAGGGGTCCTGTGGGCTCCACCTCAGGTCACTGTGCTTTCGCAAGAAGCACTTTACTACTGAGCCGCTTCTCAACCTCTCATTTTTAGTTTTTAGTTTTCAGCAGTCTGGGGAATTGAACTCAGGACCTTGTATATGCTGAACACATGCTCAATTAAGCTGTACTTCTAATGCCAACATTTCACTTTCCCCTCTATGGTTCCAAGGATCAAATCTAGGGCCTCAAGATTGTTAGGCAAGTACTGTGCCACTGAACTGTATGCCCCACGATGCCACATTTTGGTGAGGTAGACTGTCCATTAGTGTTTGGTTAATTTTGTTTGGCCGCCAGATCTCAGGTCAGCGTGTCCTCCCTGTCTCTCCTTTGAGATTTCCCTGCCCCATGCCTCTCTCTGCTTGACTTGTCACCTTAGATTATCTATGTTGACTGAATAGTGCCTGGCAGAATGGTGGCAATTAAATGAAAAAATATATCTTTTTCTCACGAGGCAGGGCTTCTCTGTGTAGCCCTAATTGTCTGTAGATCAGGCTGGCCTCGAACTCAGATCCACCTGTCTCTGCCTCCTGAGTGCTGGGATTAAAGGTGTGTGCCACCACTGTCCAGCTAAATGAAAATTTAGAGATATTTAATTTGGTAGTGGGTACATGGAAATGCCACAGACAATTTTCAGGAGTCTTCTCTGTCCTACTGTTCTGTGAGGTCCGGGGATTGACTCAGATCATCAGGATTGGTGACAAGTGCTTTTACCCACTGAGCTGTCTTGCTAGCCCCTGGTGGCATGCTACTCAGGAATAGACATGGAGTGCCTAGGACGGGGTTGGTTTTAGATGAATTGGGTTGGACATGTAGTTTGGACTTGCAAGTGAAAATATGCAGTAGCTGATTGGAATTAGGGTCCTGGAGCCCCCTAGGGCTCTGTCTTATGAAGAAGCTCTTATAAGAGCAGCAGGGAGGGTGATCTGGGGGGATACACAGATATGGCTATGGAGACACAGGAAGCCTGGTGTTCTCTGACCTTGGGTATCCATGTTAAAGACGAGGTTTCTTTCTTGTGTATGATGCAGGGAAATGTGGTAGCCCTCGTGCACGACACTGAAGGTGCTGAGGATGAAGAGAATAACATCCTACTGAATGGCCTCAGTCATCAAAGTCACCTGATCCTGCGGACTCAGGGCCTGGCCACCGGATTCTGCAAGGACGTGCATGGGCAGGTGGGTAGGTGCACAGGCTGAACGGGGCGCTGCCGTGGGGAGAAGGCAGATCCTGGATGTCCTGAGTTTAATGCATGTGAAGTCACCAGGTAGCATAGAGACTCCTGGAGCAGGAAGTAGTTTTTCCTGTGGTCTGATTTGTGAATGTTAGGGTCCAAGAATCGTTGTCGGAAGACCCCAGACTTAAAGAGTGCAAAGGCAAAGAGAGTTTATCCGGCAGAGATTACCAAACCCTAGTACTCAAGAGTAAAACTAAGCAGAGAGGGAGGAGGGAAGCGGTGGACTTTTTCTACCTTTACTTTCCTATGAGAAGCAAGAAGTACAGCTGCCCTAATGGAGGGCCAAGGCTTGATAACGGTTGCCCCTGGTAATGTTTATTGTAGAAGTTGGTCTCATTACCGTATGACACGTTTGTCTGAGCTATTGTAGAAGCCGCAGTGGAAAGTGACCAGGAGACCCAGTCGGATTCACAGTGGAGCGGGTACTTGGTGGACGCCTCTTCCTTAATCTCTCTCTCTCTCTCTCTCTCTCTCTCTCTCTCTCTCTCTCGCACTGCAGCTGAGCATTCTCTGGAGGAGGTCGTCGCAGCCCACAGCCCAGCGGGCTCGAAGTCTCACTTACCAATACAAGATACAGGATAAGAATGTGTCCTTTTTTGCCAAAGGAATGTCTCGTGCTGTTCTGTGACCTAATTCCGGACAACCGAAGTGACTTTGGACAGCTGTGGGTGTGGAAGATAAAGCACCCGGTGGAATGCGCCCTCAGACCTTTGACTCACTCTTCAGGCTTCACCACAGCAGCCGTGACCCGGGACGATGGTGCTGTGAGCACCTGCTTTGTCCCCAGGGCTCTGCTCAGGAAACACAGTGAGGAACTGCGTGAGGCTCCTGCTGAGAGAGACTGCATGGTGAACCCCAGCAGAGCGGTCCTTTGGGGCATCCCATGTGACTTCGGCCTTACCTGCCTATTTTTGGAGGTTGTGACATTGAGAGCCACACTGTGGGCAGAAGGAGGCAGTCAGGAAGTTGCCTGAATGGCAGCCATACTGGCTGACGGCTAGGACCATGATGGGTGGAATAAAGAAGGTTCCCACAGCAGGCTTCCTGGAGGTTGTTTTTTTTTAATGTTTCATTTCCCTTTTACATAGGGACTTTCCCTTGAAGTTCAGTGAGGAGATGGACTTGGAAAAGAAAGTGAGGACATTCGAGGCTTAGAACAGGCTAAGGATAATTGAACTGGAGCTGGACTCCAAAGCCATACCTGCCGGCCCACGTTCACGGAGTCCAGGGGCAGGCAGGTGTCCCCACCCCTCACCCACTGAAGGTGTAAACCTGCTTCTGTTTCTGCAGCTTGGCCTGTATGCTGGAGTCCTAGCCAACAAGAGCATGGCTCTGGGGCCTTGAATAAGGGTCTGGCCTTAAGAAGAACAGGGAAGTGTCTTTGCTGCCTGGTTAGAGGGACCTTGGCGAGCTACTGGTAATGCTCCTTTGAAGACATTGGAGACAGCAGGAGGCAGTTCTTGGAACCAATGTTGTGTGCATGTGTTTTGGAGGGCAGTTTGAGACAAGGTCTCTTGATGTAGCCCTTGCTGGCTTGGAACTCACTATGTAGATGAGGCTGGCTTGAAGCTCACAGAGATTCCCCTGCCTCTGCCTCCAGAATGCTGGTATTAAAAGTCACAGTACCACATCTAGATAAGAGAAAGGAATATTTATCCCAGCATCTTAAGATGACCCCTGGTTACATCTAGCTCCTTAGTAAAGGTCACCTCAGAAGGAATACAAGGTGTGTTCTCTTAAAATTAGTGCCTCGTTTTCACATGGACATTATACCACTAATAAAACTAAAAATTTCATAGATCGTGTGTGTGTTCCTGTATTGAACTCACAGCTTTGCACGTTAGGCAAGTGCTCTGTGACTGAATTACACTCACAGTCTTTATATAGTTATTAATTTAAAAACTAGCTCAAAATAACATTGGAAAGGAGAAAGAGGTGTTTCCTTGCCCTGTGTGTTAGACGAGTGTTTCTCATAAAGCTGGTGTTGTGGTAAATGCCTTTAATCTGGAGGCAGAGTGAAGTAGAGATTATGAGTTTGAGGCCAGCCTGGTCTACAGTAAGTTCTAGGCCAACCAGGGCTACAGAGTGTCTCAAGCCAAAACAGTTATTACATTTATTACATTTCCTAATTGTGTGTGTGTGTGTGTGTGTGTGTGTGTGTGTACATCATGTCACACATGGGGTGGTGGTCAGAGAACGTTGTTCAGGAGTCGGTTTTCTCCTTCCATCTTGTGGGTTTCAGGAATCCAAACTCAGGTCACCGAGCTTGGCAGTAAACACCCAATGAGCTATCTCTGTGGCCTCCCCTGCATTGGCCAGTTTGTTGTGGGTCCTGATGTTCTACTGCTGTGAAGAAACACCATGACCAAGGCATCTCTTATAAGAGAAAGCATTTTACTGAGGGCTTGCTTGTAGTTTCGTTGGCTTATTCTGTTATTATCATGGAGGGAGCATGGTGGCATACATGACTCTGGAGCAGTGGCTGAGAGCTGTATCTTAGTCCACAGGCAAAATGACAGGGAGGTGTGTGGGGGCCAGTAGAAGGGAGAGGGATGTGAGGAGGGGGAGAGAGAGAGGGGAGAGGGGAGGGCGGGGTTAAGTGTTTGAAACCTCAAAGCTGGTACCCCCCCCCCCCCCCGAGTGAACACTTCTTTCAACAGGGCCACACCCCCTAATCTTCAAATCCTTCAGACAGTCCTACTCCCTGGTGACCAAGCAAGCAAATACATGAGCCTATGGGGCCATTCTCATTCAAACCACCACAGGGGAGGGAAAGTAGGGGATGGTCAGGGGACACTGCCACTCCCAGCAAGATACCTGAGCTGCCTCCGAAGGCTATCACCAAAGCACCCCACCACTGCAGGTGAGGGCAGCTCTCAGACACAGACTCCCTCGTCACCCACAACTGCTGGACCTCTTGAGCAGGTGGAGAAATGGTGGAGAAACCCAGTAGTGTGGTTGGCTTGTCTCAAGTGGAAGTGGAGTGTTGTAGCAAGCAGGACCCCCTGCAATAATGCTCTGATTTTCAGGGGAAAAGTGCAGGGTCCTGGTGGCCAAAGAGAAAGCTGTTTTGTTTTCCATGCAGGATCTCACTATGTAGCCTAGGCTGCCCTTAAATGCATAGCAATCCTTTTACCCCAACCTCTTGACTCAAGTTCGGGGTTATAGATTTAGGCCAATGTTTACTTATTTCTCTTGGTTTTGAGGCAAGTTCTTTCTATGGAGTCATGGCTGGCTTTGAGGTCACTATGTAGCCCATGTTGGTCTCAAACCCTCAATCCTGTGTCCAGCCTCTTTTTTTTTTTTTTCACAAGATTTATTTATTTATTATACACACTGTTGCTGTCTTCAGACACACCAGAAGAGGGATCAGATCCCTTTACAGATGGTTGTGAGCCACCATGTGGTTGCTGGGAATTGAACTCAGGACCTCTGGAAGAGCAGTCAGTGCTCTTAACCACTGAGCCATCTCTCCAGCTGGTATCCAGCCTCTTGGATGCCAGGCTGAAAGTCTCCTGTCACTCAGCTCTGATCCCATTTGTTTGTTTATTTTCAGTCTCACTGTGTCACCACGGTCAGTCTGGGATTCTATTTAGACCAGGCTAATTTCAAACTCACGGAGGTCCACCTGTCTCTGCCTCCCAGTTGCTGGGATTAAAGTCATGTGCATACCCAGCTATGTAATCTAATGTGAGCGCCTAGTGCCAGCAGAGCCAGAAAAGGGGATTGAAGCCCCTGAAGCCGGAGTTGCAGATGGTCGTAAGCCATGGAGGAACCAAAACTGGGTCCTGTGCAGGAACAGCAAGTGCTGTTAATCACTCAGCTACCTTAGCAGCTCATTTTATTACTTTAAAATAGTTTATCTCAAGCTGGGCATGGTGGCGCAAGCCGTTTGAGGCAAAGGTAGGCAGGTCTATTAGTTTTAGGCCAACATGATCTGCGTAGTGAGCTTCAGGCCAGCCAGAGCTACACAGTGAAACCCTGTGTCAGAAAACCAAAGCATATAGTGTAATCTCAAATAAATAGAAACTCAAAAGATTTCATTTTATCTGTAAGCGTCCATCTGTATGTGTGTCGTGTGCAGGTGACTGCTAAAGCCAGAAGAGGGTGTTTAAATCACCCCCTGGAGCAGGAGTTACTGTCAGCTGTTAGCAGCCTGATGTGGATGCTCTGACGGAAACTCAGGTCTGCTGTGAGAGCAGCACGAGCTCTTAACTCATGGTAAGGCATCTTCTAGCCCCTGATTCCAGCTATTTGAAATGTCCAGAAAGAACAGATCTATAGAGGCAGACAATGAATTAGTCATAGTTAGAGGCCGGGTGTGGGAAAACGGGGGTCGATTCATTTAGCCTCTCTAGACCTTACTTTCGTCATTTGAAAAGTTTCTATTTAATGAGTTCATTTTTTTATTAAACATTTATTTATTTATGTATATGAATACACTGTAGCTGTCTTCAGACCCACCAGAAGAGGGCATCAGATCCCTATTACAGATGGTTGTGAGCCACCATGTGGTCACTGGGAATTGAACTCAGGACCTCTGGAAGAGCAGTCAGTGCTCTTAACCGCTGAGCTATCTCTCCAGCCCGAAATCACATTATTTTATCTTATGTATATAGGTGTTTCACCTCCATGTATGTCTGTACATTCTGTGCATGCCTGATGCATCAGAGGCCAGAAGAGGGCGTTGGATCCCTTGGTACTGGGTTTTGTCATGGTTATGAGCCAGCGTGTGGATGCTAGGAAATGAACCTGGGTCCTCTGGCTGAGACACCCCCTCCTCACCCAGTGTTTATATTTGTCTATTTTTGCAGTTCTGCAATTGAACCGCGGCCCTCACAAGTGCTAGGCAGTGCTCAAGCAAGGAGCTATAGCCCTAGATATCTACATAGTCTGAATAGCCTTGAATTTACAGCGATCCTCCTACCTCTACCGACTGAGTACTGGGAGTATAGGCTGGAAATTACTGTATTGTATCCTTGGTACGTGATAGATGGTGAAATCCTGCTAGAAAATACAGACACTGAATGAACACCGGCACAGCATTGAAAGTTTGAATATGTTTAAGTGACTGTGTAACAGTAATTACAGCGACTGCCACTTACTGGAATCAGGGCGTTTTATGTGTTCGTGTTCTGATTTAATTTCTTTCCAAAGCCCCAGAGGGCAGAGTTCATTATGTCTCTGGTCTTGGCTTGCTGTTTGAGACTTCCTGAGGTTAAATAGATGCTCTGAGCCACAAAGCTGTAGCTTATGTCAGAAGTGGAAACCAAGTGGCTGGCCCTGTGGCAGCCATTTTTGCTTAATCACGTTGCCAATTGCGATCACCTTTTTTTTTTTTTAAGACAGGGTCTCACGATATAGCCCTTGTAGAACTCACTATGTAAACCAGGCTGGCCTTGAACTCACAGATCTATCTGCCTTTGCCTTCTGAGTCCTGGAATCTTGTGCCTCCTCATGTCCAGCACATGTTCTCTTTAGAACAATGGTTCTCAACCTTCCTACTGCTGTGACCCTTTGATATACTTCCTCATGTAGTGGTGACCTCCAGCCATGAGATTATTTCCTTGCTACTTCATAGCTGTAGGGAGCTTCGAGGTCCCAGGCCCCGGGGAAGGCGCAGGTTTCCGCCTTCCGCTCATTGAGAAAAACAAGTCCTTGAGAAAAACAAGTCCTTATTTGGCTGTTCCTGCTTGTCCTGGTCGCTTCTGCATAGTACAACCTATCCGCTGTCCCCACGTGGCTTGCTAGGATTGGCTAGTGCTAGCTATTTAAGTGTGGTGCAGGGATTTCCTGGGTTCAGAAGATTGTATCAAGGTTCCTGAGTAAAACTGCTTGAAGAAGATCTTCGCTGGTCGTGTCTTCCTTGCCGGTCGAGGTTGAGCAGGACACATAGCTGTAATTTTGTTACTGTTATCAATCATAATGTAAATATCTGATATGCTACCTCCAAAGGGGTGGCAACCCACAGGTTGAGAACCACTGCACTTGTTAGGTAGACTTATTCTCTAACTTTGAAGATTGTTCTGAGGATTAATTGAGATCAAATGTAATACGAGGCACAGGATAGAAATGTAACTACTGGGATTGTTAAAGTCTTGATGATTTCCTGTTATATTTAGTAACCGTTGGCTTTTGTTTGTTTTTTTTTTTTTTGAGACAGGGTTTCTCTGTGTAGTCCTGACCATTCTAGAACTTGCTCTGTAGACCAGGTTGGCCTTGAATTCAGAGATCTAAATGCTGGGATTAAAGTCATGTACCACCACAGGCCGACTTCCATTTAGTTTTTAAAGACTTGGATTTGTTCCTCCTGAGGACTGATCTGAAGTCAGGTTGAATTTTGGCTGAATTGCTATATGTACTAACTATGATCAGATTAGCTATAACTTATTGGAAATGCGTAAGTGATAAAATGGATCCCCCAGCATGATGATGCTTGCCTAAATTTCCAGCACTCAGGAGGCAGAGGCAAGATAGATGCCAGTTCAAGGCTAACCAGGGTTTAGTCAATCTCAACCAACCAACCAATCAATCAACCAACCAACCTACCAGCCAGCCAACCAGCCAACCAACCAACTAACCAACCAACTAACTAACCAACCAACTAACCAACCAACCAGCCAACTAGCCAACCAACTAACCAACCAGCCAACTAGCCAACCAACTAACCAACCAACCAACCAATCAACCAGATAAGCAAATAAGACAAATTCAAGTTTTTAAAAAACAGCTACTAATCTTCTGTGTGTCTTTATAGATCCGATTTCAGATAAATGGAGCCAGGGCTAGGAGAGGCAGTGAAGAACTTGCATTGCTTTTAGAGAACTTGAATTTGGTCTACAGCACTCATACCTGGCTGTCCATAATTGACTAACTCCAGCTCCAGGAGATGAGATAGACATCCTCTTCAGACCTCAGCAGGCACATGTATTCATAGCCTTCTACAGACACACATGCATGCAGTAATTAAACACTTAAGGAAAATCTTTTTTTTCTTAATATTTTTGGTTTTTGAAAATTGTAATGCTTTTTTTTTTTTTTTTTTTTTTTTGGCTGTTTGACAGAAGCTAGCCTGAAGCTCTCTATGTAGCCTAGGCTGGCCTCCTGTTGTGACTGTTTCCTGAGCCCCCAAAGACCACCCGGGAGACAATTCCAAGGCAATCACACTAGGGTCTTTATTCAAGCTCGAACTCTGGCCACACCTTCATCGATGATGCAGCCTGATGGGAGGGTGAAGCCCTGAGCCCAGTTTCAAGCTAGCATTTACAGAGGCGCACAAACAAGCAAAGGGGGTTTCCAGCTTGGCACACATCTGACTGGGAGGCTACTATGGAGTTTGTTGGGCTTTAAAATGATTGGCTGGTGCTAGGAGCCAAACCATGAACTCTCGTAAGTAAATATCTTTAGGTACAGCTGTGACTTCTGCTTTCCTCCTGATTGCTGGCTGTTAGGGAGTGACCTGGAGACCAGTGATAGGTGCAGGCATGGTGGGTAACTAGAGTTCAACTTTAGGTCAGGTTCTCTACAATGGAACCTGAACACCAAGATGGAGCTGGTCTCGTCTCTCACTCCGACTCAAGGGATCTGCCTGCTTCTGGCTTTGCAGTTCTGGGATCAAAGCTGTGTAACTCTACACGTGCCTAAAATAAGATCTTTAAAAATAACAAAAGGAGGGGCTGGGCATTTGGCTCAGTGGTAGAGCGCTTGCCTAGGAAGCGCAAGGCCCTGGGTTCGGTCCCCAGCTCCGAAAAAAAGAACCAAAAAAAAAAAAAAAATAACAAAAGGAGGACTGGAGAGATGACTCAGTGGTTAGAGCACTGACTGCTCTTCCCGAGGTCCTGAGTTCAAATCCCAGCAACCTCATGGTGGCTCACAACCATCTGTAATGAGATCCGCTCCCCTCTTCTGGTGTGTCTGAAGACAGCTACAGTGTACTTATATATAATAAATAAATAAATTTTTAAAAATAACAAAAGGAGGGGTTGGGGATTTGGCTCAGTGGTAGAGCGCTTGCCTAGGAAGCGCAAGGTCCTGGGTTCGATCCCCAGCTCCGAAAAAAAAAAAGAAAGAAAAAAATAACAAAAGGAGCTAGAGAGGTGGCTTAGTGGAAGCAGCAAGTACTCTTTTATATATATATACATATATATATATATATGATTTATTTATTTTATGTATATAAGCACACTGTAGGTGTCTTCAGACACACCAGAAGAGGGCATCAGATCCCATTACAGATGGTTGTGAGCCACCTTGTGGTTGCTGGGATTTGAACTCAGGACTTCTGGAAGAGCAGTCAGTGCTCTTTTTTTTTTTTTTTTTTTAAGATTTATTTATTTATTATATATAAGTACACTGTAGCTGTCTTCAGATACACCAGAAGAGGGCATCAGATCTCTTAACAGATGGTTGTGAGCCACCATGTGGTTGCTGGGAATTGAACTCATGACCTCTGGAAGAGCGGTCGGGCGCTCTTAACCGCTGAGCCATCTCTCCAGCCCCGTCAGTGCTCTTAACCACTGAGCCATCTCTCCAGCCCCAGCAGCAAGCACTCTTAAAATATCATTTTTAATAATACAGAGAGAGAGAGAGAGAGAGAGAGAGAGAGAGAGAGAGGGAGGGTATATACACAGAGATAGAATAAGTGTGGAGTCCTTTGTCAGAGTATGGGGAGATATTTTCCCTCCCTTCCTCACTGATGTTCCTTTCCCCTCATTCCTCAGAAAATCTTAGTGAAGAAGCCCTTCCCTGTGTCTTTCCTCAGGCTTTGGCCTCTGTGGCTGCCCTGCCTGCCTGGGTTACTAATGAACTGGCCGGTTGGTCGTCCCTGACCTTGACTTCTCAGGCAGTCATAGGAAAAAATAGTGCTTGATATCAGACCCAAGGCCTAGGAAGGGAGTCAGCAGCTATGCAGAAAAGCTACTTTGTATGGCTCCTGTTGGGTTTGTGTCCTAGGCTGCCTGGTGTAAATGGAAATCCCCAGGCTAGCCATGGCAACATAGTGATACTCTAGTTTAAAAAAAAAAAAAAAGTGGTGTGGGGAAGAGGCATGGTGTGGGAGTGACGGCAGTGTGCTCTCTGGAGAGTAGGCAGTCCTGCTAGCTCAGCGGAACTCTGGTTTGTCTTTAACTTTTCCTTAAGTGCCTTTTTGTGAGGTGAATTTAGAACCTTAGTCTTTTCAGGAACTTGTCTGTAAAAGAAATCGCTCAACCCTGCAGGGTCATGACAGGCTCAGTTGGAAAGTCTGATAGACTGTGCCTGCCCGGGAGGTGGCTGGGGCTGAAGAGCACTTGTCTAGCATTCAGGATGCTAGAAAGGAGCATACTTAGTGTTGAACAAAGACGCATGGGCAGAGAAAGTAACTCAGCAAGGCAATTTGTTTCACAAAAAAGGATAGGCTGGTGACTGTACCAGTGTGGCAAGCACACCAGGGCAGGAAGTGTGCTTGGTTTTTATTCTAATGCAGGTGGTGACTGTCTTTTCCTCCTTGGCTGAAGTCCAACCTCAGAGTCTTTTGAGGTTAACTAGTTTTAAAAGAATACGTGTAAAGGAAATTAAGAAAAAGGGGAAAGGGTTATCTGCTCCAGGCTATCACATTCAGGGACATTTTGTGTGTGTGTGTGTGTTTGTGTGTGTTTGTTGTGAAAATAAAAGTTTTACCAGGTAGAGTGGATTAAACGATTTTAATTATCTACATGAAAGTTTCACAAAGTGGGGAGACTTATGGGATATTAGTCCTTGGAGGGCAAGGCTACCTTTGATAAAAAAAAACGAAAACAAACAAAACACCATTTCTCACACTGGAGGCCCTGGGCTTGAATTTCCAGAACTGCAAACCAACAGCCCTGAAAAACTAAGTGGGGTTCAGTCACAGAGCATTCATGTAACAGATGACTCGGGTTCAAGTTGAGTACACAAAACGGAACAAAACAAAGCTAAACTAAACATCCAACAAACAGAACTGGAGAGACTTTACGTATACTAAGGAGGCCAGAGACAGCGGTGAGAGATGGAGATCTTCAGGCTTCTGAGAGGGCAGATGCGTACTTGAAGATCTAAGGCTTGGAGGAGTGGTCTAAGGAAGGAGCAGGAGTGGAGATAGACTTCCCTACCCTGCTTTCTACTGTTGCTTCTAATTAAAGAAAGAGATAGAAAAAAGAACCTTTTATTTTCTTCGCTTTTTAAGACAAGGTAGCCTTTGAACGATGCAGCCCTGGAACTCATGATGAGCTCACATGGGTTCTGCCCCAGACTCCTGCATGCTGGGATCACAGGCGCGGCCACCAGTTTACTTCTCTGTTGCTATAAAACTCTAACCCAAGCCAACCTTGGGTTGGGGTGGGGTTGGGGCCAGAGAGATGACCCCGTGGTTAAAGACACTCGTTGCTTTTGCAGAGGACTTGAGTTGTTTCCAGCAACTTCGTGGTGGCTCACAACTGTCTATCACTCCAGTTTTATAGGGAGTTGAAGCCCTCGGTAGGGAAACAGGAGCGCACGTGGTGCAAGGACATAGCAGTAGGAGAAACACACAAACACAGAAAACAATAAATAAACCTTAAAAGAAAAATCAACTTGGGGAACAAAGGGTTTATTTGGTTTGCATTTCCATGTCATGGTCTATCACCAAGTGTCAGAGCAAGTACACCAGGCAAAAAAGTTAACTGTCTTTTATTACTGAGGTTTGAGCTCAAGGCCTTGATGCTAGGCAAGTGCCCTATCTGTGGGCTGCATCTCCTTATCTTGCTGGGGGTCAGACTTGTGTACCAGACTGGCCTCAAACTAGGAACCTTGGACTTCTGTTTCTCCTGCCTGCGCCTCCTCAGGGCTGACATGATGGGTTCGAGCGACCACTGCCTGTTTGCTTGGTGCTAAGATTCAAGCCCAAGGCTTTGAGCTTGCTGGGGAAGCAGTGTACCAATCGAGCTACATCCCTCCTGGAAGTGTGCTTTACAGAATAACCCTCATCTTATTTCAAAGGCTGAAGTGGCCAACTCTGATTTCTGTTTTGCATGGTGACTATACTTACATTTTCTCTCCCCTTACCATACACCCTTGAGTGCAGGAACAAGGTCTGTTCCAAGTAAGCCTTGGGGATGTGCAAAAGGTGAGGTGAGAGAAGCATGTTTAAGGTAGCAAGATGGGGGTAGGTAGCAATTAGGAACTGTGACATTCAGAGAGCCAAGAGCTGGGTGTTGGCAGTGTGATCACGATCTCTCCACAGGTGGACCTGAGAACAAACAGAAGCATAGCAACCAGGGTTGGGGCTATTGCTGAGTGCCTGGGACCTACCTCACTTTCCCCTTCTGTGAGAGGCACCTCTATTTTCAAGGCCAAATGAGAGAACACACACCACATGCTTAGCTCAGCGTTTGACCAGCACAATCACTCAGCATAATCTGTTACATGTGCAAATTGATTTGCGGCAGGTCATCAGGTGGAAGAGACTCGAATACCCGTAATTCCTCCATGTATGGATAAACACTGAGTATACATCTTCTACTCTACCCTATGCATTGTTTTTTTTTTTTTTTTAAACAAAAATAGAATCTTACACCAGCTTGGCTTTGAATTAGCTTTCATTGTCAGTAAGTGATCATTAAACATTCTTGGTGTAGGGAGCTCCTATACGTAACCCATCAACTGCATACATTTGTTACTTAACTCAGGTGCTTCTAATTCCGTTTGTTTTTCTTTTTGAAGCGGCTTTCAAACCCAGGGCCCCGAGAGTCCCAGGCAAGTGCTCTACCACCGAGCCATACACCCAGCCCCGCTTCTAATCCTTTGGCATTATAAAGTGTGGAACATGAGCTCTTGTGCATGTTCTTGATCACTTTCTGGGACCGTGCTACTGTCAAAACTCCTAAGTGCGAACTAGCCACCTTTTTACAGGCCACAGTACTTCCTCCCGCGGTAGTGTGGCAGGGGACCACCAGGGGGCGAACCCGGGCCGCTGGCAATGCCAGACTGCGCATGCGCACGCCGCTGGAAGCACGTGTGGAGGGCGGCGGAGCGGGAGGGGAAAGGTAGGAGTTGAGAGGTGAAGGGGCGGGGAGCTGCGCGGGCGCCGGGCGGCCGGGAGGGAGAGGGCGGGCTCGAAACACCGGATCGCGGGCCAGGAGCGCGCAGGCCGCTCTCCGCCGCTCCGTCGCCGCCGCCCGGGAGCTGCCTCGCCGCCACAGGTACCTCAGCGCGTGTCTGCAGGGTGCAGCAGGGCCCGGGCGCCGGCCTCGCGCCGCTCGTGCTCGGGAGTTCCGGGATGCGGGCGAGCCGGGGCAGGGGAGCGCGGGCGTGGGCGCTGTCCAGCAGCCGGAGGGCGGCTCCGGAGACCGCAGTCTGGAGCGGGGGGCCGGACCGTGGCGCGTCCGTTTCCCGGCCGCGCCCCCGCCCGGGCCGAGCTGCCTGGGTCGTGATGGGTTCAGGCTCAGTGGGCTCCGGCAGCCTCGCCGCTGGAACCTGCGCTTTAGGGTTGTCTGGGGTTTCCAGGGTGAGGGCTAGACCCTGTGACTCAGTCTTGCCTCTTTCCAAAGATCCGATAGCCAGGCAACATGTAGACTCTGCTGGGCGTGCTCGGTTTCTGGTTTTATGTGTTGCTTAGACCTAAACTTTGCTCGCCTATGTTGCTCGTGTTTACTTCCAGGTGGTTTTGTTGCATCAGGGTTATAATGTGATAGCGCTAGCCGCAGGTAGCCCGGGTCCACACGGCATCACAGAAAGTTGTGCAGATGGAGGAGAAGAAGAGGGCAGTGAGCCACTGGCAGCGGCGGGTAGGAGGTGGGAGTGCGGTTCTGGCAGTAGTCTCCCCTAGTTTAGCTTATTTTCTTCATCTCTTATGGTGACAGAACCGATGAATAAACTCTCTCTGGTGATCTTGCAATAATTCTTGTGAATCGACATAGGAAGTCTGTAGTGATGTTATCTTTGGGTGTGTTGGTAGAGTTCCCTCATGCGGCGTGCTGCCCTCTCAAGGTGTGCAAAATATTGAAGCCTTTATTAGAGTCAGGATCAAGCTAGTGCTGAATGCATTTTAGGTGATGTTTAAATGAAGATTGTATGTTTTTAAGTATATGTTAATGTATTTCAGGTCTGAAGTGTTTTTATATTTTTGCAGTGTTTCTGCTTGGCACATTTTTTTTTAAAACAATCAACAGTATATACAAGTATAAACATTATTTCTATACTCATTGTTAAATTATTTGGGGACGTTGCCTAGGGCATTGGTCTACCACGAGCAACACCTGCGGCTTTTTATTTTGAGTCTGGCTCCTTTGCCCAGGCTGACCACAAAGTTTCATCCTCCTGCCTCGGTTTCCTGAATATGTGGGATAACAGATGTGTGTGCCACTGCTCCTGCCCAGCACTCATTCTTTGGTCATGAGTTGAAATGGAAAGCTGATTTTCACTTACTTGAAACTCCTTTGTTATTGAATACTCTCCCTTGTTACTGGGGTTATGGGGGGAGAGTACCTCTCCAGATGTTTTCATGTCACTGGTTTGGGAACCCTACCACCAATTTAGATTACTATTCTGAGGTGGGCAAACAAACTTTATTCTTAGTTTGTGGCTAGAACAGAGAACCATAAAATTTGTGATTTGCCTGAGGTCATGTGTAAACTGCTTAACTGTCCAGTTGGGAAAGGAACCATGGCCCCTGTCTGTTTAGATTTGTTAATGTGGGTGGTTAGGGTGGCCACCATTCAGGATCACTTCAGATGAGTGTGTCTGGGGGAGCCTAGGAGACTCATAGGTTCATGTGCCGTTTTCTCACTCTGACTGTCAGGACCCATTTGTTGGCTGCCACAAGAACTGTATGTGTGGTTTTCATTATCTTTCCCATTGAACCAGTTTTCAGGGTCATCCAGCTTGTGCATGGAGGATCAGGCCTCCAAACCATGCCTTCCAGATTTTGCCACACGAGCTCCTGACCCTGGAACTTACTTCTGTCCTGAGTTTGTTACAGAAACAAGATCCAGGTGACTTTAGCCACCTATAGTGATACTTGTGGGTGGTATTTATTGAATTTTTCAAGGCTGGGGCAGTTGGGCTCCAGTGTTAGCTTACCTAAAGTTCCATAATGAACAGATGAGATGGTAGTGCTTTGTGGGTGAATGTCAGGCAAGTTTTCTCTCTGGCCAGTTAGGGGCTGCGCCTGTGTGCAGACTTGTTTGCCTGACAACAGTCCGTGTTTTCCTGCAGATGTGCCCACTGACTTCATAGTCTCTCTATTGTTCGGTTAGCAAACGGGAGTGGTAGAGGAGGTGCTATGGGTGGAGAAAGCAGCCTGTATCACGGAGCTGAGACCAAGATGGCGCGTCTCAGTACGGCAGGGCTCCCATCTCCTCCCTCTACCCCACTTGGCTTGTTAGGCTTGTAATTTTTAATTTTTTTTTAATTTGTGGAAAATAATGCATAACATAAAATTTATAATTTTAATGATTAAACAGAGCAGTCAGGGATATTAAATGTACTCACAACGTTGTATGGCTGTCATTACTACCCATTTCCAGAACTTCTTAATTGTTGTACACAGAAACTGTCCCCATTAAACAGTCCACACTCCCAGTGCATCTACTGCTAGCAACCTCTGTTGTTACTTTGTTTCTGTGAGCTTGCTTGCCCATAAGTTCTCTCACCTGAGGGGAATTGTAATTACACTTCTTAGGTAATTTTACTTTGTTTTATGTGTATGAGTGTTTTGCTTGCATGTTTGAATGTGTACTACATGTATGCTTGGTGCCCTCAGAGGGCAGAAGAGGGTGTCAGATCCCCTGGAACTAGAATTAGGGATGGTTGTGAACAACCGTGTGTGTGCTGGAAACCAAATCCTGATAGTCTGCAGGAACAAGTACCCTTAGCTGCCGAGCCTTCTCTCCAGCCCGTGTGTCTGGTTCCTCTCACCTCGTTTGGAAGGTTCATCCATGTATTGTTTATTACATTTCATTCCTTTCTCAGATTGAATTATATTATTTTGTTTGTATAGCCACATTTTTTTTCAAGGGTTTCTGTTTATAGCCCAGGCTGTCCTGGAATTTCTAGACCAGGCTGGCCTTGAACTCAGAGATCCACCTCCTTCCCGAGTGCTGGGGTTAAGGATGCTGCTATATATCTACATTTTAAAAGAAATCTATCTTTCAGTGGAGATCGGCGCTGTTTCTACATTTGGCTATTGGAATGATGGCGTCAGGAACAAGAGTGTACAGTTAGTTAAGTCAAAAGGCTGCCATCGGGAGGAACACGGGTGTACAGATTGTTGAACTCTTGCGTTTAGTTCATTGTTTATTTTTTGCATGCTATTTGGATATACAGTTGTCAGTACCCATAGGAGATTGGCCTCAGGGTCCCCTTTAGGCACTAAAACGTGTGAGTTTTTATTATATGGGTGTATTCCCTGCATGTATGTCTGTGTACCACATACATGCAGTGCCCAAGAAGGCAGAGGGGCTGTCGCATCTTTAGGAACCAGAGTTACAGATGGTTGTGAGCGTCCATGTGGTTGCTGGAAACAAACCTGGGTCCTCTGGAAGAGCAGCCAGTGCTTTCGACTGCCGGCCCACATCTCCACCCTCTGGATTTATTTATACTATTTTTAATTACTCGTAGGTGTTTGTGTTTGCATGTGGGTATATTCTCGTAGTGCAGAGGCCCAGGAGGCTGGAAACCGGAGCTGGAGTTATAGGTAGGTGCTGGTGAACTGTCTAATGTGAGCACTGGTAACTTGGCAGTACCTGCTCTTAGCTACCGAGCTAACTCTGCAGCCCTCTCTGCGTGGCTCTGAACGGTGTCCATTTCTCTTGCTCGGTCATAAAAATTCTTCATATATTCTAGATGTTAATCCTCTGCTAGGTAAATGATTTGCAGATATTTTCTCCCATTTTTCTGTCTGTCCCGTGTTCTTTAAGAGGACCTGAGTTTGATTCCAGTACCCACATAGTGGCTCATAATTGCCTATGACTTCAGCTCCAGGAGATCCAGTGTCTTCTTCTAGAAGACATGGGTACTGAATACATGTGTCTCCTCCCCTATATATTCAAAGTTAAATATAAAAAATTTTGTTTTGTTTTGTTTAGTTTAGTTTTTCGAGACAGGATTTCTCTGAGTAGCCATGGCTGTCTTGGAACTGGCTTTGTAGATCAGGGTATCTGCATGTCTGTGCTTTCTGAGTGTTGGGATTAAAGGCATGTGCTACCATATTTGGCTCAAAAAAAAAAAAAAAAACCAACCCAAAATTGTAAGAAAAAAAATTAATGAAATGAAGGGGCTAGAAGAGAGCTCAGAGAGTAAAAGCACTTGCCCCACAAATCTGGTGACCTGAGTTTGACCTCAGAATCCACCTAGAAGTAGAGAACTGACTTCCTTGAGTTGTCCTCTGACCTCCAGGTGCGTGCCGTGGTATGAACAGTGTCCACGTGCGTGTGCATGCGTGTGCACGCACACACACACACACACACACACACACACACACACACACCCGTACAATAATAGTACATAAAAAAAAATAGCGGGGCAGTGGTAGCACACGCCTTTAGTTCCAGCCCTTGGTAGGCAGAGGCAGGTGGATCTCCGTGAATTCAAAGTCAGCCTGGTCTATAGAGTGAGTTCCAGGACAGCCAAGGCTATACAGAGGAACCCTGTTGTGAAAAACCAAAAAATAACAATAGTAAAATAAAGAAAAAGTAGGGTTAGGGATTTAGCTCAGTGGTAGAGCGCTTGCCTAGCAAGCGCAAGGCCCTGGGTTCCGTCCCCAGCTCCGAAAAAAAAAAAAAAGAAAAAAAAAAGAAAAAGTAAAAGTAAGTCTTAAAAAAGAAAATTTATGGGCTGGAGAGATGGCTCAGCGGTTAAGAGCACCCGACTACTCTTCCAGAGGTCCTGAGTTCAATTCCCAGCAACCACATGGTGGCTCACAACCGTCTGTAAAGAGATCCCATGCCCTCTTCTGGTGTATCTGAAGACAGCTACAGTGTACTTATAAATAATAAATGATTAAATCTTTAAAAAAAAAAGAAAAAAGAAAATTTATAATCCCAGTGAAGTTTATGTGCTGGGAATGGAGACTGGGAAATACAAGTTATAGATGCATTGCACTTTAGGATGTGGCTTCATAGTTAGCTCACCAACATACCACTCTTTGCCTCCTTGTGTGTAGAAGAAGGGACTGGAGATAGAGCTCAGCAATTAGGATATGGCCACTGCTTATGAATCCAGCCTCGGAAGACCAAGAGGAGGCTAGGAAGACTAGCCATGTTGGCAGGCTCCGGATTTGATTAAGGGACCCTGGCTCAATAAATAAGGTGGAAAATCAATTGAGAATGATTGGCAACTACAGGCTTCCACATGCACACCCATCCATACACGTATGCATTCACACATATACAAAAACATGTATACATACATGAATACCACACATGTGAGAGGCGGAAAAAGAAAAAAAATTCAGGAGTATTTGGTTTGGACTTAGTTTGGAGTGTGAGACAGCTGGGCAAGAAAGAGTTGCGGGCATGGAGTCTTCTTACACAGATGTTACTGGAAAGGGCCCTGTTCTCTGCTGCTGTGGTGCTGAGAGCTTTGAGGACTCCGGCCTCCAGAAAGGGGACACCGGGTGAGCTGCTTCTTTGCGTCTTTCTTCTGAGTCAGCCTCCACTCAGAGACAGCTCTTTGCTTCAGTGTGGTTAGAGTGGAACCTGTTTCTTCCACACAGCATTTGCAGTAAGGAATCATGAATTGGTAATGACAGAGCAAAGACTCGTCACATCTTCCATTTTGGGGCTTAGGTTATATAAATTGTCTAGAGTCTTGGTGACTTCTTTTTTTTTTTTTTTCGGAGCTGGGGACCGAACCCAGGGCCTTGCTAGGGCCTTGCTCTTGCTAGGCAAGCGCTCTACCACTGAGCTAAATCCCCAACCCCGAGTCTTGGTGACTTCTATCAGAACACATTACCAGCAGGAAGTCAGGCAAGAGGACTCTAGCTAGTAGACTTGATCATGTTGGTACGTGACTAGCAGTAGGAGTGCAGGTCCTGACCTTGCTCCTGCCAGCATGAGCTGAGGCTGAGGCACCCGTTAAGGGCCGGTCTGGGTGATTTTTCTGGCTTTTAAATAGATTCTCTGGGAGCTGGAGAGACCGCTCAGTGCTTAAGAGTACTTGTTGCGCTTGTCAGAGTTTGGGTCTCAGAATCCACATCAGGCAGTCCCAAGGACTCCAGTTCCAGGGGGTTGGACACTGAATCTCCTTTGCTTCTTGGGCACCTGAATACATGTCATCATACACATGTGCATACACATATACATTTAAGCGAACATTTAAAAAATTAGAATGGAGTCTTTCCTTACATTAGCAGTGATAAATCAGTTCAGTCATCTTACTAATATTCTTGACTAGGTCACAAGGGAATAAAAATGGACCCTTGACTTGTTGTTGCTTGGTTGTGGAGATGATGTATCTGACTATGACAACAGTCACAATCAATGAATACAACTAGTTCTTCCTCTAATGGGGGTGTTGCCGTGCATCCCAGCAGTGACTCTAGAATGTGGGAAAATCATCCCCTTTAGTGCTTGTGCTTCAGAGTCCCTGGAATCCGCTTCATTTGTTAACTGAATGAATGGAAATCCCTTTCTTTTTCCAGTGCAGTTAGCTTGGTCCCTTGGAATTCCTCCAGTTTATCTGCCTAGATTGGATGCTTAGAGAAGCTAAGTTCCTTGTTCTGAGCATTGCTACTTTGCAAAATAACTTAAAACAAAAAAATACAGCTTTTTCCCCCTGAAGATTAATTGTTTGCACTGGTGGACTAGTTTAGCTCAGTGGACAAAGCTGCAGTGACTTTCCACCCTAGTCCGAAAGAGGTACCAGGTGCACCCAGGGACACAGGGTGCCTGAGCCATGACCACCTCCCTTGAGGGATCGCAGGCAGCAAAGGGTGCTGAGAGTGGTTACCAGAGCCCAGAGCTGCACATTCAGTCCCTGGAGCTCGGGCAGAGGCTGTCGCATCCACAGGAAGGCTTCTTTCATTAGTCTATCATTTCAGCTTTTAAAGTGTAGACATGTATTTACAGAACATAAAACTTAAAAGTTGTAAGAGTGTGCACAGGAAAGTGTTCCTTCTGTTCTTCTCCTGTTACAGATCTCCCTAGTGACAGAATGCCTTTTTCATGTGTCCATTGGGGGTATTTTATGCATATACAGATAAACACAGAGAATTCTTTTCTCTCTCTCTCTTCTGTTTTTTGAGTTAGGGTTTCTTTTTTCTTTTTCCTTTTTTTTTTTCTTTTTGGAGCTGAGGACTGAATCCAGGGCCTTGCGCTTGCTAGGCAAGTGCTCTACCACTGAGCTAAATCTCCAACCCCCAAAGATTTATTTATTTATTTTATGTCTGGGAGTACACTGCAGCTGTCTTCAGATACACCAGAAGAGGTCATCAGATCCCACTACAGATAGTTGTGAGCCACAATGTGGTTGCTGGGAATTGAACTCGGGACCTCTGGGAGAGCAGTCAGTACTCTTAACTGCTGAGCCATCTCTTCAGGCCCCGAGTTAGGGTTTCTTTATGTAGCCTTGACTGGCCTGGAACTTACCATGTAGACCAAGCTGGCCTTGAACTCACAGACATCACCTGCCTCTGTCTTCCAAGTGCTTGAATTAAAGGTGTTCACTACCATGGCTTTGCTTCTATCTTTAAAATGTGTTCTGGGGATCAGACGCAGGTCATCAGACAAGTGTCTTACCCACTGAGCCATCTTGCTAGACCTGTCTTATAGATTTATATTAAAATTATCATTAGGTATTTTATATAGTTTTGCTTTTATATCTGTTATAAATTTAGGGTTTATTTTAATGTGAACTATAGTTTGAACTTAGTTTTTTTCCAGATGTGTATCCATTTGCAGAATACCTGTTGTTGAACAGTCCATCTTTCTCTCGATTCTGAACATCTCTCATCAAGTTCTGGACGTGCTACACTTTGCCACTTGTATTTGTTGGTCTGTTGACAGTTTTTGTTCTGTTACAGAAATCTGAACATTTATGTGTTATACCCGCCTTTAACTACTCTACAGTATGTTTTGATATTTGGTAAACTTAGTTGTACATACATACATGCAGAAAAAATACACACATAAAATGAACTAAGTGAATCTAAGAATGTTCTAGAAGTTAAGCCATCTATATTTCATTTTGCTTTACATGTGTATGTTTCTGAGACATGGCTTCCCTCTGTAGCCCTGGCTATCTAGGAACTCACTCTGTAGACCAGGCTAGCCTGGAATTCAGGGATCCGCTTTCCTCTGCCTCCCAAACACTGAGATTGGAGGCACACACTACCACCACCTGACCAAGACATACATGTTGTAGTGGGACTAAGTTACATTTTTAGGTCAATGTAGGAAGAATAATTTCTTTTGAGCTAGTGCCTCACTGTGCAGTGCTGGCTGGCCTGGAATCCGCTGCGTAGAGCAGACTTGTCTCCATCCAGCTCATCAGTCTGTGGGGCAGGAACTACAGGTGTGCACTCCAACCGCTCCTAGTGCGATATCTTGTGATATTGATCCTCACTGAGAGTACGGCATGGCTTTTCTCTTTGTTCAGGTCTTTTATGTTCCATAGAGAAACAGAAAGACATTTTTATTTTGACTTTGTTTGTATTTAGTATCTTTAATTATTTATATCTTCTCTTTATTCATGATAGATGTGAAAGCATTGATTTATTTTTAAGATTTGCTGATTTATCCTGTATGTGTGCACTCACGTGCTACCACTGCTGAGTGTAGGTCAGAGGATAGTCTATTTCTTTTCACCAGGTGAAAGCCAAGTCAGGTCATCGGCTTAGTGGCAAGCGCTTGCACTCACTGAACCATCTTGCCAGCCCTGGTGTGGATTTCCTACATGTCAGTTTTTACCAACTTATGTGATTCTTTTATCAACTATAAAGGATTTTATTGGATTTTCTAGAGATGTAACAACATCCAAAATAATAACAATGCAAAAAAACCAAAGCCGCTTTCCTTCTCAGCATGGTTAGGGATGGGCTGATTTTGTCAATTTGTAGTGAGGCAGGCACCTAGATTAGTAAAGCACCTCTGTGTCTGTGAGGTTTATCTCCAGAGAAGATTATCTAGGGCTGGCCCGTTTAGGCAGCTTCAGGGCCCAAACTGAATCCGAGGAGAAAAGGGAGAAAACCTGCTACTTGAGGCATTTTCTCTCCCTGCTTCTTGGTCAGCATGATGAAGCTACGTTGTTCCTTCATTCCTTCTCTGGCATTCCAGACTGACCTCTGAAACTGAGCAAAGGTAAATGGTTCATTGATGTTCATATTTTGTCACAACCTCATTTCTCTGGGACCCGTTTTCCCTGTTACTTAAGCATAGTTGCTGTGACACAGTGCCTTCTGGGTCTGAAGCCTTTGGAACTGATGTGCAGGAGCTTTGACAAGCTTGGAGTCGTGGCGACACACGCCTTTAACCCCAGAATCCAGATCCCAGAGGCAGGTAGATCTTGAGTTTGAGGCCACCCTGGTCTACAGAATGAGTTCCAGGATAGCCAGGGGTATATAGAAACTGTCTCGTGTGCGGGTTGTGGGGGAAGGTTGGGAGGTGTGAGCTAGGGAAGTCCTATAGTGCTGTCTACAGAACTTAGCTGGTGATCCCGGTGGGAGCACAGACAGACAAAATGCTGATAGAAATATGGGCAGTAAGGACTGTGCTGAGAGATTTGGGGTGGGAGCGCGAACTCTGCTGAAATTAGACTAGAAGTCATTTATGCTGCATTCCAGCAGAAAATATCTACATTTTGGCCAGGCCTGGTGCAGGCTTGTAGTCCCATCTCCTGAGGAAGGCTGAGGCAGAAGGATGGCAAGTTCATTGCCTGCCTAGGCAACTTACTGAGATTCTGTCTCAAGTATTTTAAAAAGTGAAGAGTACTGGGGGTTGGCTTAGCGATCTAGTGCTGTGGTTTCTAGGCTCCATCTTTGTACCAGAAGAAATGTTTTGTCTGAGTCTGAGATTTTTGTGAGACCTAAGTTTAAGAATGATGGGAGATGAAACTCACCTTGCCCAGAGTTCTAGATTTTATCCCCAACACTACATACATTGAGTATGGTGGCAAATAGCTGTCACTCCAGGGATCAGTAGGAGGATTAGAAGTTCAGGGTCATTATCAGGTACATAGCAAGTGTGAGGCTATTCCGGACTATATGAACTACTGCCTCAAGAGCAAAAAAGAAGGCAGGGAAGGTGGGATCGATAGGTGTGGGGTGTAGGAGAGGAGGGTGTGGGGATGAGAGGAACAAGATGTATTATGTACATATATGAAATCATCAAAGAAAAAATTAAATTTTTTCCCCCAAGGTAATAAGATGAATTTATCTGGTGAGGGAATTTCAAGGCCTTGCAGAATTCAGCTGGGGTGGTTTGTAGTGTCACGTGGGAGGATGAAGCAGAACTGAAGGTTTTGAAACCCTGGCAGTATACTCAGAAAAATCGGGGAGGCCTGTCAGCCGAAGCAGTTAGGATACTGAAGCGCCAGCTGTAGTATTTACAGCAAAGCAGTAGGGAGGGTGCATGGCGAGTGTCTCAGAAATTGGCCAGATTCTACCTGTGCCATCATGCTCAAGCCTGTAAAGGCTTTGACTCATTTGAGAGACTGCTTTGAGAGGAGAGCACTGGAACGCCCCACTCTGGGCACAGCATCGCCCAGAGTTACCCGGCACTCAGAGGCCACTGCAGCCATGGGTTGAGGGGCCCTAGCTAGCGCGTGAGTTAGCAGATCACGTGGTAATACCCATGTGATACAACTTTTCAGGAATGCAGAATATAAGTTATGGGGTAGTGGAGGCTTCCACCTGAATTTTCTTTTTTTTTTCTTTTCTTTATTTATTTTGTGTGTTTTTGTCATGGAAATCAGAAGACAGTTTGTGGGAACCAGTTCTCACCTTTCCCCCTGTGGATCCCAGGGACTGAACTCAGGTCACCATCTTGACAGTAAGAGCCTTTATCCATTGAGCCATTGCTCCTTTAATCCGGGTACTCGGGAGGCAGAGGCAGGCAGGTCTCTGAGTTTGAGGCCAGCTAGGTCAAGAGAGAAGGTTCTAGGACAGCCAGGGCTACACAGTGACATCCTGTCTCAAGATAAACAATCCAAAACCCCACAAACCCCCAAAATAACAAATCAGAAAAGAAAAGCCTGAAAAACCAAGGAAAGCCTGTATGTCATGGTAAGGATCCCCATGGGTCATCCTTGAGGGTGCAGTGAATATAGCTGTGAGTGGAGCTAGAGACACAGTGGAGACCTCAGCAAGTCAGAGATGCCAAGAACCTGGAATATCTCCCAAGAAAAGTCATGGGTGTAAGAGCCAGCCTGAGAGGGAAGTCTCGTGGGCTGTGGCCAGCAAGACCATAGAAGCAGGTTGTTCTTTTAAGCCAAATCACTTCCTGGTCTGACGCTACAGGGTTTGATATTTGACCCTCCTTTTTTTTTGGACCACGGTTTTTTCCCTTTTAGAATGGGAAGATTGGGGCCGGAGAGATGGCTTGGCAGTTAAGAGTACTTACTGTTTTACATAGCATGCAGGTTCGAGTCCCAGCTACTCCAATATGAGCAGTGACTCTTAGCCACCCACAGCTCCAGTTCTAGGGGATCTGACATAGGGGCGCCAGTAAGTTTGGAACATATAATAAAAAAGTGTGACCTCATCAGAAAGGTGTGCAGCAGTTTAAAGCTGTTGTACACAGGGTGTCCAACATAAGCAGATCTTTAATTTTAATTTAACGTCCCTACTGGTATGAGTTGGAAGATGAGCCAAATCTTGGGTGCAAATGTGGGCAGCATTAGAGTTGTTAGGCTGGGATATGGAGGTTCACCTGCTCTGTGTGCCAGTTTAGTGTATGGTAAAGATACCTTCATCCGTTAATTTGGCAACTCTAGGGCTCTCAGGTTGGTGGGAAATGATTCCCCAAGAGCATGTGGTTGGGCCTTTCCTAGTAGACTTTTCTGCTTCTCACCAGAATAGGTAGGCTCCATGATTTACCTTTCTGATAAGCTATCAGGTGCTGCTGTTGGACTGGGGACCACTCTCTAAATGTCCTTGGTACAGGGAAGGAGTAAACAAAGTGTAGACAGCAGATGGCTCAGTGGATAAGGCACTCGGCCTCACAGGCCTGAGGACCTGATTCAGTCTCATGAACCCACACAAAGGTGAACGGACAGAACTGACTCCACAAAGTTGACCTCTGACCTCCACATTTGATCCATGCTGTGGATGTGTGTCTGTGCCAATTATGTGATGCTCTTAAGTACACATATAAATTTTCAAAATACCAGGGGATTTTAGGCTGGGACATTTGTGAAGGACAAGATGGATGAAGCATTCCTTCTATTTGTTTGTTTATTCAATTTATTGCAGTACGTGTGTGTGTGTGTGTGTGTGTGTGTGTGTGTGTGTGTGTGTGCGCGTGCACAGACACATGTGGAGGTCGGAGGACAGTTTTTGATAGCTGGTTCTCTCCTTCTACAAGGGTCTGAGGATAGAACTCAGTCAAGCTGTGTGCCAAGCACGTTTACCCACCCAGCCATTTCACTGTTCCTTCCTTTTGACTTTATTCTAGAAAGGTATTGTCGCCTGTCTGCTGCCAGCGTTTCTGGCATGCTTCCTATCACGCTGGGAAGGTGAGAGGCAGGTTTGTGTGACCAGTGTCTAGATAATTAATATCTGATTGTTGATTGATTTGGTTCATTTGCTCATTACTTATACTTCTCCAGAAGGTTTTTTGTTGCTGTTGTTTTTGCAAGTCAGAGTTTCTCTGTGTATTCCTGGTTGCCCTGGAATTCACTCTGTAGACCAGGCTGGCCTTGAACTCACAGAGATCTTCCTCCTGCCTCTGCCTCCTGAGTGCTGTGACTAAACGTGTGCACTACCACAGACCCACTATCTAGTAAGTTTTGCAGCCTTTGTTTTTGTTTGAGACATTGTCTCATGTAGCCTACCAGACTGGTCTGAAACTGACTAGATAGCTGAGACTGGTCTTGAACTCCTGATTTTCGTGTTTCCACCTCCCAGGTGCTGGTATTATAAATTTTCATCACCATGTCCCACTTTGGCTTTTTTTTTTAAATATTTATTTATTATGTATACATCATACAGCTTTCTACCTGCATGTCTGCCTGCAGGCCAGAAGATGACCCCAGATCTCATTACAGATGGTTGTGAGCCACCATGTGGTTGCTGGGAATTGAACTCAGGACTTTTGGAAGAGCAGTCAGTGCTCTTAACCACTGAGCCATCTCTCCAGCCCTGTTTTTTGTTTTTTTTTGAGACAGGTTCCCACATAGCTCAGGCTGGCCAGGAACTCAGTGTGTAACTGAAGCTGGCTTTGAACTTAGGCCTCGAACTCTTTCCTGATCCTCCTCCTTCGTTCAAAATGCTGGGATTTACAGCTGCGCACCACTTAGCACAGTAAGTTCTTATCATACCAAGAATTGTTCTAGACGCTGGTGTACAGTCATGGACAGGAATTTGCTTATAGTCTTGTCAGGGCTCAGAGCACTCATAATTACAGATTAAAATGTCTGAAAGAGAACAGGCTCTGTGAGAACAGGAGATGTATGCAGTAGTGTGGAGCACATGTGGTCAGGTGAGCTGTCTTTGTATAATGACCTGAGACCTGTGGATGCAAAAGAGCGAGCCGGTAAAGAGAGACAAAGTGTCAGAACAGGATGTGCCAGGGCCTTGGTGGACGTGAGGTGAAGAGGACAGAATCAGGGAGGTTGTGTGAGGTGACGTGGGGAGGACCAGGGCGGCTGTACAGAGCCCTGCTCAGGGACAGACATCCAGGCTTTGTTCTTAGTGTGCAAGGATCAGAAGAGGACAAGAAGGGAACAAAGCCAACAGCTCAGCTGGAGAGTTGGTGGGGCTTGGAGAAGGAGGCAGAGGGTTGAGAAAAGCCAGCAGGTGTCTGTCTTGGGGGCTGTGCATGTGTGAGGACAGGATGAGGAGTGAGGTTAGAAAACATGCTTGCTGTCTGTGAAGTAGAGAACAGCAGTGAAACTCTGATGAGGGCTGCAAATGATGCATCAAATGCATTGGTAAACTCATGGTTTGTCCACCGTGAATTAGCTTACTTATGATGTAAACCGAAGAGAGTTTTATAACGTGGTGACTGTGGCCTCATAAGTAGAGTAGCAGAGAGAGTTTAAAGAGTGAAAACAGCTGAGAATTCTACAGAAGTAAATTTCTCTAATACAGGGAGTGGTAAGTGTGGGCTACCCTGCCCAGAAGATCAGGGTTCGTACAAGTCTAGAGCAGTGTAGGTACAGATCCTTCTCTCCTCACCCCCCCACTCTGTGTATATGTATATCTCCCCTTATTTTATTCGTGTGTGTGTGTGTGTGGTGTGTATGTGGAAATCAGAGGACAACCTTCCATGATAGGCCCTCTCCTCCATGCTTATGTAGCAAGCACTTAACCCGATGAGCCATCTCTTGGGTTCTAATCACATTTTCTTTTCATAAATGTGTTAGTGAGCTTTCTGTCACTATAACAAAATATCTTAAAATAACTTTTTTAAAGAGCCAAGTGCTTTCCCTCCCTTCCCCCCACAGCCCCCAACTTCACTCTCAAGACATGGTCTCATTCAGTAGCGCTGGACAGTCTGGAACTCTGGATCCTTCTGGTTCAGCCTATTTGAGTACTGGGGTTCAGTCACTAGCCACCATGCTCCACCCCCATTTTGACAGTCCCCTTCCACAGTCGAGTTGCTTTATGGCTGGTAGAGAGGCAGGCAGCATAGTGGAAGCATGTGAAGGGGAAACCTGTTCCCTTACTACCAGGAAGCAAAAGAAAATGGAGAGAGCCCGGGGTCCCAGGATCTCCTTCAAGAACCTGCCCCAGTGACTGGAAGACTTTCCATTGGACTCCCATTTCTCAAAGGTTACATCACTTCCCAATAGCACTGTCCACAGACTAAGAATTAGGCATGTGGGCCTTTGAGACACAGTCAAGACCAAATTATACTAAAAGACAAAAACTCCAAAAACCCAAATCAAATAAACAAAAAATTGGTCTCTATTGGCTGTAAGTGCCTTCTAGGAAGAATCACAGATGCCCGAGTTTGCTGATTGGTGCTGTCTGCAGTTGGGATCCCACTGTTGGGTTACCCTGCTGTTTACTGGAGTCTGTCGAGTTCTGTGGCCTCAGTAGTTTGATTTTGCAGCGGTAGAGTTTACCCGGGAGCGTGTGGTTACCTAGCTGAGATGCTATAGACAGTGAAATAAGTGGTAATAGACTGGGGAGTAAGGCCAGTTGGTAAAGTACTGTGTAAGAATGGGAGCCCAGGTCCGTCCCTAGCCTCATGTAAAAAGCTGGGTGTTGTAGTTGTACTTGCAATTCTACCACTGTGGAGGCTGAGTCAGGTGGACCTCTGGAGTCTGACCCCATCTTGGTTCTGTTTGACCTCACTGATGGGATGAACCAAGAAAATGGTGCTGTAGAGATGGCTCAGTGGTTAAGAGCACTGACTGCTCTTCCAGAGGTCCTGAGTTCAAATCCCAGCAACCACATGGTGGCTCACAACCATCTGTAATGGGATCCAGTGCCTTCTTCTGGTGTGTCTGAAGACAGCAACACTGTACTCATATAAATATAATAATAAATCTTTAAAAATGATTATAATTTTTTTAAAATACTTTTGTTATGGAACAGACTTGTCCTTTAACCACACATGTACTGTGGCATGCACCCGATTTTAAAAAGGTCATCATAAAAAAGCCAATATATACAAGTAATTGGAGTCCAAAATTATAAGCACGGTTGTTAAAAAAGAAAGAAATATTAGGTATAAATTTAAAAGAAAGGAAGAAATACAAATGGAGAAGCAATTGGATTTGAGTTCTCAGCGTAGTAAATATGTTAGCTCTTCGCACAACAATGGACAGGCTTACTACACCGTCACCCAAATCCGAGCGAGGCTCAGTGCTTAGGAGTGTAGCTCTTCCAGGGACCAGAGTTCAGCTCTTGGCACCAGAATTAGGTGGGTAGCCATACTTGTGTACATGCAAACCCCAACACATATACATGTGATTAAAAGTAAAATCTTTAGGGTTGGGGATTTAGCTCAGCAGTAGAGCGCTTGCCTAGCGAGTGCAAGGCCCTGGGTTCGGTCCCCAGCTCCGGAAAAAAAAAAAAAAAAAAAAAAAAAGTAAAATCTTTAAAAAGGTCCTGCAGGCCAAGCACAGTGGCATGAGGAAGGCTGAGGCAGGAGGATTGAGAATTAAAGGCCAATCTGGGCTTCCTAATAAAACACTATCTTGAAAAAAAAAATGGGGTTGGGGATTTAGCTCAGTGGTAGAGCGCTTGCCTAGGAAGTGCAAGGCCCTGGGTTCAGTCCCCAGCTCCAAAAAAAAAGAACCAAAAAAAAAAAAAAAGATGGAATTATTTTCATGTATATAGACTGTTTACAAAATTATTCCAGAACATACTAATATTTGAAGAGGCAAACAAACCAGAATAGCTAAAAGAATTTAAGCAAAGAGAGGTAAACAAAGTCAGGAGAGTTAAGAGTTCAAGGCCAGTGTGATCTATAGGGCAAGACACTGCCTCAGATAAATTAAAACTGGGGATGTAGCTCAGTGGTAGGGCCCTTGCCTGGTATGACCAAGGTCCCAGGTTCAATCCCAGCATTGCAAAAAATAGTCAGGAGAATGACAGGTGACGAGTCACTATTCATCTCAAGATTTGATAGTTGCAGCTGGGCATGGTGGCACACGCCTTTAATCCCTGCACGGGGAAGAGAGAGGTAGATATATCTCATGAGTTTTAGGCAAACCTGGTCTACCAGCCCAGCCAAAGCAATTCAGTGAGATCCTCTCTCAAAAAATGAGCAAACAAAAAAGTGTGATAGTTGTAGCAGTCGACAGTAGGTCCCTGGAAAGGTGGAGGATCTGTGAATAGATGCATGAATGGCCAATGGTGTGGTGTGTGTGTGTGTGTGTGT
The DNA here is from genome assembly GCF_021556685.1 of Rattus norvegicus. Taxonomy (NCBI): domain Eukaryota; kingdom Metazoa; phylum Chordata; class Mammalia; order Rodentia; family Muridae; genus Rattus; species Rattus norvegicus. The sequence goes on from NC_141541.1 coordinate 118,064,931, forward strand.
GTGTGTGTGTGTGTGTGCAGTCAGCATATTGTTATGTTGCTCAGGCTGGTCTTGAACTTACAAACTCAAGAAATCTGGCTTTCACCTCTAGGAAACAGATTAGTGCCCATACATCTGACTGACCTTTTAGCCAGGTTTCCAAGACACTTCAATGGGGAAAAGGAGGAATTCTTTTTTTTTTTTTTTTGGTTCTTTTTTTCGGAGCTGGGGACCGAACCCAGGGCCTTGCGGACCGAACCCAGGGCCTTGCGCTTCCTAGGCAAGCGCTCTACCACTGAGCTAAATCCCCAACCCCGAAAGGAGGAATTCTTCAACAGATGGTACTAAAGTAAATTGCTATCCTTGTGAGGAGTTAGGGAGACAGAGGCAGAAAATGAATGAACCTAGATTTAAACTTTTATCCAAAATGAGCTTAGATGGACCACACAGATTTAATATAAAACATACACATTTTAGTACATTATAACCAAGTAGTACCACTTCTAAAAACTAATATGCTCCCCCAAATTAAATTCAGTTTTTAAAAGGCATGAAAGAATATTCCTTTGTGTACTATGACAATAGTTGGGATGGGGAAGGCAGAAACTACCCAGTGTCTGTACCTGATGAACGGATAAGCAGTATGTGACACACATTTAGTGACTGTTACTGAGCAGTAAAACTGAATGGAACAGTGATAACTTAATAGCATTGCTCAGCTTGAAAACTAAGGATGGAAGAAGCCATAGACACTGGGTGATCTCATTGTTTGAATATCTAGAACAGGCAAACCCACGGAGCCTGGGACTGGCTTGGTGGGGGTCAGGATGGACAATAGCAAAAAATAGAAAGCGTTGGCCTTTCTTAGGAGTGAGGGAATGTTCTGGAATTAGATAGTGGTGATGGTTAATGGGCAGGCCAGCAAAGTTCACTTCTGTGAGCACTTTAAATGGTGGGTGACATTTTATGGAATATGAATTATCATTATTTCCTTACGTGTAGACCTAGCTGGCTGAAACCTGCTGTATAGACCAGGCTAATCTTCAATTTTTAGCAATCCTCTTTCCAAGTTCTGTGATTACAGGCTGTGAGCTATTGTTCCTGACCTTAATATTTTATTTAAAAAAAATACTCAATAATTTAAAAGTATACCGTTAGAAAATGAGACATTTCTGGCTGGAGAGACACAAAGTGGTCAAGAGGACACGCAGATCTTGAGGGCCCAGGTTCAGGTTCAGTTCTTAGCACCCGTGGTACCTCAGAAGTGCCTGTAACCCCAGATCAGCAGGTCTGAAGCCTGGCCTCACGTGCACATTCATATTCTCTCTCCCTCCTCTCTTCCCCTCTCCCTTCCCCTCTTCCTCCCTCTCTCTTTCCCCTTCCCCTCCCTATCTCCCCCCCAAATTAAAAATAAGTGTTTACTAAAAAAGAAAAGGAGAACATTTCCTGGAAGAAGACGTGGTAGTGGTGAATTAAATGCAGGAAAATTGGTCAGTGTTCCTAGGACGATGCTGAATGCATCTAATTGTAGTTTGGAAAATAGATTTATTTTATTTTGAGTGGCTGGGGGTTGAGACAAGAACTCAATCTTGGTCTCGAACTTGCTGTCCAGTCAAATCCTGAATCCCTGATTCTGCTGCCACCACTTCCTGTGTGCTTCTGGTCACAGGCTGTGCCACCCACCATGTCTGGGTCACTTTCTCCTCCCTGACAGTGCGGGGGATGTACTACAGCATCCTGCATGGGAGGTCAGTATTCCGCCACTGAGCTATGCCCTAGCCCCAGTTTTAGCACTTTCTTGGAGTTTTATACTATCCATCCCGCATTCTTTCTTCTAGGCACCTCTCCCGTGGTTGGAGGAAACGAGGCATTCTAGAAGGGGATAGCAGGTGAACTGCCTAATGTTAGTGGAGCATGTGCATGCCTTTCCCCGACTCGTGTGCGCCCTGTCTCTGCTCACTCTTGTCCTCTCCCGCAGGGCCTTCTATCTTCTCAGCCCCTTGCGGTGACTTGATCCAGGCTGCTCCTCCCTCTCAGGCCTCCTGGGCAGTTCTGTCCTGTGCTAGCACTGTTTTTTTGTTTTTTTGTTTTTCCCTCTACACACACAACTGTAATCTGGGCTTCTAATAATGAGCACCTCGGTTTTTCTCATATATCTGGTCTTCCCAAAGGCACAGGCAGAATTGTTTATGTTCTTGTTGTCTTGTTTTGTTTTGTTTTGAAATCAGGGTTTCTCGGTGAAATCCTATCCTTTCTGGGACTTGCTCTGTTGACCAGGTCAGTCTGGCTTACCTCAGAGAATTACCTGTCTCCGAAATGGCACTCCGAGATCCATTGCCTCTGCCTCCTGGACTAAAGGCTTGTGCTGCCACACCCAGGTTTTTTTTTTTTTTTTTTTAAGTTTTTATGTAACATGGTCTACTTAGGTCCCCGGGGCAAGACTGTCTGTTTAAATTCAGAGAGAAGGGCTGTAGATTTTTATCTGAGGCAACCTGTAACTCTGGGGCAATGTAGGAAAAACAGGTTATTGGTTCAGGTCCGGTAAATTTTGCTTTGGAATAGCTTTGCATTAGAATTTCTACTGTGGAATGGAGATACATAGATCTTCCCTTCCTAGGTTCAGGTAGGTGAACTAACTGCGCTCTGAGCTAAAATGTGGGTTTGTTTTCCAGATGCTCTGAAAATGAACAGTTAGTGTAAGCGATGTCAATGAAACGCGTGTGGCTACAGAATGGAAGTGAATGTTAGCTTTAGTGCTGATCTCTTATTAGTCTAAGAGCTGGACTGCAGAGGCCGGTCCCTTTCCTGGGTCACTGAGGTGTGTAGAAAGAGACAAGGATTAGAATAGAATATCCGGGAGGGTTTGGTCTTGGAAAAAATTTAAGGGAAGAGATTGGGGCAGCTAGTTAAGGTATCCTGTCCCCAGGGAACCTCTTGCTAGGGTGTCTCTGATAGGTGTACTCTTTGTGTTTGCTTTGGGAGCTGAGGGCAGGTAGAGGGATGCTGGAGCAAGAAGTTGCTTCCTGGGGTCTCTGCGTTTGCCCCACTGTTGGACAGGTCCTTTGCTGGAGGCCTCTGTGGCCTGTCTGTTGAGGGCAAGGCGCTCGGATGGTGGGGTTGTTGTCAGCAGTTTTCCTCATATGAGCAGCACTCACCTGCTGCCTTGGTTCACTCCCAAGAGACCGACAGAGACTAATTTTATCCCCTTGGAGAAGGTTCCTAGACCAGAAACTCAATGTGTACCTTAAGTCTAGTGCTTCCAGGTCGGTAGAAGGAGTGGTAGGCATTCCTTTTGATTTGTGAAATAGTTCCTGAGCTTCTGAGTTCTGGTTATGGCACTTGAGGAGTCATCTTATAGCCTGGGTTGTCATCAGGGAGCTTAATCAAGCCTCGCCACAAGTCTGAGCAGGTTCCGGATGGCACAGACTAAGGAAAAGGCAACATGGAGCACAAGTGAACTGGAACTTTAAACCCTCTAGAGAACTGGACTAAGAAGAGAATTCTAGATACTTTGGCTTTCTGTAATAGTTTTCTACTTTGATTGGCTTACAATTAGTAGCAAATAGCAAATTAACCTACACTAAATTAGGACGAGGAAGAGGACTTGTTGGAAGGCTATGGGGTGGCTTATAAACTGGAAAAAAGTTGATGAGCCAGTCTTCAGAAAGGACTGAAGCCAAAACAGCCTGGGGATCTTGGGAGCAGTGATCTCTGTGGAGTGAATACGAACTACCAGTCATAGCCAGTTCCTCCTCCATTCTGTTCAAAAGCCAGTGTCCACAGAGTGAGGCCCAGCTGGTATGGCCTGAGTCTAGGTGGTGGACTTTGACTGTTAGGCAGGCCCTGTGGACCTAGTAGGAGCCTGTGAGTTCCAGTGGGCTGCTGTTACTCTAAAAGGAGACGCAGACAGCAGGCACAGACAGTAAGATTCATCTGCCCTTGCTCCTCAGGAGCAGCTGTGGAACCAAGAACAGAGACTGCAAGCCAGTGCTACTGCCTTTGAGTAAGTTTAGTTTGGTCACTGTTATTTCAGGGTCCTAAGCTTTTTGATGTTTTCTGTTGAGGACAGATCCTACTGAACAGTCTTTATTAGCAATCACTGTTCAGGAATGTGTTGGGGGGTGCATTTCTTTGCCAAGGTTTTTCTAAGGCTTTCTCTCCGTCTGGTCTGTGCACAGAAGAGGACAGGGAGGATGTTCAGAACACCCACTGGCAAAGCAGCTGACGGTGCTGTCTGCTATACAGGTGTGCTCGCATATGCCCCTGGGAAACCGTCTTTTATAAAAGCCTAATGCAGGGCTGGGATTTGTGGGTCATGGGCATCATTTGTTGAGCATTTGTGGGTCCTGGGGTTGATACTTAGCATCTGAAAAAACAAAAACAAAAATCCTAATATGGAAAATGGTTAAGAATTGATTACTAGAGCTAGACAGGAAGTTCTTGGGCTTAGACTGAGAGTGATTCAGTATCTGAGAGCCACAGGACCTCGCAGCCATGTTGTTTGTGACTCAATGACCTATGACACTAAGACAGTCAGCCATAAAGATCCACTTGAAACAGTTGCTCCAGGTTTATTGTCTCATGCTGTTGAAAGCTAAAGGGTGGACTCTTGGAGTTTGCAAAGTAGAAACAAGCTTTATTAACAATCATTATAGAAAAGTAAGAAATGGAAGAAATATGAGAAATCAAGGAAAGGTGATAGGAACTCCTGAAAGAGGAAAGGCTTTCAGGAGAGGAAGAAGCCACCGACTTCATAGTTGAGGTTTTATAGGGCTGTGGGGAAGACCGGATGAAGACCCAGGGCTGCTGTGAGGTTGGCTACTTCTCTAGGATATATGGGCGGAGCCAGCGGGGTCTGCAGGATCCACATGTGTCCCCTGGCCCCACCCGGGAGATAGTTATGCAGTCACTGTACAGGTGGTGCTCTTAGTGAGGGCGACTGAAGCCCTCTCCGTTAGCAGCTCTGTTGGTTACTGACGTCGACTGTCTACTTGTGTTAGTCACTTGGCCTGTGTTACTGCCCTCCAACCTTGCAGATGTCTCAAGTGCTGATAGTTAAACGAAGCTGAGTATCCAGTTAGGGATTAGCCTGTAGCTTTGCTGTAGCCAAGTGTTGCTTCTCACCCCAGCCACCATTTGGAGCTGCAGTCCTTCTTGGTTGACTCATGTTCAGTTCCTTGTCTGTGGGTTGCTCTGAGGCGACCTTCTGGGCAGGAGCTTCTTCTTAGAAGCCATCCTTACTTAAAATGTAGTCTGTTTTTATGATTAGCTGCATTAGAAACAAGACATATGAAAGGGTAATGGTGTTTTGCATATATTTCTCAATTGCCCTGGGGTTTGGGGTGGAAAGCTGGCCAAGAGCCCCATCTCTTACCTTCCTAGATTGGTTATCTCACACCAACTATAAGCCCATTGACTTAACTTCCTCAGTGTTGCAGACCTTGCTATGCTAACCCTTAACGATCTTTTAACAGTAGTTTCTGTTCTCACTGCAACATAGATGCATGTTTTACCATGAGCCCTTTCCCTTAGTACCTGCAGAGAGCTAGGCCCTGCATGCAGAGAGCATGGTCACTCACAAAGATACCAACATCGTGCGTGTGCATGTGCCTGTATTGAGACTCACATCTCTAGATCCTGCATATTCTGAAACCACTCTCTAGTCACACAACTGCCCCTCCCCCTATCAGTCTTGATGCACAGAACCAAGTACGTAATTTTTTTTACGTGCATTGGCATTTTGCTTGCATGTATGTCTGTGTGAGGGTCTCGGATTCCCTGGAATTGGGAGTTACAGGCAGTTGTCCCAGGTACTTACTTTACTTTTCTCTCTAATGGCAGGTACCTGCAGATGATGTGCATTGTCATTGGTATCCAGCATCTTCCAGGCTGATCCATGGTCACTTTCCGGGATGGCAACAAGGTGACTTAGCTGAGGATGACCCTGACTGAAAGGCTTCGTGAGAAGATATCTCAGGCGTTCTACAACCATGGGCTGCTCTGCGCATCCTACCCCATTCCCATCATCCTCTTCACAGGACTCTGCATCCTAGCCTGCTGGTATGTTTTCAGTTTGCCCTATGTGGTAGAAGAGTGTGGTGAGATGCTAGATCTCACTAAACCTGACTCGATGGAGACTTGGATGCTGTGTATTTTTATGTAGTGGGGACTTAATAAGGATGCTCACTGGAGCAGCATAGTAGAGAGTCTAAGGCATTTTCCCTCTAGTCATAGCAAGGGTCTGAGTACCACAAGGTAACGTGCCTTTGAGCAGCTCCTTGGACACCTTCTACAGGCTGGCTTGAAAAACTTGCTTCCTTTGTCATTTCTCCTGTTCATATACAGCCGTCTTCTGATCCCTTGTTACTTGTTGGGGCCTGCTGTGTGCCAAGGTCTGTAGTGAAAGCCGTGGATGCTCGTGTCTCTTGCCTGTCTTTCACAGGCCTCACAGAAGCCTGAAGGCTGACTGACTTTGTAAGATGAGGGGCTCATTGTAAGGTGGCCTCTTGAACCATAAGACATTTTCAGCCATGTAAAGAACCCACCTTAATGTCATTTTCTCTAGAGAAAGATGTATTTTCCCAGCTTGGGTGTGGCTCAGTGGTAGAGCTTTGCTGGTGTGCTCAAAGCTCTAGGTTCAATCACTAGCATGAAAAAAAAAAAAGTTTTCCAGATTCATTGTATAAAATGCTGTGCTATAAGTCTGGCTCTTAGACTGACCCTCCTGCTATAAATGATCCCAGAGTAAGAAAAGGTGAGTATCATTCATTGAGAGCTTCCTTCCTGGTGCCAAGTCAGGAATATAATTAAATTTCTCATTTGTCCTCACAATTTAGGAAACGGTCCAGTTATCTCTTCATTCCACAAAGGGGTAGGAGTTCAGTGACGTACCTGGTCCAAACCACTGCCTCTGTGGCCTGCCTCTCTTCATTCTGGTTCAGTGTGTATTGGTGTTTAAAATGTACAAAACTATATTGCACATTATTAAATACTTACATTGGCACATGCTGCATGGTGCAGTAGGAGTACTGTGAGGAGTGCTACTGTTTAAAAAAACAAGTAAAAAATCAAAATTCTCGGGGTTGGGGATTTAGCTCAGCGGTAGAGCACTTGCCTAGCGAGCACAAGGCCCTGGGTTCGGTCCCCAGCTCCGAAGAAAAAAAAAAAAAAAGAAAAAAAAATCAAAATTCTCTGTTAACTGATCTCTTTAGTGTTTTACTTCTCTTGGTCTTGTTTTTAGGGTCAGGCAGGTTTTGAGACATACGGTGGTATCAGAACTGTATGGAATCTTATAGGATAAGGCAGGTCCTCAGACATGGGGTACTGTCAGAACCATATGGAACATGGCCTAAGCACAGTGGGCTTTCATTGATGAGGTTTTTGGTAAGCCTAAACATTTGCTGCTGTGACAGGTCCCCAAGCCTGGGGACTCCACACCAGGAAGCACTAAGCTGTTTCCATTTGTGTGGGTCTGGAACTCTACGAGGACCAGGCTAGCCTGGACTCAATGAGACCTGCCTGCCCCTGCCGACGCCCTAGCACGGCAAGTAAAGGTGTATGCTGCCACACAGTCTCCAGGAGTGTTTTCTGAGGATGAGCTACTTCTCCATTTCTATGACAAGCTACTGGGGCATCTTTAAAAAGTGTTCCCTAGAGGGGTTGGGGATTTAGCTCAGTGGTAGAGCGCTTGCCTAGCAAGTGCAAGGCCCTGGGTTCGGTCCCCAGCTCCGAAAAAAAGAAAAACAAAGTGTTCCCTATATTTTTATTTATTCAATTTGTGTGCTTGTGTAGAAGTCAAAAGAAAACTTGTGTGCACCATGTGGATCTGATAGATGGAATCAAGTCCATCTTGTCAGCTGGTGCCCTGCCCACTGAGCCATCTCAACAGCCTTAACTGAATGTCTTTGGCATGAATAACACACAGGCTGGTACCTTCAAAAGGCTAACCGGATAGACCTTCTATAAAGTGCTAGTCTCTCTCCTCTGGAAGCACAGATCCGCTTTTGAAGACCTGGACAGTTTCTCACACTGATACTGGAGGGGGAGCTTGAGAATCAGTTCGGTGGACTGCTGGTGGTGTCTAGTTTTACAGAGCGACACACCGTCAAGCCTGTAGAACTGTGGAAGCACTCTAGGGAGTGGCGTTTGTAGTCACGGTTTCCTGGGTGCTTTACCATGTGGGATTTGGAGATCGTCTGCTTCGTCTGAGCTATGACAGAGATGCCCTTACTTCTTTCCTTTCTACCTGACACAGCTCTTGACCTAGGCATACAAACCCCTATGTCATATTCTCTTCTGGGAAGTTTTACTGTTGGAACAACTCCCGCTCTGTCAGAGCTTTGAGGAGCCCAGAGGAAGCAAAGCATGGATAGCAGCCAGCTTTTACTAATGTGTCAGATAGCCAGGCTCCATTCAAGGGCTGTTCTTTATTCCTTAGATGAGATTTGCTAGGACCCAGAGGACCTCCGCGCTTGCTCTCCCTCCTGAGAGCCAGTAGCTACCTGAGCTACAGCAATGCAGCGCTGTTTACCCCTGTTCATCACCAGGTCCCCTCGAAAGGAGCAGGGCAGGACTCCAGGGGCAGTGACTGATGAGGGCTTCCGACTACCTTTCTCTCTCCGGCTGACGAAGCAGGGATTGAAGGGCTGTGTAGACAGGAGTCAGGCTCCTCAGGCAGCGCCAGGGCCTGATTTTCTTCTCTAAGATGGTGCTGAGGCTTCAGTGGTTGAGAGCGGAGGACACTCCTCCAAATAGCCTGAGTGCTGACCTTCTAAGTGGGCGTCAGTAAACTCTCTCCTGCCTGGTTCCTAAGTGTAGAAACTGGTAACTCCCTCCTGGGAAAATCTGATGAAACTTGTAGCAAACAGACATTGTAGCAAAAGTTGTATTTATATTTCCTAGCGGTTAGGTTGCTAGGACCCAAGGGGTAGCTGAGCTCCGAGGGAGGCTCTGCCTTAGACCTTCTGTGCACTGAGGGCAGAAGGGTACAGGAGGGAGAATCCAGCTCGGAGAGGCCATGTATCCCAGCTGTAGTGGCCTGTATTTCTCAAGCGTCAAACATTTTTGTCCTTTTCTGCTCACACCTCAGGTTGTTGTTCTGTGATGGCCTTTGGGCTTACACAATGGGCTACGTAACAGCTCGCCTCTTGTCTGCTTAGACATTCATATGTTCTTTTCACAATAAGAAGAGAAAATCAGAGTAACTTAAGCCTGTCAGTGCTTATGGTTAGGTCAGCCAGAGTGGCTGAGATCAAAGTTTCAAAGCACCTTGACCTCTGCTCTAAAGCCTGGACCCTGAGGGGCCCAGTGGCAGCTCCTTAGAATGTTCCATGATAGTGCCCAGTTGAACTTTCAAAGCAAAAATCTCCTCTTCTGGTCTTGCATACAGATCCTGTTAAAATCTAAAACAACAAGGGCTCCCCAAAGCTTGTAGGAAACCACAGACTGCTTTACCACTCACAGTTTATTCCAGAAGAGGGAAAGTAGGAGAACCCTTGAGGCTTTTACTCTCCTAGTCTTATATTGTTCACACCTAGGAAGTGGGGGATGAGTTCAAAAGTGAGCTGGGTTTGTCACAGTGCTTAGGAGGCAGAGGTGGGTAGATCTAGGCCTGCATAGCAAGTTCCAGGCCAGCCAGGGCTGTGCAGTGAGACCTTGTCTCATAAATAAAAGCAAAAGGCTGAAGAGCTGACTCAGGACTCAAGAGCACTTGCTGCTCCTGCAGAGGACCCAGGCTTGATTCCCATTACTCAGATGGCTGCTCACAACCATGTGTGACTCCAGCTCCAGGGCCTCTCCTGGCCTAGTCTGTGAGCACCAGGCGGCACTCAAGCACTGCACGGACACTTATGCAGGCAAAACACTGTACATATGAAATGAATTTTAATTACTTAAAAAAATTAGATGGCTGAGAATTGGCACACACAACCTTAATCCCAGTACCACTGGACAGGGTAGCTGGCCGCTGAGACCTGACCCTGGGACGGGGGAAGAGGCTTGAGCCTGTATGTTAAGGCCACAATATTCCTCACCATTCGACCTGCCTTCATTTATAAAACAGAAGTTTCAGGTTGGGCTTCCTCTGAGACAACTTGAGTAACCTATATACAGGATGAGATGAGCATGGGGGTGGGGGCGCAGAGACAGCAGGGAAGTCATGCAGCAGCTTCGCACCCTGAGCCGCTGGGGCACCATAAACAGACCCCACAGCACTCCCCCTGGGGGCCCAGCTAGGGATTCTCCATTCCGTAAAGGGTCAGATAGGAACTATCTTAAGCTTTTCAGACACCCGTCTGTTACATTACCTTGTTTGTTTTCCAAAGTGCTATTTGTTTACTTTATATAGCCCTTTAAAAATATGAGAAAATATTATTAAAAATTATTAATTGACAGACTGCAAACCCCTCCCCCCCCAAAAAAAAACAACCAAAAAGCAGGCCATGGTAATGTGTGCCTAGTATGCATAGGGCATCAAAAACCAAATAAAAATAGGTCCTCGCTAGGTTTGACTTCTGGGCTGTACTCTTCCAACTCCTAATCTGTAAGTATTTGCAGTAGCCAGTGGTTGGGAGTTGCATCCGGTGAGCACTGGCCTCCAGCACTCATGGCCTGAGGACTGAGGCTCCCTGAGACAGTCCTCTCCAGCAGCAGTCGGACACGTTCAGGCAAAGAGGGACAAATAGTGGCCATTGAAAGTCGGGCCAGTATAGCCAGAAAGAGCAGAAAGGGTGGGTTTAGGGTTTGCCAGTCCCTGGGCTGCCTTAGGTGGCCAGATGTAGGCTCTACAGGGATAGCAGCAGAAACTTGTGGCCAACAGGGTACAGGGTATCAGTCAGGACACAGTAAGAGAGGAGGTTCGGTAAGCCACACAGAGGAGTTTGAACTTTAGTCCAAAACTGCTTATAGCTTAATGTTAAAGCACTTTCCTGCCCTATGCAAGGCCTTGCATTCAGTCTCCAGTACTGCCATGGTAGCAATGAGAGGAAACTAAGACGTTTTAGATAAACTGAAGCTGAGTGAACGCTGATTTCAGTTATTTCACCTTTAAGTCAGCAGATAGTTTCTGATGCCTGCTGTGTCTGCTGTTGAATCCCTGTTTGAAAGCATCATTCTCGGCTGGGTGTATGGTGTACTCTTTTAATCCCAACACTTGGGAGGCGGAGGCAAGCAGAGCTCTGAGTCTGAATTCAGCTGTATAGAGGGAGCCTGTCTCAACAAACAGACAGACATTGTTCTGGACTGGCAAAATGACTCCACAGGTAGTGGTGTTTGCCACCAAGTCTAAAATCCTGAATTCAATCCCCATGACACATGTGGTAGGATCCTGCAAGTTGTTCTCTGACCTGTACCTACACTACACATGCATGCGAGCGCGCGCGCACACACACACGTGTGTGCGATTTGCACAATGTTGTGTGTTAAGCAGGTCTTTCTTGGGTCTCAGTTCTTCCCTAGGTGAGACCTGTTGTCTTATACTGGTAGGAAAATGTCTGGAGCTGAGAGGAAATAGTATTTCTGGGGACCTATAGGCAGTGGCAGAGTGTGTGCTTAACACATGTGAGATAACGAAAGGTATCACTCAGGCCAGACAGACAAGGCACAGAGGCATCCTGACTGCTGGGGTGCCCAAGAGAAACTAACAGACAGACTAACAGGTTAAGGTGCCTCTGGAAGGATGACCCTGAGTCTAAGGTGACTATGAGATTGGTAACCTAAAGGACTGTGGGGGTTAGGTGACAGACAGGCACAAATGATGAATGTAGAAATCAAATTAGCAGGAAGTTGTCAGGGAAGTATGTAACATGGAGTAACATGGCCCTAATTCTCAGCTCTGAATCGTTGCACATAAACCCTCGGGTGTGGCTTTAGGTCTTCCCTACTTCCTGAGCGAGCCTCCTTCCCTCTTGCTTAACACTGTCTAAAGCCCACCTGGCCTGTTTTTGCTCTCTGACTGCAATGTAAATTTTGAGAGCAGAGATCTTGTTTGTCTTGTGCATCTCTGGGCCTTGCACAATGTCTGGCCGTAAGTTCATGCTCAAATATTTGTTGAAAGAATGACTACTGAGAAAACAAGCAGGTTGGTTGCCTATTAGTGTGACCCGTCTGCCAGGACTGCAGTCAGGAAGCCATGTCCACAAAGGAGGCAGAGGCAGACGTACAGATTGCTCTGCCAAGGAAACTTCACTCTTGCCAGGCACGCCCCTCGGTCCGCATGTCTTGGATTGTAGGAGAGCTAGAGAGGAAAGCAGATAGATCCTCATTCCCAAAGCTGCTTCCTCCTCTTCAGTCGCTTTGACACAGGTCATTCTGTGCATCCTAAGCTGACGTGGACTTTCTATGTGGCCTAGGCTGGCCTCACGTTTATGATTTGCTTCCCAAGTATTGGGATTGCAAGCATATGATATCACATTCAACCCCAAATATGCTTTCATACCGTCTTTGTTAATAGTTCCATTTAAGTAGTGCATCATTCTGAAGCTCACTGCTGGGGTTTGGAGGGGTTGGTAGCTGAATGATAACTTAGTTGTTCTTCATATTCTCTGTGAATAGAGACTTCTATTTTATTACAGACACTGGAGCTTACCTCCTACAGAGAGGTATTTATATAGCTAATGCACTTTAAATGCTTAGAATCGTTTCTGGCACAGGGCTGCAGAGATGGCTCAGCAGTCAGGGGAACACGCTGCTCTTCCAGAGGACCAAGGTTTGGTTCCCACACCCACATGGCCGCTACCGTGTGTAACTCCTGCTCCAGGGCTCTAGGGACCTCTTCTGGTTTCCGTAGGCACTTTGTGCATGTGGTGCACAGACATGCATGTTGGCAAAATACACATGTGCATAAAATAGAAATAAATGTTTAAAAATGATTTCTAGCATATATGAAGCCTCACGTATTAGGTTCATTATTATTTATCTTCCCCCTTGGGCTTCTGTCTCCATGGCCTAAAATTAAAAGTAGATGGAAAAATACATGGCTGTAAACCAAGACTCAAGAACTACAGACATCAGCATCACATAAAACAACCAAAACCACCCAGCCAGGCAGGCACGGTGCTGCACGCCTGTAAATCCCAGCATCTGGGAGGCTAAAGGACATGAGTTCAAGGCCAGCTTGGACTTCATAGGAAGATTGAGTCTCAAAACAAATAATCAGTGATTGTAATTACCTTCCTCCCTTCCTTCCTCCCTTCCTTCCTTCTTCCTTGCCTCCCTCCTTGCCTCCCTCCCTCCTTTCCTTTTCTTTCTTTCTTTCTTTCTTTCTTTCTTCCTTCCTTCCTTCCTTCCTTCCTTCCTTCCTTCCTTCCTTCCCTTTCTTTCTTTCTTTCTTTCTTTCTTTCTTTCTTTCTTTCTTTCTTTCTTTCTAGCTGTGGCAAGCAAGATAACCACTAGATTTTTTTTTTAATTACAAAATTTTTATGTTTGTCTGCATGAGTGATTACCATGTGTTTGAGTGTCAAAGGAAGCCAGAAAATCCCCCGGAATTGAAGATATGCATGAATGTGAGCCAATAATTGCTGGGAAGTGAGCTCAGATCCTCTAGAAGAGCAGAGAACATTCTTACTGTTGAGCCATTTCTCCAGTTGTCATTGCTTTCTTCTCAGTAACCTCAACTAGAGACAGCCAAGTGTCCCGTGGCAGGGAGGTAGACACAGGCGCTGTAATCTGTTTGTTCAGTGGCGTGCTCACACCTGTGATGTCGGGGGTTTTATTGTAGTGCTGGGGTAGAGTACAAGCCTTAGACATGCTAGGCCAGCACTCCACACTGACTTCCATCTCCAGCTCTAATGTGTCCATAAAGTGAGTGGCTCACTGCCAGGCATCAGTGGTGCAGACCTTTAATCCCAGCACTCGGGAGGCAGAGGCAGGCAGATCTCTGAGTTTGCGGCCAGTCTGGTCTACATAGAGTTCCAGGACAGCCAAGGCTACATAGAGAAACCCTGTCTTAAAACACAAACAAAGGGCTGGAGAGATGGCTCAGTGGTTAAAAGCACTGACTGCTCTTCCTGAGGTCCTGAGTTCAAATCCCAGCAACCACATGGTGACTCACAACCATCTGTAATGAGATTCGATGCCCTCTTCTGGTGTGTCTGAAGACAGCTACAGTGTACTCATATACAATAAATAAATCTTTAAAAAAAAAAAAAACCACAAACAAAGAATGGGTATCTGTGCATGTCCACACATATGAATATAACAGATACTAATAATATTGAACCACTTACAATAAAGTACATAATAGGATAGGTCATTTACTTTATATTATGCTCAAAAATAGGCAACGCTGGGCTGACAGGACGTCTGGTGGGTAAAGAGTGTTGCTGCCGAGCCTGACAGCTCTAGTTCAGCCCCGGGATCCACATAGTCTAAGGGATGAAAGAACCACCTTCTGCAAGCTGTCCTCTGACCTCCACACATGCCTGGAAGGTGCGCCCCTGCCCTAAATAAACAAATGACGTAAAAAAGAGAAACTGTGGTTGGCATGTGGCTGCATGGTAGACCATACACACAGAAGTACCAGTCTCAGCACCAGAAACAAAAGAAAAAGCAAAATGACTGTAGTGCTGTCTGTGGAGGCCAGCATGTGTCAGGGCTGAGGGTCTGCACATGTTCTGTAGCTTGAGCGAGGTGGTGATTAGTTACAGGAGGATGAAAACTACACCTGAGGCGTATGTGTCATGCTATATGGAAGTCGCTTCCTCTTTTGTCTGTTTCCTTGTTTTCAGGGTTCCATCTCAGTGTTTTACCACAAGAAGGCCTCAAATTTGCCATCCTCTCACACAGTTCATTTCTGAATATTAAAAAATTAAGTAAAACATGAAACAAAATAATGAAAATATACATGTATTTTATAGCTTACTGACGTGAGGCCAATCTTTTTGCATATGATGTCTCCATTAACTGCCGCACAGCACGTGTCTGTATAAGCCCCGCCCTCAGTGTGTCCTTCACAATCTTCATGATCTGCTCCTTTAAGCAGAGCAGTTCCCCAGCTGTCTAAACCAGAATTTGTATCCTCTACCCTAGTTTTGTTTTTAATCCTATGTCTGATTGATAAGACTTTGTTTTTACTGTCTTGCCTAAAGCCTCAGAAAACATCAGCCAGCCTGTTATACTAGTTGGGCTTTGTGGCTAAAATGTTTGAAAATCCTGATCTCGGTGATGTCTGAAATTCCGTGGTGAATAAAATGATGTTTTACATGGTTCTGGCAAAGGGGATGCACTTGGGATTCCAGTGGCTCCCGTGTCACCACTTCTCAGAGACTCTGCCTCTCAGATGTCCTTATTCTTTCTCTCCTTTTCCCCCTCCCAGCTACCCGCTGCTGAAGCTTCCCTTGCCTGGAACGGGACCCGTGGAATTCTCCACGCCTGTGAAGGGTTACTCGCCCCCGCCTGCGGACTCTGACCACAAACAAGGAGAGCCCAGTGAGCAGCCAGAGTGGGTAGGTGCTCAGCTTGTCACTGAGGAGAGCCAAAGCAGAGAGCTGATTGGTGGAGGCTGACTCTGCAAGTGACAGCAAGAGTGGTCAGCTTCAGACTAGTGAATTCACGTGCTTACCTGCTTCACCAAGGCCCCAGAAGTGTCTGGTTGTACACTTAATGAGTAACCTTTATTGAAAGCAAACAATGACGCAGAAGTGTGAGTGCCCTAGAAAAACGAGGACTGACCAGCTGGGCCAGGGTTCATACCCAGCCTACCACACACCATGTGCAGAGACTAGCTAACAGGCCGTCTAGTCTTTGATCTTAGGTAGTCATGAGAACAGCAGAGTATTCCCAGAGTGAGCCTAATTTTCTCAGATTAGGAAGGAATTGTTTTCAAACTTTATAATCCAGTCAGGTGGTTTTGAAAGTACAGTTGTTGGTTTTTTTTTTTAACTAGAAGGAAAGTTGGAATCCAGTTGGTTAATTTACGAGGGTCAGTACTAGGTTGGAACTCCTTGCTCCCTCAGCCCTACTGGACTGGACTGGAGTGTTGTCAGTTGATGAGCTCTGAGCGAGCATTGATATGAGAAAGTCTAGTTGAAGGCTGAGACTTGGAAACCCACTCACTGTGACTTCTGCACTTGCTACTTGAAGCTCAGAACCTTGGCCAGCTCATGTCTGAATGTGTGACCTACTGTGTAAGAGCAGTGGGCCTTGCTCCATGTCTTGTGCTCTGGCTCCGTAAGTGGGTGCCGGGCTTGCTGAGTTTCTTGAGGAAAAGCCAAGCTTGGGACAGAGCTCCTCTTCCCCACCTCTCAGGATAGCGCCTTCTATCCACTTCCTTTCTGGTTACTGCCAGCTAACTAGTTAGGCGTTTGACTCTCTAGTTGCTCAACTCTAACACCCTGGTAAGAGGGTTGTGTCACAGCTACACATTGTGTCGATGAGAAGTACACACCTGTGTTACCAGGCCTCTGCCTCTGACCGTCAGAGGATGAGTGGTTTGAAGCTGGCAGAAGCTCCTTGTGGGCTAGAGAGACGGCTCACTTGTTAGAGTTCTCTAGACACACATCAGGTGGCTCAACCACCTGCAACTCTGGCTCCATGAGATCTGATGGTCTTTGGCCCTGAGGGAGCCTTCATACATGTGGTGCACATAAATTCATACAGGCACACACATACATATATATAAACTTTTTTTATTAAAAAAGAGAAACATCGGGGTTGAGGATTTAGCTCAGTGGTAGAGCGCTTGCCCAGCAAGTGCAAGGCCCTGGGTTCAGTCTTCAGCTCCGGGGGGGGGGGGGGGGGGGGAGAAAAAAAAAACCAACAAAAAAGAGAAACATCATTTTGTCCCAGCTCAGCCATTGGCCACAATGAGTTCTTCATGATGCAAATATTTAGCCATCATTAACTGCTTAATAGAGTTCTACTAAATATTGAACTGATGATAGCTATGTCTTGGTTTGAGGCTATTTCCTGTTCAGTCAGCCCATTTGTACATGTTAGATGGCCCTGTGGGCTTCTCTTGGAACATTTCATGGGTCTTGAATGGTGACAGAAGGCAGCTATGTGGTGTGCTTAAGGTCTAAACAGTCCGAGAATTATTTAGTTCTTTCTGTTATGAGCTCCATCCCTGCGGGATGGAGGAGACTCAGAGCTTAGTGCTGTGGTCCAATTCATGGACTCAGTGGCAAGGTACCACACTCAGACTGGCTGTGTCTGATAAAAATATAAGCCCACAATAAAGTGAGAACCAATTCAGTTATAAGGGCAGAAAACAGAGCAGAGTAAGTGAAAAGTGAAAAGAAAGACTTCAGTAACTCACAGGCAGGGGTGGAAATGCCTTCTGTACTAGAGCCGGGTCCTCAGGAATCCATCTCTCGGACCTGTTCCCTTCAGATCAGCTTCAACTTTATCTTCTAACAGCGACCAGAGGAGCTTCCTCTCTGTTAGTGCAAAAGCAGACCTAGTGGATGA
The DNA here is from genome assembly GCF_021556685.1 of Rattus norvegicus. Classification (NCBI taxonomy): domain Eukaryota; kingdom Metazoa; phylum Chordata; class Mammalia; order Rodentia; family Muridae; genus Rattus; species Rattus norvegicus. The sequence continues at coordinate 118,082,313 of NC_141541.1, forward strand.
TGGACGTCCATTCCCAAAACCTATTTGCCAGGCAGCTGCTTTGTGCTGATGTCATCACCAGCCACACAGGCAGATTCTGGTGTCTGGAGAAGGAGTTAAAGGCCTGGGCGCTGGAGGGCACAGCAGCCACACCCATCCCCACCAGAGAGCTGCAGCCTCTGCCTTCCTTCTGCCCCGTTGTTGCTTTTGGAGTGCACCAGGATGACAGCTATAGGGACAGCTATGGGGACAGCTGGTGGCGCCAGTCCTTGAGATCTCACCCTGGTCGTAGCGATATGACAAAGGTTTTTAAAGTTTGAAATATATGTCAAAACTTCATGGTAGAGTTGGGGATGCGGAAGGATGGCCCAATGGTTAAGGGTGCTATTGTTCTTTTTTTTTTTTTTTTTTTTTTTTTGGTTCTTTTTTTCGGAGCTGGGGACCGAACCCAGGACCTTGCACTTGCTAGGCAAGCGCTCTACCACTGAGCTAAATCCCCAACCCCAAGTGCTATTGTTCTTGAAGATGGCCTGAGTTCCAACATCCACACCAGGTAGTGCATAACCATGTGTAACTCCAGTTCTAGGAGACAAACACCTTCGGCCTCTGCAGGCACCTCCATATACATGGAACACATAAACTCATGTATATACACACAAATTAAAACAAGGAAAAATAAAGGCTGGGTGGTGGAGGTACAGGTCTTTAATCCAGTGCCTGAGAGATAGAGGCAGGCTGAATTCCTGTGAGTTCAAGGCCAACCTGGTCTATAGAGTGAGTTTTAGTACAAGCCAAGGCACACAGAGAAACCCTGTCTCAAATGAATGAATGAATGAATGAATGAACGAATGAATGGGTGCATGCATGTATGCATGCATGCAAACAAAGATGGGGTCCAAGAACTTTCAATGCTGGGACAGTTTTTGCTTCACAATAAAGGAGAATTGAGTTATATGCATATGTTTGTAGTCTCAAATAAGTGGTAAATACTTGTAAGTCTGTCCTAAATCCACAGAATTAACTGACTAAATGGGACAATAAGCAAATCCTTGGGCAGAAAAATTCATATTTCCCTTTTCTTTTTTGTTTGTTTTGTTTTTTGAAACAAGGGTTTACTGTTGCCCAGGCTGACCCAGCCTGCTATGTAGTTGAACCTCTGATTCTTCTACATCTGCCTCTCAAGAAGGCATGGAGAACACGCAGGAAGGAGTGTTCCACAGTACCCGACTTCGCTGTTCCTTCAGTGTGTGCAGAGACTTCCTGCCACAGCACAGGCAGGGAAGGGTGTGCAGTGAAGAACTTGGTAGGCAAGGCCTCCAGAAGGTGATGGAGGTTAGAGAGGATGGCACTTGCCTCTGGGGTCTTCCAGATGAATAGGTCACCCTCGTCTACTGAGGCAGACAGCAAGCAATCCCAATTCTGGGGTCTTCCAGATGAACAGGTCACCCTCGTCTACTGAGGCAGACATCAAGCAATCTCAATTCTGGGGTCTTCCAGATGAATAGGTAGTCCAGTCTACAGCAGCAGAGTGTGGTGGGGGGCCTGTTCAACTCACTGTGGCAGGAAGCAGGGGAGGAGGCAGAGAGGTGGGAGTATGTATATGTGCTGTGCGCACACGTGTGTGTGTCTGTCTGTGTCTGCAGAGGAAGAGGCAGAGAGGCAGGAGCATGTGTGTGAAGAACATGTCAGAGCCCCACCCCCACCCTCACCCCCTCAGAGTTAGAGCTACATGCTTCCCAACCTGACTATTGGTTCTGAAAGAGCAGCACGAGCCTGAAACTACTAAGCCCTCTCTCTCTTCAGCCCCTACTACAGAGTCTAGTCATCCTTACAAGGTCCCTGGTCTGAGTTCAGTCCACTCTGTATTAGACTTAGCGTGACCTATGGCTTTGTAGAATTGGCAAGGTGCAGTTCCTTCTGGGCAGAGGGACGTGCTTACAGAGAGGAGAAACAGAACAGAAGCAGCAGACTTTCATTTCCCCGTGTGGCCTTGGGCAAATGACTGTACACTTTTGCGCCTGCGTTTCCATATTTATGAAACATGGTGATAATTATGCCTGTGTTACACATTATCCTAAGGATTAAATGGGAGAATGCAGACAGTGCAGTGCCTGGCCCACCATTAGCATTCAGCAAATGTTTGTGGCTGTCATTGTGTATGGGTCTGGCTAGCCTGAACAGAGAGGAGAAAAAGGAGGCCTGTGTGCTTGGACTCCCTGCAAGGTCACTAGGCGTACTCGCCTTAGGCCCCCTCCGCTCCCTGGTTCTTCTTCGGGAACCCTATCCTAGCTGCCTTCCACATGAGGACTCTGTGGACCTGTGTGCTTGCACTGCCTACTTCTAAGGTTATGGTCACTCATGTTTACATAAATGCCAAGGCTTTACACACCGCAGAGGCTCAGGACAAGGCAGAGAGCAGGATTATTTAAGAGGTGGCGAATGCATGTTCTGTTCTGTTCTGTTCTGTTCTGTTCTGTTCTGTTCTGTTCTGTTCTGTTCTGTTCTGTTCTGTTCTATCCACTGTAACTGAGTAAGTTGGTGGGCCCAAGTTGTTTCTGGGCTTTCGAGTTCAAATCTCTGATAGTGGAAGCCTTTCCCTTCAAGGAACTAACTCAGGGACTGGAGAGATGGCTCAGCAGTAAGAGCACTTAGACTCTCACAGGCCCAGGTTTGGATCCTAGTGCCCACATGGCCACAACTATCCAGAACTCCAGTTCCAGGGCATCCAATGTCCACTTCTGACCTCCTTGGTCGTCAGGCACATGTGTAGTGCACATATGTACATGCAGAAAAAAACATACACTTAAGCCCAGTGTGGCAGCACACACCTTTAAGCCCAGCACTTGGGAGGCAGAGGCAGGCTGAATCTCTGAGTTTAAGGCCAACCTGGTCTACAAAGCAAGTCCAGGACACCCAGGGCTCTGTTACAGGGAGAAACCCTGTCTCAAATGCCCCCTCCCACAATGACACAGTAAAAATGGTGGTAGGGAAATCAGTCTGAGTGAGCTTGTAGGGACAAGTAGGCTGAGGTGACACTGCCTGGGGTGCCTGGGTCTAGTTTTCATAATTCCAGGAGTAATGTCTTCGTTTGGATGCTTTTCTTTTTTAAATTTATTTATTATATATAAGTACACTTCAGACACACCAGAAGAGGGCATCAGACCTCATTACAGATGGTTGTGAGCCACCATGTGGTTGCTGGGAATTGAACTCAGAACCTCTGGGAGAGCAGTCAGTGCTCTAACCACTGAGCAACCTCTCCACCCCCTGGATCCTTTTCTAGATGGTTCATGAATGCAAAACACAAGGAACGGACATGACTGTACCTAGGTATTGTGGAGGAGCAGGCTTCTGGTAGGTAAAAGGGAGTGTATAACCAGAGTCCGGAGTGACCGTGTGGAGAGAGGGAGGAGAAGGGAATGGGAAGAGAAGGAAGCCAGGTGCAGCAGCAAGAAGGCAAAGGCACAGAAATAGCTGGGTTATAGGGAAGAGCCTCTGGGGGAAGGGCAGTCCCGCCTCTGGGCTGAAGAGTTGTGGAGTGGAGAATGGGCAAGGTATGCCAACCATATACCCTGTAACAGGTAGGGACTGAGGGATTCTGGGAGATTCCTGCAACCGAGTCTGCTTCGGTCCGTTAACTAGGCACCTCCGCCTAGTCCGGGTTTGTAACTTAACAGTTCACATCTGTTAATTTGCCTACCTTTCACAGGGACCTGTTTTGGGCTGGGTGGTTTATTCCCACTTGGAGACCCATCATCCATCATTCATGGCACACAGCCAGGAGGGGTGGTGCTAGGATTTGAATCTAGGTTGTTCTGTTTACTTATGAGGGGAGAAGTACATTTAAAATAGAAGATGGGCTTTGAAAGGAGAAAAGCCTGAGGGCCTCAGCACTTGATGCCTACCCTAGAGCAGCTGTCTTGATGACCTGGACTTTACTTCTTACAGAGATAGGACTGCCATGGCCCTAGTCCTCAGCAGGCCTTCGTAAGAAGCAATCTGGCAGGTACCAGAGGCAGAGAGGATTGTTCCATGCGAGGCTTCTAAGGCCAGCAGTGTATGTTTGTGGTGGGTCTGCCCCTGGACACAGAAGGTGGGCAGAGATCTCATGCTATGGACAGTGGGGGCCACTGTTCCCCGGGATCTCAGCTCTTCTCCCGTATGACTTATGCTGGGCTGAGTCTCCTGTGTCACGATTGTATGGCATTCCCTGGGCAGGTTGGCTGTAATATTTGTTCCTCGGGGTCAGGCAGCTGTGGGCTTAATCTGCTCCCCATCGGGTGTGCGACCTCAGACTCATGCCATAGTTCTCCTCGCCTTGGTTCTCTTACCTCGGTATTTAGTTGAGGGTCTTTCACAATACTGCAGTCCAGCTGCCAGCCCAGGCTTCAGGCAGCTCAGAATTCAACCCAGGGGCATGAATTTACTCCCACATGCACTCACATGGCTTACTGGTTGCAGGTTTCTTGCAAACTTCTTAGTTCCTTTGTAAGAGTCGGCTAAATATCCTTTCTAGAATGACTTACATGATGTCTTGTTTCACCTGGTGTTGGTCCCAGAAGATAGGGGATTTGTTATAGTGTTTGTAACTTAAATCAAAGATGGCTTCACTTCGGCTTGGTTCCTGTCAGAATCAGTCAGTAGGTTAAGCATTCTTTTTAGGCGGCAGGGTTGCCCAAGAACATGAGCTCCAGAAGGCCAATTGAAGGGTACCCACCACTGTCTCCCTCTACTCTGCTCTACTAAAGGGGTCTTTTGTTTGCTCAGGGGATCTGGGTTCCATGAATGCTTCTGCATCCATTGTCACTCGTGTACGCTACCATTCCTATCTGCATCCATGCATGTTTCTCACTTGAACACCAGGTAGGGAACTTAGCTAGTTAGGTAGTTAGGTAGTTAGGTAGTTAGGTAGTTAGTTAGTTTTTTCTAGACAGGCTCTCACTAGGTAGCCCTGATTGTGCTGGAACTCCCTGTAGACAGGCTGGCTTCAAACTCAGATCCCACCTTCCTCTGCCTTCCACGTGCTGGGACTTAAGGGTGTGCACCCCCACCGGCCCAAGTGAGGATTGTGAGCCCATCCCCCACGGGCCAGGCTCACTGCACAGTGGGTTGGCCACACCTCATCTCCACTCACATGTTAGTGCCTGCCTTCTCAGCAGCCTTGCTTCTCCTTCCCCACAGAATCTCTGGTACAATGGCCTGGGGCTGGAGAACTTCTGTCCTCAGAGGAGCTCTTACTGAGTATCTGTAGGAGCAATATGGAGTCCCTCAGTTAAGTCAGCGAAATGCTTTCAGGTTAGAGCCTGTGGCAGCCAGTTCCAACCAGGTGACAAAGTAGTGACAGCTTCAAGTTAGCTGTGCCTCAGAGCCCTCTCTAAGCTAGCATCATAAACAACTTCACAGCCCTACTAAGTGCCACATACCTGTGATGTCAACACTTGGAAAGCAGAGGCAGGAGGATTGCTACAAGTTCCAGGCCAGCTAGGACTAAGCCTAAAACCCCGTCTCTACCAAAATTATGACTTTGCTTTCAGGCTGTTCCTTTGAGCGCAGGAGCCTGTTGTGTGGCTTTCTCCTCATCCCCACCTGCCCTGTGGAGTCCCTAAGTAGGGCAGACTTTGGCTTGGAAGCAGCTCCTCAGCCCTCAGGCCTGGCCAGCTCCCTCTAGACTGCCTGCCTGTCTCTCTCTAGTTGCCATTGGACTTCCAGGACCTTGGTTTCATTAGACAGCCCCTCTACCTCAGGGGTACTTGGGCGTAAAGTCCAGAAGATCCAGCCAGGTTTCCCAGCTGACCCTTCCCTTGCCAGGGTTCCTTTGTGCTGTCCAGGTCTTCTTACTCTGTGTCCCTTGGTCCTCAGATGCCCTCCCTGCCTGTCTCCTACCCACCTTCCCCGTTCTCATAGCTGTGTAGCTATGGCTCACACACCGACACTTTAGGGTGTTCCATGGTGCGCCTGTCACGGGGAACTACACGTGAATGCTTCCATCCGCAGTTCGAGCTTGGTCCCAGTGATGTCAGCATCAATGTGGAAGAATTGATTATCATTCTGCCAGCAGTTTATGAGGCCACTAGCTGGCATGCTCTGGGAGTGAGACAGGCACACACCAAGTTCTTGTGAGAAAAGTGTAGCATTTAGTGAGAGACTTGAGTCTGAGACACTGTGATACCCTGTTTGGTTATGGAACTGCCCAAGCAATCCTCCTTCCTACTGCTTAGTGCTATTATTTCCGTTAAAATCCCACGTCTGTGGGTGCGAGTGGGCAGGAGACACCCAGAGGTGTTCCTGCTACCAGGCAGTGCATTCTGGTGTGGGCAGGCTGGCAGGCAAGTGCCCGAGGTGAGCTGGTGGGGAGATGGGAGGGAGAGAGAAGCAGAGCTGGAGACGTGAGGGGGGCAGGATCAGCCTGCTTCAAGTAGCCTGCCTCCCACCTAAGGCTATGGCACTGTCCTAGCAGGCCACGTCTAGGTCTATGGCCTTGCAGCAGCAGGATTCTGTGTCAGTGTCTAGGGCCCATGTTACCACCAAAGGCCATGGGGATATCCCTAGTCTGGGCTGCTGCCTGGGGCCACATTGATGTCTAAGGATTGCACAGAGTTAGCTCTGTCCCTTGTTGGCTGCAGCATTCAGGAGAGTGGCCTGCACTTTGTCTGGGCTGCACTATAGAGCTGGCCCTGGGGTATGGGTGCAGGAAAGCTGGCCCCACCCTTCGACTGAGCAAACCTGGCGAGATGGTCCCAATAACAGGGGTGCAGGAGAGCTGGAGTGCTGACCAACTCTGCTACCACCCAGACCTGGGTCTGAGAGCTGCTGGACCCTGTTAAGGGCTAGGTCCTGCAGATCCAAAGCTCCAGGATCTCCATGACACAGGGCGACAGCAGTATGCCTGGAGTCTTGGTGAGGATCCAGTATTAATCATATGGTGGAAGTCGGAGGCCTCAAACCAGCCCAATGACTCATTGCAATGAACATTTACAAGTAAAGCTGTTTGAGCAAAAGAGTGTGCTGTATGACACACCTTGATACACTGAGATCTTTTTGTTTGTCTGTTTTCTTTTGGGGGGAGGTTGTAAGGGTGGAGGGTAGATATGGAGGGATGGAGAAATGAGCGTGATTGAGGTGCATGACATGATGTCCACACAGAATCAGTAACAAGTTAGTAATAAATGTGTAGAAGGAGGGGAAACCATCTCTGGGTGGGGAGGTGGTGCACGCCCGGAATCCCAACACTCAGGAGGCAGAGGCAGAGGCAGAGGCAGGCAGAACTCTGAGTTCAAGGCCAGCCTGCTCTACAGACTGAGCTTTAGGACAGCCAGGGCTGCATAGAGAAACCCCACCTCAAACAACAATAACAAAACCCAAGCAAGCAAACCCATCCCCGCAGAGTGAGTGTCTGCTCAGGTACATTCCTGTGTGAGGTGAACACAGCTCTGGATGCAACAGGACGGGAGTTGTTATTTTCTTCAGTGAGGACTCAGGTCAGAAGCACTTCTAACACCATGGAGTTGGGAGCTAGGATTGGAAATGTGTTTGTTGTTGAGACAGTTGTGTGCCTGGCTAGCCTGGGACTTGCTGTTTGAACCAGGCTGGTCCTCAGACTTGGGACAGTCCTGCCCCTGCCTCTTAACTGTTCAGATGATATCATGTATCTCCTACCCACCCAGAAACTTGGCTCAACTTTTTATTTTTTTAAATTTTTAATTTAAAATTTAATTTCTAAAAAAGATTTACTTATTTCATGTATGTGAGTACACTGTCACCTTCTTCAGACACAGCAGAAGAGGGCATCGGATCCCATTACAGACAGTTGTGAGCCACCATGTGGCTGCTGGGAATTGAACTCAGGACCTCTGGAAGAGCAGTCGGTGCTCTTAACCACTGAGCCATCTCTCCAGCCCTGGGCTTGGTTTTGTAAAACACACTACAGAGTAATAACTCTGTGGCTCGGTGTCTGTATATCACTGAGGCAGCTACGCACCTCCTGGAGCCTGGAGTCTGGTGCAGCCAGCAGCTATGTTCTGGTAAAGGGCTAGACAGTAAATGGTTTAGGCTGGGTAGTGTGATAGACCAGACATCTCTCTTGTAGACACACATCTCTGTTGTAATGGGGCGTAATGGACAGAAACCAGAAAACACAGAAAATGAATCTGAGCTTTGTTTTGGCCTGGGAGCAAGGGATATTTTCCTGATACCTAATTAGTGTTTCCCCATAGCACATGCTCAGTGCATCCTTTCTGTCCTGTCCTATTTCTTCTACAGTATGTGGGTGCCCCCGTGGCATACATCCAGCAGATATTCGTGAAGTCATCAGTGTCTCCCTGGCACAGAAACCTTCTGGCAGTAGATGTGTTCCGGTCACCTCTGTCCCGAGCATTCCAACTGGTGGAAGAGATCCGGAACCATGTGCTGAGAGACAGGTACTCCTCTCTCGGGGACTCCCAGCTCCGAGTGTCAAAGGGAGCTCTAGTTTTTTTTCAGCCAGCTTTGCAGTTCTTGGGGTCCTTTGATGCTGCACCCTCACAACCCACAGAGTGGGTGTGGGTGAGCCTTCGTGACAGCAGGGAAGTAGCTGAGCGATAGCTGGCCCTTGGCTCCTGCCCCGTGCTCTGCTGAGGTCAGCAAGTGCTCTCTCTGCCTGGGGGACCTTCCGGTACACGCTGGCTCAACAGTCCTCACAAGGTTTTAGTTAGCTCATGACTTTGACAAGAATTTTGGTGAAGGAAAGCCGTAAATTTTCTTGCTCTCACTCTTGGCCACTAAAATGGTCTCAGGTGTTGGGTGGGGGGGGTTGCATGCTCACACACATGCCTTTTGGGGAAGAGACAGCTTTAGTGCTCCAGTGCACTCCGAGGGCTGCACAGATGCATGGTCTTCTTGATGAATACTTGGAAGCATTCCCCTCAGTGCCCTGTCACCAGGCTCCATGGAGACAGCAGGGGATAAAGCATTTGGGAGCCTGGTGACAGATGACCCCGTAAGTGCAGTGGGCTGGCAGAGACAGCAGAGGCTTCCTCCTGTCTTTGCATAGCTCAGGGACCAAGAGCCTGGAGGAAGTTTGCCTGCAGGTGACAGACCTGCTGCCAGGCCTCAGGAAACTCCGGAGCCTACTTCCCGAACATGGCTGCCTGCTGCTGTCACCTGGGAACTTCTGGCAGAATGACTGGGAAAGATTCCATGCTGACCCTGACATCATTGGAACCATCCATCAGCATGAGCCTAAAACCCTACAGACATCAGCCACACTCAAAGGTACCCTCAGCATTCAGGACCGAGTGTGGCCACTGTCTCCTTCAGTGGATGCTCTAGTGCAGGGTTGCCTCCTGAGTCTAAGAATAAGGGTAGCGAAGGGGTTCTGGGCAGCCCAGTTGCCACCGTGTATTGTAGCGGTGACTGTCACTGCTTTGTCAGTGTCTGCTTGTTTCTGCCCACAGACTTGCTGTTCGGTGTTCCTGGGAAGTACAGTGGGGTCAGCCTCTACACGAGGAAGAGGATGGTCTCATACACCATCACCCTGGTCTTCCAGCGCTACCATGCCAAGTAAGGCGCTCAGGCTCCCAAGCTCAGTGGGAGACTTGGCCTTGAGTATCTGCTTCTCTGACCAGCATGGCCCCAGGCTTCCTATTAAAATGTCTGTTCTATATACCAAAGAATTGCATCTGATCATTTGAATGAGGATGGCCCTCAGGCCTGACTAAGAACAAGGGAGCTGAGGCAGGTGTGACAACCTCCCTGGCTTGGTGTTTTCTTCTGGCCCTGGGCAGGGGTCTCCGCTGACTTCTGAGCCCCATGCAGCCTGTGTCAAGCCACTGCAGGCAGCTCTCCACAAGTGGCTAGAGCCCCTGAGGTGCCTCTGGGCCTTTGGCATCTGGAGCCATGTGATAGGTCAGGAAAGGGGGCTTGCAGCTTTGTCATCCTTCTGGAACCTGTGGAGACAGAATGATGTTGAGAGGAGCTTCCAGTCAGCTGATAGGAGGAGACCTTGCTGGGCCCCTTCAGGGACTCTTTTATCCACAGGTTTCTGAGCAGCCTCCGTGCCCGGCTCATGCTTCTGCACCCCAGCCCCAACTGCAGCCTCCGAGCAGAGAACCTGGTGCATGTGCACTTCAAAGAGGAGATTGGCATTGCCGAGCTCATCCCCCTCGTGACCACCTACATCATCCTGTTTGCCTACATCTACTTCTCCACACGTAGGTCTCAAGACGAGCTTCCCAACACCCACTTCCCGCTGTCAGACATGGCCCGGAGCCGAGAACATATCTGCCGGGCACTGGAGCTAAGGCTCCGTTCCCTATAGATTCTCAGGGCTTCTGAGGAAGAGAATTTGGGGTTAGAGCTCCCAAAGGTGTGCGTGTCCACGAGACTGGAAGCATTCATTCTTGTTGTTCTTCTGGCTAAGCAGGAGCTTTCCCTTCCCTGACCGATGGCACAGTCTATTCTTAGGAGCTGAGTTAAGAAGGGCTCCAGGGGTTGGGGGAGGTACTGCCCTGATCTGTCCCCTCTGCTCTTTAGGCAAGATCGACATGGTCAAGTCCAAGTGGGGCCTCGCCCTGGCAGCCGTGGTCACAGTGCTTAGCTCGCTGCTCATGTCTGTGGGGCTCTGCACTCTCTTCGGCCTGACGCCCACACTCAATGGCGGGTAGGTCTCACAGGGCCAGGGTGAGCCATCAGGCAGGCCCCTTGCACACACCTCTGGGCACTGTCGACCCCTGGACTAGATGTTTGTTGTTATGCAATGTCTGCCTTATTATTTTTGACACTGAAGAGTTCATTTTCCCCTCCTTAAGCATATGAATATGCCATGTCTTTCTCTATATAGAGCATGTAGTTATATGCATGTATGTGTTTGTACATATGTGTACATATACATTGTGTGCTTTTAGAATATTTATATTTGCATATGTATGGTATATGTGTATATATAGATGTTATTGTTTATATTTTTAAATCTACATGCACACTTTCATTTTTTAGATTTATTTTTGTTATTTTTAATATGTGGGGCATAGGGAACATGCAGGCAAATAGAGGTGCCTGTGGAGACCTGCAGAGAGCCCCCGGAGCTCAAGGTACAGGGGTTGTGAGCCTGGTATAGATGCTGGGAACTGAGCTTAGGTCCTCTGTAAGAGCAGTAAGCACTTTTTTTTTTTTTTTTTTATGGTTCTTTTTTTCGGAGCTGGGGACCGAACCCAGCAGTAAGCACTTTTAACTACTGAATTACCTCCGCAGCCTGACACTGCTCTCTAAGGGCTGTGTCTGGAGGTGTGCAATAAAGAAGCATACATGTCTTCCTCACTATTAAAAGAGGACTGGCAAGGTGGCTCAGTAGGTAAGGCATTTCCTGCCAAGCCTGATGACTTGAGTTCAATCCCTAGAATCTGTTTGATGGAAGGAAAAAAACCAGCTCCCACAAGTCGTCTTTTGATCTCCACATGTATCCTGAGACACCTGTGTGCATGTATGCATACATACATACATACATCATACATACATACATACATACACACATACACACATACACACATACACACATACATACATGAATATAATGAAAGTTTTTTTTTAAAAGATTTAAATCCCCAGATAGAGTAAGTGTGGAGTCCTGTTGTCAGTGTATGGGGAGGTATCGCTCCCCCCCATTCCTCACTGATGTTCCTTTCCCCTCATTCCTCAGAAAATCTTAGTGCAGAAGCCCTTCCCTATGTCTGTCCTCAGGCTTTGGGCTCTGTGGCTGCCCTGCCTGAGTTACTAATGGACTGGCCCATTGGTCGTCCCTGACCTTGACTTCTCAGGCAGTCATAGGAAAAACTAGTGCTAGATATCAGACCCAAGGCCTAGGAAGGGAGTCAGCAGCTGTGCAGAAGAGCTACTTTGTATGGCTCCTGTTGGGTTCGTGTTCTGGGCTGCTGGCTTCCTTTTCTGAGGCACTCTCAGAGCTCTGTGTGCATGGACAGGGCTCAGCCAGCAGCCAGATGCCTTATGGGACAGTTACTCCTCTCAAGACATGGCTTCTCAGTAGAGGTGGAAGGATTCAGGCTGTAGCCATCCCTCCCATTTAGATGACTATTTTGGCCTGGAGTGACAAATGTAGGCTCCATGCTTATTCTGTCAGCCATTGGAGGCTAGTGTGGGGGATCAGGAAGGCTGGGCTCTGGTAGCAGCCAGCAATGCTCTCTAGTGGGCTTTTCCCAGTTTCCCTTCTCTGCTGGGTAGAAGAGACAAGAGACATTAGCTGACCCCTTAGCAAAGCTTTGGAGTCTGCCTCAGGGCCAAAGGCTGTGTAGACAAGGAACCTTGTTGGATAAAGGTACATTAGAGAAGGTTCCTTCCCTAGGTCACAGAAGCCACTTGGCAGCCTCTATTATATATAGGCTGGAAGCCCCCACAGCTTTCCCAGGGCTCAAGCCTATAAGAACTAACCCTATGTTAGACCTGGTCGTGCTGCCATCTCTTACTGTCTCTTCCTCTGTTCCCCAGCGAGATTTTCCCATATCTGGTGGTGGTTATTGGGCTAGAGAATGTGTTGGTGCTCACCAAGTCAGTGGTATCAACTCCAGTGGACCTTGAGGTGAAGCTTCGAATTGCACAAGGTAACACTGGGTAATGGGCTGTCCCTCTTATATTTAGGCCCAACCCTCAAAATGTGTCTGTTAGGGCTGTGGTGATAGCTCGGTCAGTAGAGTGCTTGCTGCACAGACATGAGGCCCTGCGTTCAGTCTCCAGACCCATGCAAAGGCCAGGCACAGTGCAGCGCAGCTGTGATCCCAGTACTAGAGACAGATAGGTGGCCCCTCAGCTGGCCTAACCTAATCGGTGAGCCGTGGGCCAGTGAGAGACTCTGTCTCAAATACAAGGTTCCTGAAGAACAGTCCCTGGTGTGACCTCTACACATACTTGTGTACATATGCACCCACACAACCCAACAACAGCCTCTCAGAGTTAGCCTGGGTTGGCTTGGAACTTGCTATGTAGACCAGGCTGGCCTCAAACTCCTAGAGATCCGTCCATCCTTACCTCCTGAGTGCTGAGATTAAAGGTACACACCACCCTGTCCTGCTAAGAGGAAGTAGATGTCTTAGGTTCTTTATCCTAGGCCTATGTCTGTGACAGTAACCAGAAACTGACTACACTCATTCCACCTTCCTCTGATGAACTTCTGTGCTTCTAGACTCTGCCCTGGGTGTGGGGTTATAAAGAGATGAGGCAAAATCTTTTGTGTAAATAGAGTCTTGTTCATATGACAGCTATGGCAGCCTAACCCTAAGAGCGGCACGAGGACGAGTCTATTAGCTCTGCCATCGCTCTGCTGGTCAGGAGTGGATGTGGTCATAGCTAAAACAAGAAAGCACTGGGCTGTCTTCTTGGCTTTTCTTCTCATCACCCTGGTTCTCCCTTTTTCTGCTGGACCCCACCTTCCTCTGTAGCAGCTGCACCATGGTGCTGACTCCCTAGAGTCTGCCCACTGAGTGGAATGGCTGCCCAGAGGCCGGACCCCCTCTTCAGGCCTCTGTCCTTCTGAGGACTACAAGGTCAGGAGTAGACATGTCGCTCTTCCCTGCCCTTCACTGCCTCAGTACTTCGGTTTTCCCTGTGCAGGCTTAAGCAGTGAGAGCTGGTCCATCATGAAGAACGTAGCAACTGAACTGGGCATCATCCTCATTGGCTACTTCACCCTTGTGCCTGCCATCCAAGTAAGGCTTCAGGGTGGCCATATGGGGCATGTGTGTGTGTGTGTGTGTGTGTGTGTGTGTGTGTGTGTGTGTCTGTCTGTGTGTCTGTGTGTCTGTGTCTGTGTGTGTCTGTGTGTCTGTGTGGTGTGTCCTGTCATCTCATGCAGGCTTTCAATAGAATCCATGTTGCTGTGTCAGAGATCTCAAATAAGGGCAGGGGAAGAAAACTTAACTTTGAGCAAGTCCTGCTCCTTAACCAGATGTAGGATGCAAACCACCCTTTCCCATGTTAGGGCAGAATCCTCCTCTTTCAGTGCTAACTGACCAGAAAAGCACAATGAGCAAGTTGGGGCTTGTGCAGAAAGGCTCTTTAGGGAGCATGCTGGCGGCTTACAGTTCCCTTATGCCTTTCTCAAGGGACTTGAAGAGCCTAGAAAAGCACCCTCTAAGGCCACTCTGGAGCAAAGTATGCAGGCGCTGCCTTGCTCCCCAGTGAACAGCTCTCCTTACCCTACTAGTCAGCTCCCAGTCTCCAGAAAGCACAGCTGAAGAATGTTTTCCTTGGCCATTGCTCTGCCCTGCTAGTTCTGGGGACCGTGCAGCCACCATGCCTCCTGTGTGTTCACTGCAGGAGTTCTGCCTCTTTGCTGTGGTGGGCCTGGTGTCTGACTTCTTCCTCCAGATGCTGTTCTTCACCACCGTGCTGTCCATCGACATTCGCCGGATGGAGGTAAGAGTGGCTGAGTCCTGCTCGGTGCTGGTTTGTTCAGAAGGTCAGAGAGAGCATGTGGCCCCCAGACAGGCAGTGCTCCCATGCAGGCAGCCTCTGAATAACTTGGGACCCCATCTCTGTGCACTCAACAGCTAGCAGACCTGAACAAGCGGCTGCCCCCTGAGTCCTGCCTGCCCTCAGCCAAGCCTGTGGGGAGGCCAGCCCGATATGAGAGACAGCTAGCTGTACGGCCGTCCACACCACACACCATCACATTGCAACCATCTTCCTTCCGAAACCTGCGGCTTCCCAAAAGGCTGCGTGTCATCTACTTCCTGGCCCGCACTCGCCTGGCACAGCGCCTCATCATGGTACCTGTCACCCCTGTTCTGCCTTGCGAGGGATGGCATTCAGATCCCAGGGGTGGCATTGCAGAGCCTTTCTTCCTGAGCCCTCTGACAAGTAACTTCTGGCCTGCCTGAGGGGAAGTAGTCCCAGGGTCAGCAGGGGACGAGCTCTCTCTCTAGAGGGGCCCAGAACAGAGATTCTCCAGGATAAAGTCACTTTGCACGGTCAGTGTTTCCCTGGGCCCTGGTTAGTCAGCCTCCATGCAGCATGCAAGCAGCAGAGGACAGTAGAATGTCCTGGCCTGAGGTGGCAGCGTTTCTCCCAGGCACCTAAGGGACAGGGTGGGGGTAACACTGAGACCCTTTGGAAGGTTTGCAGTAGGTTAGGTACCTGGGCCCTCTGGCCAAGCTGACCAAGGAATGGTGTCAGCTTTCTGGGCCCAGCGCTGAAGAGATTGGGAAGTTCTGTCAAATTAAAGGGGTTCCAGTGGTTTCTAGCCACTGGAAAGGGAATCAGGTTGTTGCAGATGTGGTGGTAGTGAAAGAATTGGGGAGGTAAAAGAAAGTACAGATTGGGGGCCATGTCCTACCTGCACATCCAGGTCCTTCCAGTGTGCGAGCCAAGACTGCTGGGGCCTGGGGCTGCCCATTGCCCACAAGGCCCTACTGAGCACCCAACACCCCACTGCAGGCTGGTACAGTTGTCTGGATTGGCATCCTGGTATATACAGACCCGGCAGGGCTGCGCACCTACCTCGCTGCCCAGGTGACAGAACAGAGCCCACTGGGTGAGGGTTCCCTGGGGCCCATGCCTGTGCCTAGTGGAGTGCTGCCTGCCAGCCACCCGGACCCTGCCTTCTCCATCTTCCCACCTGATGCTCCTAAACTGCCAGAGAACCAGACGTTGCCAGGTGAGCTGCCTGAGCATGCCGTTCCAGCAGAGGGCGTCCAGGACAGCCGAGCCCCAGAGGTGACTTGGGGGCCCGAGGATGAGGAGCTGTGGAGGAAATTGTCCTTCCGCCACTGGCCCACACTCTTCAACTACTATAATATCACACTGGCCAAAAGGTAAGCTGAGCCGTGCCAGCTGTCATTTCTGTGGTGTCAGTTCAGCGTCCCCAGAGCACCTCCTCTACTAGGTGAGAGGAAACCAGAGGAATCCTGCATGGGGGCAGCGATTCAGGAACTAGCTAGCGGGGTTGGGGATTTAGCTCAGTGGTAGAGCGCTTGCCTAGCAAACACAAGGCCCTGGGTTCGGTCCCCAGGTCCGAAAAAATGAAAAAAAAAAAAAAAAAAAAAAAAAGGAAAGAAAGAAAGGAACTAGCTAGCGCCCCAAGCAGATACACTGGGCGGGTGGCCCCTTAGGAGTTAAAGGTTGCCTGCCCCTCTTCCCCTTGGCAGAATTAGATGCATTGATGGGTGCTAGGTTGCTAGTGCTGGAAAGTAACAAGATTGGGGTACCAGAGCTGGTTTGGGAAGGGGACAGCAGGCAGCGAGACTACACTAGGAGTGCATCCCCACTAAGGCAGGGCATCACTGCCTACTCACAGGTACATCAGCCTGCTGCCTGTCATCCCTGTCACACTACACCTGAATCCACGGGAGGCTCTGGAGGGGCGACACCCTCAGGATGGCCGCACTGCCTGGGCCCCACCAGAGCCTTTGCCTGCTGGCCTGTGGGAGACCGGACCTAAGGGGCCAGGTGGAACACAGACCCATGGCGACATTACCTTGTACAAGTAAGGCCTTGGTGAGACAAGTGGGTCAGGGTAGAGCTGGTCTTGGGGTACCCTCCGCTCATACTTTTCCTGTCCCGCACAGGGTGGCTGCACTTGGCCTGGCAGCGGGCATTGTCCTAGTGCTGCTGCTGCTCTGCCTCTACCGGGTGCTCTGCCCGCGAAACTACGGGCAGCCGGGTGGTGGTGCGGGCAGGCGGAGGCGCGGAGAGCTGCCTTGCGATGACTATGGCTACGCACCGCCTGAGACGGAGATAGTGCCGCTGGTGCTGCGAGGGCACCTCATGGTGAGTGGGGTGGGATTGGGCGGACAGAGGTCGGCGTGGCCATGGCCCTTGTCAACATAGCACCCTCACACAGGACATCGAGTGTCTGGCTAGCGATGGGATGCTCCTGGTGAGCTGCTGCCTGGCTGGCCAAGTCTGCGTGTGGGATGCACAGACCGGGGACTGCCTCACTCGCATCCCGCGCCCTGGGTAAGCGTGGGTTGGCCCAGCCTTTGCCCACTCTCGCAGGCTCTGCCCTCAGCTCTGCCCTCAGCTCATATCTTGTGCCCCTCGACCTGGCCAGGCCACGCCGGGACAGCTGCGGAGGCGGAGCTTTTGAAGCTCAGGAGAACTGGGAAAGACTGTCTGATGGGGGCAAAGCTAGCCCGGAAGAGCCTGGCGACAGCCCTCCGCTGCGACGCCGCCCTCGAGGGCCTCCACCGCCTTCCCTCTTTGGGGACCAGCCAGACCTCACCTGCTTAATCGACACCAACTTCTCAGTGCAGCCGCCCCCAGAGCCCACTCAGCCCGAGCCTCGGCACCGGGCGGGCTGTGGCCGCTCTAGAGACTCTGGTTACGACTTCAGCCGTCTGGTGCAGCGTGTGTACCAAGAGGAAGGCCTGGCTGCTGTGCACATGTCGGCCCTGCGCCCACCCTCCCCGGGACCTCCCCTGCCCCAGGCCTCTCAAGAAGAGGGGACTGCTCCCGAGAAGGGCTCCCCCCCTCTGGCCTGGGCCCCCAGCACAGCCGGTTCCATCTGGAGCTTAGAGTTGCAAGGCAGTCTCATCGTGGTTGGGCGAAGCGGCGGCCGGCTGGAGGTGGGCCGAGTGACTGCCCACACCCTAGCTGGGGGGTTCCCACGGGGAGTGGGTGCTCACAGCCTGTTTCCACAGGTGTGGGATGCCATTGAGGGCGTGCTCTGCTGCAGCAATGAGGAGATCTCCTCAGGCATCACAGCCCTTGTCTTCTTAGACAGGAGGTGAGACTTACCTGGCTGCTTGCCTCAGCCCCATGTTTCACCCAATTTGTGAGGTCAGACGACTATCTGAGGCTTGAGGCCTCTGCCTGGTGTGGGATTTGACTTATATTTACTCAGTCTCTGGTTGATAAGGATGGTTCAAGGGGTGACCACCTTAAAAATGTGAAATCTTTGTAGCAGGGCCAGGCATAGGGTAACGCAGAGTATACTGTTTTCTTTCTACCCTTCTAAGACAGCGGCTCACCATCCAAGCTAGAGAGGGGAGACTTTTGCAGGGGTTGGTGGGGTGATCTGGGGGAACTCTGGCGCTCTCCATTTTGTCCGCTGCCATCTATCTCTTCCTGCCACCACTGTGCCTGTCAGGCAGGCATCCTGCTCCACTCTCCCCCAGCCGGGCCCACTCTGTCAGGTCCCTGAGTGTGTTGGGAATCCTTCCCTATCACTTGTCCTCTAGCTTTGGGAGATACCCATGTCTCTGGCCTTTAAAGTCCCCGACGACCCCTTCCTGTGCACCGTGGAGTCCCAGATGCGGTGATGGGCAGAAGGTGTAGATCACACTGCCTTTGCTGGGACAGGATTTTAGGACGCACTGCAGATATTCCTGCCTGTCTGCAGCTCGTGCCTAGAAATTCTTGGGAACAAAGACAATCTTAGGTGGATAAAGGAAACACGTAGACTGTGTACTCAGGTTCAAGTTGACATGTCGCAGACTACAGCAGCACTCTGTGGTGGCTTCATGGCTCATCCTCACCCTGAATTCCTTTCCCTTCCTCAGAATTGACCCAGTTCCAACCCTAAAAGCTCCCTCCATTTGCTGTCCTTTCAAAGCTTATTTTAGATTTGTTCTGTTGTTCTTCCCTGTGTGTATGAATGTGCACTGTGAGCCTGTACCTGTGGAGATCAGAAGCGGGCGTCAGATCCCTGGGGTGACGTCCAGGTCACTGTGCGTTGACGTGTCAGTGCTGGTAGCTGAAACCGGCCCCCTGCAGAGCGGTGCTCTTATGACACAGACACCACATTATAGATTGTTAGCTCATTTAACTGTTACAACCGAGGTGGGGACTGTTAAGCCCCATTTTACAGAAAGGAGAGACTTAAAGAGGCTGAGTGGTAACTGGCACCCTCCAGCTCTAGCGTCTTTTTTTTTTTTTTTCTTTTCTTTTCTTTTTTTTCGGAACTGGGCAAGCGCTCTACCGCTGAGCTAAATCCCCAACCCCTCTAGCGTCTTCTTAAGGCACTTTGTGCATAGCTTGAGGCTAGAGTCTTTCATGTCCTCTTCTAGGATTGTAGCTGCTCGGCTCAACGGTTCCCTCGATTTCTTTTCCTTGGAGACCCACACTTCCCTCAGCCCCCTGCAGTTCAGAGGTCAGTGGGCCTGGGGCCAGCAGGCAATATGTATGGGTTGGGGAATATGTCTGCAGGATGCCTTTTAAGAACCTACTCACTGAGCTTGTCCTCCTTAGGGACCCCAGGGAGAGGCAGTTCTCCTTCCTCGCCTGTGTACAGCAGCAGCAACACTGTGGCCTGTCACCTGACCCACACAGTCCCCTGTGCACACCAGAAACCCATCACAGCCCTGAGAGCAGCAGCGGGGCGCCTGGTGACAGGGAGCCAAGACCATACTCTGAGAGTGTGTATTGTTGATCTCTGGGTACTGGTGAGCTGGAGGGGGTAAGGAGCAGGGGGACCAAGCTAGAGGAATCCTAGAGGAATGACAGCAAGCACTTCCTGGCTAAAGCACAGAGCACCTTGGCAAGTCCCAGAGACCAGAACCTGTCCTCCCTGTCCTAGGTCTTCCGACTGGAGGATTCGTGTTGCCTCTTTACCCTGCAGGGCCACTCGGGGGCAATCACAACTGTGTACATTGATCAGGTAAGGGACCTGTGGTGGGGCTGTGAGGTTTGCCTCCTGGAACGGTAACGGGATGGGGACACTGTTGATAAAGGCCTGTGACTGAGTTCCTTTGGGCCTCTTTCCCCAGACCATGGTATTGGCCAGTGGAGGACAAGATGGAGCCATCTGCCTGTGGGATGTACTAACAGGCAGCCGGGTCAGCCATACATTTGCTCACCGTGGAGATGTCACCTCCCTCACCTGTACCACTTCCTGTGTTATCAGTAGTGGCCTGGATGACTTCATCAACATCTGGGACCGAAGCACAGGCATCAAGCTGTACTC
The DNA here is from genome assembly GCF_021556685.1 of Rattus norvegicus. NCBI lineage: Eukaryota > Metazoa > Chordata > Mammalia > Rodentia > Muridae > Rattus > Rattus norvegicus. The sequence goes on from NC_141541.1 coordinate 118,102,177, forward strand.
CATTCAGCAGGTGAGCGGGCGGGGCATAGGGTGTTGGTGTTTGGGACTCGCACTCACATTCAAGACCTCTTCTGGCTTTGCCTCCAGGACCTGGGCTGTGGTGCAAGCTTGGGTGTCATCTCTGATAACCTTCTGGTGACCGGCGGCCAGGGATGTGTCTCCTTTTGGGACCTAAACTATGGGGACCTGTTACAGACAGTCTACTTGGGAAAGAACAGTGAAGCCCAGCCTGCCCGGCAGATTTTGGTGCTGGACAATGCTGCCATTGTCTGCAACTTTGGCAGTGAGCTCAGCCTAGTGTATGTGCCCTCTGTGCTGGAGAAACTGGACTGAAGGCAGGTCAACTGCACTATGCCTTTCCCCCATCCCAAGGTGGGGCACTGGGGATTGCAACTCTTTGGACCTAGACTGGAGGCAATAGGTAGGCATCTTTGCAGCTGACTCAGAACTGTTGTCTCCTGACTGTAATAATAAACTTTTTTTAAAAAACCACATTTACCAGGGTCCAAAGGTACTGTCATTCCACTCCCTTCTCAGAGCTATCCAAGAAATGTGGGGATTTGAACAGCAAAGGGAGAGGTGTTTTTGGCACTCCTGAGGTAACAGCAGGTGAACTCGGACACTGGCCACAGAGTAAGTTTATTATGTCAATAGCCCAGGGCTGGAAAAATGTCAGGTTCCGCAAAGGAAGGAGCAGAGCCTGACTGAGGCCTGAAGTGCATCTCCATCTGGCACAGCTGAAGGCAGCAGGGATGGGAGGTGTAGTGTAAGGACCAGACAGGCAAAGCCTTCTCAGGTCTTGTTAAGTGTCCAGAGTGGATCCAGGAGGCTGAGGGGGTCATCCGTAGGTTGGGCAGCCCTGAGACCCTGCCCGTTGTGAGCCTGCAGAAAGTTCTGCTTGCTCATCCGCTGCTTTCCCCGCAAAGAGCTGTCCAGGGAAAATGCTTCTGGAGTCAGAGAGGCCAACAGCTCCAGGGATGACGAGGGAGGCCCTAAGCTGGGGGCTTCAGGCACTGATGGCTCCTCCTCTGGCTGGGGGGGTTCAGGCAGAGGGGAAGAGGGGGGGGGAGGCGAGGAAGGTGGGGCAGGGGTGGGCTCTGGAAGGCTAGCTGGTGGAAGACCTGGGGGCTCTACAAGGCTGGGAAGGCTGGCAGCGGGGGAATCCAGGCCACCCAGGGGCCGGATGCTGAGCTTGGCAATGGTAGCCTGAATGGAGCTGATGGGCACGTCTCCACCAAGGACCAGATCCTGGGAGTCCTGAGGAAGGTGGCTCTGAGAAGGGAGAGCTAGTAAGAAGGGTGTCACCAGGTCGTGACCATCCCAGTGGCCCTCAAGAAACTGCCCTCACCTTCTGGCTGACGCTCATGCTGGCCACAGGCTTGCCAGGAGGCGGCACGCCGTGGCGCTGCAGGACCTGCTCCACATGTCGCACCAATGCCTCGTGGCAGAACTTGAGGTGCAGCTAGAGAGACATTTGGTCTAATCAGCTGGGCGGAGCCATCTCAGCAAGGGCAAGCGGGACCCAGCTCCACCCACTCCGCCCACTTACTTTCTCCTGCAGCATGTGTTTCCTCTGCTGCCGCATCCGCCTCACCAGCTGAGGCAACTCAGGAATCCCACTCCCAGCCTCTACCTCCTGCACGGCGGCATACAGCAACGCAAAGGCTCCTGTGCGGCCCACCCCCGAGCTGTGACAAGAAAGGAGTATAAGGCCAGGCTAAGAGCCCGCAGGACACAGCCTCATGCTGGTAGCTGAAGGCTCCCTACCTGCAGTGTACGACAATAGGTGTGTGCAGGGGTCGCTGGTGCAAATAATGTGCGTGCACCTCCTGGATGAAGCGCAGCAGATTGCCAGGGCTGTCTGGCAGGCCTCTGCAGGGAAAAGCAGGTATGAACCCGGCCTGATGTGAGGCCTTCACCCTTAAGCACCCAAGGAGTTTGTCCTTGACCCCACCACCCAGAGCCATGAACGCACAACTCAGGCCAAGTAGGGAAGTGTAGGTGCACGAGAGAGCGCTTGAGGCTCTGATCCCGGAACTGCAGGCTCAGCACTCGCTCCACATGGGTATCAGTAGTACGAACACTGCTCAGGGCCACGCTCAGGGCCCCGTGCACCATGGGCTGGCCCCTCTCAATGGGGAAGTAGCGGGCCACCTTTTGCTGAAGAGTAGACAAGACAATTCAGGCTAGCTCTCCTGGACTCCCGGCCTCCCCACTCCATGATTCCCTCCTGGTTCCCATCTAGGCTCTTACCTTTTCCATCTCAGCCTCAGACACCAGCATGACAATGACGGACACTTTCTGTTCATGCACCATGAGCCAGAAATCTGCAGCTGTGCCAGGCAGCGGAGCCTGGGTGGCCACTAAGGGTGGACAGTATGGCGAGAGCCCCTCCACACAGCTAGCATTGATGTAGTCGTCTTTGCCTGAGCGCAGCACCACACGGTTACTGTCATACGGCATGACGTCCTGGTGCCGGTTCTTCAGGGAGTAGCAGCGGGCAATGGCAATGGATCGGCCTCGGGCATCGTGTTCCTGGGCCTCCTGCAACTCTCTCCAGACAGCATCCAGTGCTCCTGCATCCCCCAGCTGGCCCCGAAAGCTCTCCAGCTCCTGCTGCAACTTCTGCAGCCTCTCAGGATGTTCATAGGGGTCCTGCTCAATTAGCCGCAGGGCCTGTGGCCGTCGGCCCTCCGCTGCATCTACCTTGGTAGGCTGCAGCAAGGGCTGCCCGCCCCCAGGAGGCTGAGTCCCTCCATGCTGGCTCTCAGGGCTGGAAGACAGCAGGTCTGCAGCTGCAGCACCTCGGCGCAAACATGGTGGTGGCTCTGCTGTTGGGGGTCTTGAAGGTACTGGGCCAGGCCCTGGCGATGGGGCAGGTGAAGGCACCAAGTGGGGACTAGGGGCAGGCTGATTGGCTGGTGGGGGACCTCGAATGGAGACAGGGGTTGCCTGAGGACCCAGGGGCCTAGGGGAAGGGGCAGGGCCATATGCCAGGGTGGGGTGAGGATGAGGAGGCCCAGGGCTCGGGAAAGGCAGAGCCCCTGAGTGTGGGGGAAGAGTGTCTGGAGGTGGGCCTGGGTAGAGCTGGGTGTGCCGGGTGGGTGGTGGCTGTCCCAAAACACCAGGCTGAGGAGTAAAAGGGTAGGGGGGTGGTGGTGTGAGAATCCCTGGGGCCTGAGATGGGAAGAGATGTGGATGCTGGAATGGAAGGGGCTGTTGTGTGGGTTGTGGCCCAAATACTGGCCGTTGGGGCTGGGGCTGGGGCTGGGGCTGGGGCTGGGGCTGGGGCTGGGGCTGGGGCTGAGGCGGAGGCTGGGGCTGGGGCTGGGGCTGGGGCTGGGGCTGAAGCTGAGGTGGGGGCTGGGGCCCAATCCTGGGGGCTGGAAAACTGGTAGGGATCCCAGGAGGAAAGTGATGCTGTGGTAGAGGGCCTGTGAGGTGCTGCTTGGTCCCTATAGAATAAGTATAGGGTGTGGGCAGAGGCTGCGGCTGGGGAACAGATTGGGGTACAGGCTGAGGCACTGGAAAGCAAGGCTGGGGAGGAGCTGGGGCAGGGCCTGGCCGTGGTGCCATGTGGCTAGAGATAGGGGCTTGGACACTATCTACTGTGGTGGTAGCTGGCCGGACTGCCATGGCTAACTCAGGTCCTGAGAACTGGGGTGGTGGAGCAGAGGGAAGACCTACGACTGGTTGGGGTGGCCCTACCCCTGCATAGGGACTGCTTACAATTCCATGCTGGGGAGAGGATCTGGGTACAAGGCCCAACTCCGATGTATAGACAGGGGCTGGGTAGAGGACAGGTCCAGGGGCCATGGGCACTGCAGCCCTAGGCTGCATCAGCTGAGTGGGGCCTGAGTAGGTTCCAGGTGGTAAGGGTCCTGAGAGATAGTGGGTTGCTGGGCCTGTGGAACCAGGGAAGGGGCCAGGAGAAAAGTGGAGAGGGGCAGCAGTTCCTAGGAATGGGTCAGGCAGCCGTGGGCCAGCCATCATGTCAGGGGGCAGGCTGCGCAGCTCCTCGGGTTGGTCTCCAGCCTCTGCGGCCTCTCCCTCCTCACGGCGGGACAGCAATGGCTTTGGGGCTGTGGGCCGAGGTGGTGGTGCCTTCTTCTTCAGCTCCCTAAGGGGCAGGCAGGGGAAGTAAGGCCAACCTCTACGAGCCAGGCTGGCCTGGGCACAATCTGCAACGAAGCCTAAAGCCCACACCTACCTGTCCAGGAGTTGCTGGCGAGCGGCCTCTTGGGCACGGCAGAGAGACTGTGCCCGTTCCAGCAGGGCGGCTACCTTGCTTTCCAAGTCTGCATAGAAGTCCTTGCCCTCCTGGGACTTCTTCATCAGGTCCTCATAGGCTTCATAGGATGCAACCAGGGTCTGTAGTGTGGAGTTCCACCTTGGTGGGCAAAACAGAAGCCAGACTGAGGCGAGCTATAGGGACAGAGCTCTGCCTGGGGCGGGGCAAGAACAAAGGCAGGGACTGACTTTTGGTCCAGTTCACTAAGCACCCGCCGCACTGCTGCATACTGCACGTTGGCCTCGGTCAGTGCCCGGAGGACATTGTCCTGGGCAGCCAGGTTCTGCTCCAGGTACACCTTCAGCTGGTCATACTTCTTCAGCTGTTCCTCAAACAGTTTCTGAGGGAAGATGGGGACACCACCACCTAAGGAGAAGCCCAGAGACAGAGCCCCTTCTCCCTGCTCCACCAACCCACCTTCATCTCTGAGTGGTCAGTGGTGACCAGGGAGGCAGTGATGTCATCCTTCTGGATCAGCTCTCGGAGCTGCTGTTCCAGGGACACGCGCTGGTCCCGCATCTCCTGCACCTTGGCTAGGATGCGCTTTAGGTTCTGCAGCACAGCCTTGTCCTCTGAGGGCAGCAGCAGTCAGTGAGGTCAAAGACACTCTAGCTCCAAGCCTTTCCCCACAGCAGTGGGCGGGGCTTACCTGGGGTGAGGGCTGGTGTGGGTAGGGCAGCGCGCACCTGGTCCAGTGGTCCACTGAGCAGGCGCAAGTTACCAACGTGCAGATTCATAGCACGATGCAGCTCACTGTTGGTGAAGGAAGCCTTTTCATGCACTTCCGTGTACTTGGCCCATTCTCGCCTCACCTCTCCGAGCTCAGCCTTGGTAACAGAAGGGCCAGGGCCAGCCCCAGCCTGGCCCAAGGTCTCCTGCAATTTCTGCTCTTGCAGCTCATCTTCCTCCAGTAGATCCCGGATGTCCTTCAGGGAGGCCTCCACATCCGTGAACACCCCGGACAGCACTGAGGGAGGGTATTGAGGGTAGACATTAAGGCAGGCAGCCCAGGCACCACTCTGCCTTCTGCCCACAAGACACAGAAATGCCCACTCAGGTCAGAACCTGTTTCCCAGCACTCGATAAACTCCACACACACAGGAAGTAATCCACAGGGGCATCTGGGTGGACCGGGGCTTTGGCGGCATCCTCCGTGGGGGAGGCCATGGCAGATGGCTTGTAGGCTACCTGTGCATCTGTCTGCTGTATGCTCTGCTCACCCTGCATAGACTGGACAAGGTTCTTGACAGTGTCAGGCCGGACACTGAGTGCTGCACACTTCTCCATGAGCTGGGGTGGGATATGGTTGTAGGCATCCAAGTTGTCCACTGTGTCAGGGTCAAGCTGCATGGAGTCCATGAACTGACTAAGGAAGGAGGACATGACAACACCATCAGATGGATGCTGGGCTGACCCAACTTATTCCACATAAAGAGCTCGCTAGGTTGATCCCCTCCGCTGACACTAGACTGAAGACCTAGCAGGGAAAGACACGTGATCTTTAACTAATCTAATACCACATGGCCTGATAGGCTGTGCCCAGGCACTGGTAGAATTGTTGCCTACACAGCACGTTAACACCTACAGTTTACACCTAGACTCTGGGCAGGGAGGTAGAAAGCCACTTGTCCCGCACTTACTCTAGGACTTCATTCTTATCTTCAATCTTGGCCAGCATTTCCCGAAGTAGCTTGGCCTTCTCCTCACTGTGGAACAAAGACAGCAGTTGTAGAGACCTGCATTCCTGAGGACCCCAAGACCCTCTGTGCCAAGGAAAAGGCCAGTCCCTGCTACACACCTGTACAGTGATGAGGCCTCATGGGCAGCCATGGGTACCAACTTGGCAAAGATATCAGGACCTGTAACAGCTGGGTCTGTGGGGTTTACTGGCAAGGGCTTCACCAAGGGGGCTCCTAAGAGCAGGGAGCGGGACAGAGATCAGGCCCACGTGAACCCAAGGCAGCCTCCTCCCCGTTCTATCTTCTGCCAGCCCACTCCTCGGCTTCCCCTCAGGTCAGACCTTTCACAGGCTGAAGGGTATCCAGTGCTGGCACAGCCTCATGGTAGATAAAGTCATTGTCCTTCTTGGCAGAATTGTACCTGGGAGTCAGAATGGGGAGGGGACGTAATGATTACCCAGGACCCACAAGCTAGATTCTCAGGCAGGCCATTGCTCTCTGGCACTGCTGGCTTCCTCCCAAGAATGCAAGGATATATTTTTTTTTTTTTTGGTTCTTTTTTTTTCGGAGCTGGGGACCGAACCCAGGGCCTTGCGCTTCCTAGGTAAGCGCTCTACCACTGAGCTAAATCCCCAGCCCCAAGGATATTTAAGAAAGAACCCAACTACCCTAGTCCCACACACTCACTTTCCCCCAATGACATCCATAGCAAAACGAAGTGCATCTTGCACAGTGTCGGGCTGGCCCTGTGGAGTAGGGATGAGAGATCTGTCAGGTCAGCCAGCTCTGCCTTCATGGCTCTGAAGGGCAGCCACATGTGTTTAGCTTTACCTTGGCCAACTTGATGGCTTCATTAAGCTTGTCCAGGGCACTCTGGAAGTAGGCCACCTGTGGAGGGCAAAACCTGATCTGTCCTTCCCTGCTTGGACCCAGGTGTCCCATGTCCCCACTTTGTCCTACCTGATGATTCCATCACTGACCATAAGACCAGCAATCAAATAGCAGATGCCAGCCAAGCCAACAGTCCCCCAAACAGCACACTGTAGCTTACACCTCCAGAGAGCCAGGGGTGCCCACCATGCCTCCTGAGACCCCTAGGAACGAGGGCTGCAAGGTGGTGATGGCCTGGCACATGGTGTGGGGCAGAAGACCAGGGGCCAAGGGTGGGGCAGAGAGGACCAGATCCAAGACGATATAAAGACAGAATCCTAAAAGCCCAGAATATAACCTCAGTGCCCCACCCACCCACAGTTCACTTACCCGTTCCCCAAATTTCTGTTGCTCCTCAGCCTGCTTCCCCATGTGGAGCTGGGAAAGAGGAACAGGCATCATGACTTGTCTCCTAAGCTACAGCCGTCTGGCTCACTCCACACCCAGCAACCCCTCACCATACATGAGCCACAGCCGCGAAGTAGTAGATCTTCATCTGGACGAGTTTCTTCCAGTCCTTCTGGATGCGGCCCAGCAGGGACGCAGTGTCAGGGTTCTCCAAGGCCCGGCATGCCTCCTTATAGTAATCGACCACCTAGGAGTTGGGATGAGTCCAGTCATCAAGGACCAGGGGCAAAGCAAATTGCTCATCCTCAGTCCTCTTCCTACCTGTGCACTGATGCGGGCCACTAGGAAGCTCTTCCGGTTGTCCAACATGGACTTCTCCAACAGGCACTCCTGAGCCTGGCCCTGGAGCAATAAGTGCAGGTCACCTCAAGGTCTTCCTTCCAGGGAGCCAAGAGGCAGGCCAAAACATCCCCTGTCCTCCAGTCTCCCTAACCCCCAAAATTAACACCCTGGGCCCGATCTTCCTGAGACTCAAAAGACCCCAACACCAAGGCCTCCTTCCTGTCTGTCCCTTACTTCCTGCACATGGCTGGCCCAGGATCTAGATTGAACTGCCTCCTCCCTTAGTCATTTCTTTTCCAATTCAACCTAAAATTAGCGGCGGTGGCTCATGATTAACCCCAAAAAGACAGGCAGGAGGACTGGCCATGAATTTGAAGCCAATATGGGTTACGCAGCAGGTTTCAGACCAGCCTGAACTACAGAATACGACCCTATCTCAAAACAGACACAAAGGCGATCCGGCTCCGGGACGCCTCCTGCTCACTGACCAGCATGAGGTTGACGTTGAGAGTGAGGATCTGGCGACTCATGTCCACACTGAAGGCCTGTGGGAAGTGTTCACGCAAGTAGGCAAAGGCGCCTGCTGCGCACTGGAAGTGGGTGCAGGAGACTTTCATGCCCTGAGAGGGGAGAGGTAAAAGATGGCCACTCCCATAAGGCAGAAGCATTCAAACTCTGGCAGCTGAGGGTACTCAGAGCCCTCCACAGCACATCCACACGCCCACACTGGCCCAATTCTCACCTCCTCAGACACCCTCTTGTCCATAGCCCCCAGCATGGAGTGCAGTGCACCTAGGGAGGCAGGGGACGTTCTGTTAGGAGAGCCTGACTGGAGCCGAGAGGCACTGCAGCCATCCAGTCAGAGATACAGGTCTGGGACCTGGGCAGGCAGTGCAAGGATTCCCAAGGAAGAACAATCACAAACCTAGCCAAATCCTTTCTCCTGTTGTGTACCTGGCTGGAGGTAAGGGAGGGAAGAGCCCCCTTTCTTTCCTCAGCACAGCTGACTTGAAGGGCAGTCTAAGGCCAACTTTGGCCTCCCTTCTCAGCAATCTGAGGCCATGAATTGGGGAGTGGGGTTGATACTATCCAGGCAGAGAGGCCATGACTCCGTTGGAATAAATACACAGTGACAACTTGTGTGATAGTCAGCCCAGCAGAGTAGTCCTTTAAACAGTGACTTCCCAGGGCTCCAGAAAAGGGCAAAAGTGTGCAGCTGTGGTGGAGGTGGGGGAGGGGTTAGAACCCAGGCATCTTCTTTTCATCCACCCATACATAGCCTTTCTGGCCATCTGACCTAATGAACTGAGACCCTGGGCTGGCAGGGCTTGGAGGGGACCATGGAAGGACCAAGCAGCTCACCAAGGTTGTAGAGAATACAGGCCTGCTCGTACTTGATGTCTTCATGGGCCACAGACTTGCCCGAGAAGATCTCAGTCCTGCAGACATGCCAACCGTCTCAGTCATACAGACGTAGGAGCTGGCCTGGGCCCAAGGGCCAGGGGAGGGGACCAACCACCCCAGTATGAGATAGGGGTCTATGGGGATCACACTAACCCACTCCCCAACTTGTACAGCAAGGAGAGGAGAGGGGAAGGATCAAGCCTATCACCCAGGCATCCCCACTGTCAAGTCCTAAGCTCTCACCAGGTGATGGCGACTGCAGCCTCCTGGCCTGAGCCCATGGGCACCCGACTCTGTAGGTAGTGTAGCTGGCCAAGGTACTTTCGAAGGACACTGCAGCCCTCAAAGTCCCGGGCAACACGAATAGCGTTCTGGAAAGCAGGATGGAAGAAAAAGGGTCACCATCATTAGAATTCCAAAGAAAGTCCTCTCTATGCCCAGTTATTGGATATACCCTCCTGGCAGCCAACGCTGGCAGACTGGGTCTGTCCCATATTTCTAGAAGACACTCTGCAGTGTGCTTTAAATTTTTTATTATATTTAACTTTTTACTTTAAAAATATTTATGTGTATAGGTGTTTTGCCTGCATGTATGTGCACCATGTGCATGCCTGGTGTCTGTGGAGGCCAGTAGAGGGACCTGGCTAAGCAGCCAATGTGGGTGCTGGGAATTGAAACTGAGTCCTCTAGAAGAGCAGCCAGTGCTCTCAAGCGCTGAGACACTGCTCCAACCTGATCCACAGTTCTTCACCTAAAACTTTATAGTGAGAGACATCCAGGACGGCGGGGCATGATGGTGTACAACTGTATCCCGGAACCAGGAGGCAGAGAAAGGAGGAGCAGTCATTTAAGGCCATTGTTGGCTACAAAGCAAGTCTGAAATCACCATGAGTTACATGAGACTCCGCATCAAAAAGTGATGTGTGGGAGGGCGGACATACAAGACCAAAAAAAAAAAAAAAAAAAAAAAAAAAAAAACCCAAAAAACAATCCCTGAGTGTGCATACAAAAGCATTTCTCACAGCACTGTCAGATTAAAAACTGGATGTCACAAGACTTTCCATTAAAGAAGACTGTTTACACGAATTATGTCAAGGTTTCTCACACAAGAAGACAGTCTACAGCTAAACTAAAGACAGAGGTTGCTATGGATACACTAAGATCTCAATGACAAGCTGCTAGGAAAAAACCCAGATGAATACGGTGTGACCTTATTCCTGTAACAGCATGTGATATACAAATACTACCCAAGTATTTTCTCTGTGTGTAGTTAACATGTACACACGTATATGCAGATGCATGTGCTGGAGACTGACATCAGGTCTCTCCCGAGGGCACTCGCCACCTTGGCTTTTGGAACAGGGTCTCTCAGGAAACCCAGAGCTCTCCAGACTGGCTACTCATCTCCACTCCCCACCCTTCACCCCATGCTAAGCACGAGGGTTACAAATGCGCATGACCACACCTAGTATTTTATATGGATTTGGGGATCCAAACTCATGCTTGTGTGCTTGGCACTGTACCAAACCAGCCCCAGTTTATCTTCCTTTAAATATATACCTATAAGCAACAGAAACCAGTGCTGGCTGATTTTAAATGAAAACCAAGTATTGTGTATATTTGTTTAGAGTTTTATGTTTTACTGACCATCGTGACATCTTTTAACCTAGCACTCAGGAGACAGAGGCAGACAGAGCTCTGTGAGTTCAAGACCAGCCTGGTTTACAGAGTGAGTTCCAGGCTGACTAGGGCTGCACAGTGAGACTTTATCTTTAAAGGGGGGATGGGGTCACTGTGTAGTCTTGCTCACCATGTAGTCTGCAGCTCACTAGTAGACCAGGCTGGCCTTGAACTTGAAGTCACAGTGATCTGCCTGCCTCTGCTTCAGTTTTATTTTTCAGTTATGTGTATTCCCGTGTTGCTGTGTGGGGGTGTACATGTGCGTGCAGTTGCCCTCCAAGTCAAAAAGGGCATCAGTTCCTCCAGAGCTGGAATTACAGCTGATTCGGGTGCTGAGAACCAAGTCAGGTCCTTCGGAAGCAGTGTGAACTCCACCACTGAACCGTCTTTCCAGGTCCAGTAAGTGTCTAAAATGAGAGTTGCCATGGACATCTGTAATCCCAGTATCCTCAGTAGCCCAGGTTAGCCTACAGCTCATACCACTAAGGATGACCTTGACCTCTTTTTTTTGGTTGTTTGTTTTTGTTTTTGAAGTCAGGGTTTTGGGCTGTAGAGATGGCTCAGTGGTTAAGAGCACTGACTGCTCTTCCAGAGGTCGTGAGTTCAAATCCCACCAACCACATGGTGGCTCACAGCCATCTGTAATGGGATCTGATGCCCTCTTCTGGTGTGTCTGAAGACAGCGACAGTGTACTTATATATAATAAATAAATAAATCTTAAAAAAAAAAAAAAAAGAAGACAGGGTTTCTTTGTAGCTTGGCTATTCTGGAACTCAGCGTAGACCAGACTAGCCTAGAATTCAGAGATCTGCCTGCCTCTGCCTCCCTAGTGCTAGGATTAAAGACCCGTGCTACCACTGTGCTGTCTGTTTTTGACGTGGGTTGGAAAAAGGGTGCCACTGCGGCCGAGGCTCACTCAGCAGTCTTGCCTCTGCCTCCTGAACCTGGACTCAGAAGTGTGCACCGTCATGCTTGACCTCAAGTGTTTCTTTCCCAGGTTTTCTCTGGTATTACAAATGCCAACATCATCACTGTTTATTCAGACCCACTCTTAGGAAAACAAGAGCAGCTGGGATGGATGGTGGGCTACATCTTTATCTGAGCACTCGGAGCCGGAACTACTGAAAGAGACACATTTCAAATAACAACAACAAACAAAGACTGTAAGAGCTACTGAGACACAGCCCTGAAACGCTCGGTGTCAAGCCTGACGACCTGAGTTCCATCCTAGAACAGACTTTGCAAGTCGTCCTGTGATTGCCACATAAATGTTTCCTCCTCTTGCAAACATGGCCCCCTTTCCCTCTTAAATATATATAAACACAATAATTTAAACAGGGTATCATGAGATTTCATTCACTCTAATAACCAAGATTGCTACTAAGTGAGTAATGACCAGGTAGAATCCAGTGTGGAAGCACTAAACAGAGCAAAAAATTAACAGTCTAGGTGGGTAAGATAGTGCGTGCGGAATGCCATAAGATTTAATTATTCTATTCAGAACTGCAAGCAACTTCCAGCTTCTAAATTACTTATTCTGGAATTTTCCATTTAGTATTCTAGAATACAAGTGACTGAGAGTAAATAAAGTAAATGTAATTAACATTTTTAAAATAAACAACAACAATGATAAGATCCTTAAGTCTACACATAAAGGCACATACCCACAGTCCCAGCACTTGGAAGAGAGAGGCAGCGGATCTCTGTGAGTCTGAAAATTAGCATGGTCTACACAGGACAGCCAGTGCCACGCTGAGAAAAGCAGTCTCAAACAAAGAACAATGGAGTGTGTGGATACCCAGATGGTAGAATGCTTGCCTGGCACACACGAAGCCTTGGGCCTGACCCCCAGTACCACAGAACCAGGTGGTGCACGCCGGTCATCTCAGCACTTAAGATGAGGAAGTGGGAAGGTCAAAACCTCAAGATCATCCTTAGCTGCTACAGAGCTAGTCTAGGTCTCTGTGGTACATGAGACTGCGTCTCAAAAACAGACCAGCTTAGCAGGGAACACTCGCCGCCAAGCCTGAAGACACGAGTTCAGTCCCTAGTACAGCAAAGTAACTAAGAGTTAAGCATAAAGAGACAATGGCTGCAGCCCTAGAACATCTGGGACAGAAGCAAGACCAGCCTGAGCTACACTGAGGTCCTATGCAAAAGAAAGCAAAATAAACTCCCTTTCATTTTGGTGCTTTTATAGACAGACAACCAACCTTAAATCCAAATATGACCACAGTAGAACGTAGAGCTGTGTTTGTTGTTTCTTTAAAACCTCTTTAGCAAACCAATTAAATTTGGCCAAAAATAAAAATACCTTCTCCTACCTGTCTGAGTAACTCCAGCTTCTTTAGTTCCTCATTGTAGGCTTCCGGGTTCTCCCCATAATTCTTCAGGACAAACTAGAGGGAGAAAACAAACCAAACCAAAACTGTAAGCAGAATGACCTGCAGACTGGTGAGCCTGAGGCGGCACAGACACGGATTCTGACAGCCTGCTCTTCCTCTGTCCCATGAGAATGAAGACTGAGCGTCCTGCGCAAACCCTCAACAGGACCCTCAGTGCCTTAGCCTTCTCCACAGACACCAGCATTCTACCAGTTCAGGGAGCAGGCTGAGTAGGCCCTATGAAGATCCTCAAAAACTCATTCAAGCTAAAACCTCATTCAAGGATCTTCTCTGCTAGAGTCACAACTGTACCCCTAAACTCAATTACAAATAGGCAAAGGGCACCAAATCAGAGCAAGAGAGCAAACCCTTCCCACCAGCCCCTCCTGGCACCAATGAGGAAAATGCTCCACACTTCCCTCCACTCAAGAAAAGCCAGAGGGGGTGTGATGAGAAATGAGCCAGCATGGAGTGGGGTGTCACCCAAAAACAGCAGGGCTAGAGAGATGGTTCAGCAGGTCAGAGATCAGGCTGATCTTCCGGAGGATATGGGTTCCATTCCCACACCCACAGGGCAGTTCACAACTATCTGTAATTTCTGTTCCAGAGGACCCAGTAGTCTCTGCGGGCCTTCCTCACACAGAGGCACATGCAGGCAAAATACTTGTACACATAAATAAAAAATTAATAAAAGCAATATAATAATAATAATAATAACAACAACAACAACAATAATAAACAGACAGCAGGGCTGGGGAGGTTCAGCAGGTAAAGGGCTCCCCTGTCTCCCATGAAGGCCTGTGTTTGGTCCTGAGTGCATCATAACAGTCATGGCGGTTCACACTTGTGATCCCAGCACCCAGGATGGAGAGAGATCCGTTTCTCCTCATACAGTGCTGGTGGGAATATAAATGAGTGTAGCCACTGTAGGAGTAAGCATTAATCTCAGGCAACCAACATGGTGGCCCACGAACGTCTACTACTCCAATTCCAGAAGATCAATGTCTTCTCACCTCGAAAGGCACTAGACACACGTGGTGCACAGATATGCATACAGACAAAACATTCATAAACATGAAGTAAAAATTAGTCTTAAAACATATAGCAACTAAAACTAGGCACAGCAAGTTGGTTTAGTGGGAGACATCAGGTCCTTGTCATAGAAGCCCAGCTGACCCAAGCTCAATCCCCAGAACACAAAGGTGGCAGGCAAGGGAGGATGGACACAGGCTGCCTGCCCTCCAGGCAGGAACCTGGAGGCAGCACTGAACGCAGAGGCCACGGAGGAAGGAGTGCTGCTTACTAACTAGATGCCCCACGCTTGCTCTGCCTGCTTTCTTTTCCTTCCCTCCAACAAAACTGGATAAACTGGGTTGTATCCAGGAGCCATGGCCTGTAGCCTTGTTGTGGATCTGGGCCTGATTTTTCATTGCTTTTACATTTAAAAGGGGTTGACATCGGCTGCTCCACCTGCTTCACAGATCTGTCATAAAGAAGAGATCAAGTTCCTAAAGAGAGAGAGACGCTCAGCTGAAGAAGACGCACTTCTTTGTGGTATGGTAAGACCTGTACTAAGACTCAGAACCGTGAGCTCTTCTCATCCGCTGAGTTGTTAATCTTTTCAAAGCTGTAAGATTCCCTATCACAGCTGGTTGTGGTAGTACACGCCTTTAGTCCAGCACTAGCGAGGCAGAGGCAGAGGCAGAGGCAGAGAGGCAGAGAGAGGCAGAGAGAGGCAGAGAGGCAGAGAGAGGCAGAGAGGCAGAGAGGCAGAGAGGCAGAGAGGCAGAGAGAGGCAGAGAGGCAGAGAGGCAGAGAGGCAGAGAGGCAGAGGCAGAGGCAGAGGCAGAGGCAGAGGCAGAGGCAGAGGCAGAGGCAGAGGGACCTCGGAGTTAGAGGCCAATCTGGCCTACATGACAAGTCTCAGTCTGGCCAGAGCTACACCCTTTCTCAAAAACATTCCATACCCAGGAAAGAGATGTGTGATTAGTATATGATCATCGGTAGCACTGAAGGCCATTCGACACTGAGGGGACCGGGAAATCTACTTCTAGAGGTTACACTTGTTCTGAGCCGTTACTCTCTTCTAATAACAAATGATACAAAACTGTGCCACTAATGACACTGGCATAAGAATTCTGAATCATCCCATCACTTGCAGGTTAGAGAAAGGGAAGACCGGTGACTAACAATGGGGGCAGCTTGACCCTGAGGCGGATGTCCTGACACCAGCAGTCCTCTACCTCAGTCTCTTCTACTAGCTCCCTCTCTTTCTGCATTACTCTTAATTTAATAATGCCTTCAAATTTCACCATGTTAATTAAAGCAATACGAAAGTAAAGCACTAAAAGGTATCACAGGGAACTTTATAAAAGACAGTCTCACTGTTGTCTAGGCCGGGCTCCAAGGCCCACATGATTCTCCCACCCCAGCATCCCACGAGGCTAAGACCACGGGTGTACACCCAAACTGCACTGTGTGGGTCCACATCACCACATACACTTTTCTTCCTTTATTTTTTTAAACTTCCATTTCCAGAGCTGAATCAAATCTAGGTCATTCTGTGGGCTGTCCTAAAAAAATGCACATAAAATTGAGTTGTACATACAATGTTGTTTTTTATACATGATCAGTTGCTGAATATCAAATGAAATAAAACTCTAGTCAGACAATAGAGTGTTGTCAAGTAAAACTTTCATCCCTGTCATGTCATTAAACCTAACAAAGATACAGGCATGAGAGCAGACTCTTTAAATCCTAGCCTAGTCTGACTGCACATAATACTCAAAGGCTCCCTCCACATCCCTATTGACCAGCCAGTTGGTCTCTTCTGAACAATGTGAGTGAGGAAGATTTAAGCTACAACTCCCAAAGGATGTTAGAACTAGACCCAGCCAACACTCACAGGGCAGTGGCACACAACTGGGCGTGCTGGCTTACAGTTATAGATTCCCAGCAGGAGGGAGGTGGTGACGAGATCAGATGTCAAGGCCATCCTTGCCCATATAGCAAACTTGAGGTCCATTTGTACTAGAAGACCCTGTCTTTAAAAGGGTGTGGGGTGTGGGGGAACTAGGTAGAGACAGTACTATTGGCAAAGTACTTGTCACACAAGCAACCTCGAGGACTTGAGTTCAATTCCCAGCACCCACATGAACAGCTGTACGTAGTGCTTCAACTCTGTAACCCCAGCGTTGAGAGATGACAGAGATCTCTGGGTCTGCTAGTCAGCTACCCTATGCCACAAGCCCCAGGTTCCAGTGAAAGACCCCATCTCAAAAATTAAAGCAGGGCTGGGGAGATGGCTCAGTGGTTAAGAGCACTGACTGCTCTTCCAGAGGTCCTGAGTTCAATTCCCAGCAACCACATGGTGGCTCACAACATCTGTAATGAAATCTGATGTCTTCTTCTGGTGTGTCTGAAGACAGCGACAGTGTACTCATACATAAAATTAATCTTTTTTTTTTAAAATTAAAGCAGACAGCTCCTTAGGAACTATACTTGATGGCCTGTAGCCATCACATGCATACATTTATACCTGCAGACACACAAACATGCACACATACACACACACACCAAAGGACTGATTACTTTCTAAGAAAAGAATCTGGTCCAAACCTAGAGTGAAATGTGTACAGGCTTCTGATGCTTGAAATTAAGTCAGGAAAGACTATGAGCCATCCAGGTTATTGTGATAGGACCATTCTGCATTATAACATAAGTAGAAAGACAGGTTCAGGCAGATCAACTGAGTCTTCTCGTCTGTGATAAGACATAAAACAGATCCACACCACAGATAACTGATAATATTTCCTGTATTTCATGTCCTCCACTGGTGAGCATGGGGGGCAGTTAGGCTTCAGCTCTTCTCATTTATCTGACCTGTGGGAATTTTAGAAGAGATAAAACTCCTCAAAGCTGAACATCCAGGTGTGGCCATGATGAGCTGCAGGAAGAGTTTTCTTCCGAGCAAGTCAGCTGACAGGACAAAGAGCCTGTGTGTGCTAAGCAGATGAAGGGATTCTGAGGAAGCGTGGCCTGACTGCGGTGGTCTGACTGCGGTGAAGGACGTGAAGCAGGAACTCAGGATGACCTGAGCAAGGCAAGAGCTGAAGGTGGGAGTGTGGGAGGCAGGCTGAAGCGAGCTGGTGACACACCTCACCTCAACAGCAGACAGTTTTCCAGAAGACTCTGATGGGCAATGAGCGTTTAGAGATCAGCTCAGCTAGAGTGAGGTAGAGACTGGATGGAGGCATAGTGGATGCCCAGAAAGGTATCATTTGAAGGCAGGCATTTTCAAAACCATTGTACTCCCAGGTCTGCATATAACAGGCACTCAATGAAAGAACAAGGGATGGCCACACCGCCTCAGGCTAAGTGGGCCTGACTGCTGCTCAAGTGTGGCTGGTTACAGGTAGGTGCTTGGGAAGGAAATGACTTTCAGTATTAACACGTGGCCAAAGCATGCACTGGTCAAGAGAACAAGAGCCACCTTCATGCATTTTCATGAGTTAGGCCTCTGGGCCTCCAGGGTGACGTGATACACAGACAGGTTGATGACGGAGCTCACTGATAAAGGACTTCCCTCATTTGAACCCATGGGTTCAATCCCTAGAACTGAAAAGAAGGGAGATGGGAAACAGCCCACAGCCAGTGCTTGTCCACTAGGGGCTTATGTGAGCCCGGGTGTGCTAGCCTAGTTTAGCACTATAGTTCAGAACCAGCTTACTCTTCCCCTTACTCCCATTTCATGTAAAGGAAAGGA